>NC_085140.1:73476731-73776731 GCF_024139115.2 Armigeres subalbatus
TGGCAAATCTTGCAGCCTGGATTTTTCCAGTGGTTTGCGGTCCTACTGGATGTGGTTGATTACTGGTCAAAAGCCATTTCGTCGGTGTATGACTCCCATTGTACTCTCGCGACATTCCTCCCCTTCTGGAACTCGAGCTGCTGGCACTACGGCGACTGGCTTTTGCCGAAACGAAAGAGTACCAGAGCGTGAGTCATCTGATCCCCTTTTTGGTACATGCTGTTTAAGGAGACACTGTCCACTTTCGCTGAAGCGTCCCAGATAAGCCTATCTTTCTGGCTTTCTGGGTGATCACGGCTCCAGCGGTAAATACCACCGGAGAAGATCCCGCTATTCAATTCCTCAGGTGATGCGCCCTTTACTGATATTCATAGATCTGCTTCTGGACACTCTTCATCATCGGATCTTTGGCTAACCTACGCTCCAGACATTGCCGCTTAACGATAGCTGTCAGGAAATTCAAAATCGTCATATTTCCACGGACCTGATTCATAGCGTTAATCGACTCTTTGGTTGTTTGTTTAGGATCCGTTAGGCACGCTCATCTTCGCGTGATTCCGGCATCCCGGTTGAATTCCTACTTCAATGAAAGTATGCCTTAAGATTCTGTCCATGACTCCCTTCCGAACATTCGCAGACGTGGTAGCTGACGGACAACCTTGCATCACGGTGAACTCTGTATCGCACCCCAAGCCTTGTTTTTGGCTATCGGACCACCTCCACTACCTTCTCTTACCTTGAGGTGGTACAGCCAGCTTTAGATTGTCAACCCCAATCAATAACTGAGGTGTAACGTCGTAGTATTCTTAATAGATAAATTTCAGATGTTTGAACCTATCACATAGCTTCTTGATTGAGAGAGACTTCTCGTTGATCAGTACCAGAAATCTCTACAACTATCCAGGGTGAATCATTTCTTCCTCGTCACGTTGCCAGTCCATTTTGAGACACAGCTTGAGTAAGTCACATCAAGCTTCGCTGCTAACTGTCGTTCGATCATCGAGATATTGGACCCTCATCGAGAAACGTAACGTACTACCTTGTTAGATCTACTGTATGACGACGGGAATTATTCAAACAATAGGCGGTGGAAGATCTTCGTTGTGGAAATGGTGGTCCATTGGTGCCGACGCATTTGAAGTCATAGTATCTTTCGCATTGCAGTGAAGAAGTGGTGGTGACGAGATTATGGTTGTACAAACAGTTCGGCATAATCCGAGACTTTGAACCCTCTTCAACGGCTATCGGTGGACAGTGTCTTGAATGTCGTACAGTCCTTTACACGATGTTCAACCTTTTGCAGATCAAGACAAATGCATGTTCACTTCCTCATAGAACGCTGCACTGCATCGCTACAACTTTTCACTCGCCGAACGTTTGAGATTCACCAGAGTTGATTCTTTCGATACGATGCCCATCGCATTTTATACTCCGCTGGCAGCTTTTCGATCAAATCCTTCAGTAGATAGGGTTGCGAGATGATCCAAAGGTTTGCAGCTATGATATCACAAGGTTTGAATTTTCGTTCCGTACTCGATGATGGTGTCCAGTTTGTCTGCGCGGACACGGTGTGTTCCTAACTCTCTCGATCAATGATTCAATCAGAGCTCTGATCTCGCGAAGCGCCTCAATAACATGGGCACAGATGCAGGCAGAATAAGACGACTGAGTAGCCTCCCAGATGCTTTTCCGAGACATCGCTGCGGCGTCATATTTCTCCATCACTCGGCATGCTTCCGTGGATAGGTATACTGGCTTAAACACCGGCCAATCTGCTGGGTTGGCATTCCTAGTGCAGAATTTGACGTGCGGCGAGTTGTGTGGTGTGGGACCGAGTGTTACGGAAAGTTGCGAATCTCTGGTTGCATCGCACTCTCAGCTGAATTATGAACCCTGTCGACGTATGGTTCCATGGCATACCCTGTATCGTTTGGGCTCCTTGCTGTGGATTCCAGTGGTGCATGTGCTATTGATAAATGGAATGCTGCATCTTCGGAACATTTCGTGTTGTAACCCAAACTTGCCCGTGATTGTTCGGGGCAATCTGAACGCTTTCGTCAATCTCTCAGTTGTTGAGCACGATGACAACTGATGGTTTTCGTTTGATTTGTTTTTCTTCCTTTGGCTTCGGAGTTGGTGATAGAGGCGATCATCAAAACGCTCTGATGATTTCACTTTCGGAATAGCTCCTTGCTTCTACTGAGATACGGTACCGATGGCTCCGCTGGTCTCTTTTTCTACTATATACAACATCTTACTGCTAGATCATTCGACGTAGATCCTCTATTTCTTCGATATCGGATATCGACTGTTGACTCGTTCCTGGCTGTTCTTGTTCGTCAACTTCTTGACGTACACTGGTTTTGCTGCTGGAGGTGGAGGGTTGACACTCACTCGATCCTTCTGGGTTCCGTTTTCTCCTTACGACTTTGCTTTTTAACGCTCGCCGCATCGTCCGCTATGGACGCTTCTAGGACCTTATATTTTCCTGGTGAATTCCGCTTGATTTCTAGGGCCGCCTTTTTCTTCAAATTGCTTGCTCTCTTCGAGCCGCTGTAAATGTATTTGCAGCCTGGCTGACGACAGCGGAGGTTGAAACAGAGTCTAAGCTTTGTACGTGACTGAAAGTTTCATCAACGTCACCGTGGGTTGACTGATGACCTGACCGACTCAGGTAAATCTTTGGAATTGTTGGGAATCACGAAAGCAAACGCAGAGTTTTGTAAGCGATTAGCTACAAACTGAAAGTAAACTATTCGAAATTCACGAAATTAAGGTTATTAACTCACGATTTCAGTGCGCTTTTGTAGTTTTATCGATGTTCCAACAATGCGAAACTTCGTGCATTATGCCTAAAGCTATATTTATTTATTTATTTATTCAGACTAAGGCCAAAGTGGCCTGTCGATTTAAGAGTCTTCCATTCGGCTCGGTCCATGGCTACACGTCGCCAACCACGCAGTCACGGAGGGTCCGAAGTCATCTTCACCTGATCGATCCACCGCCCGCTGTGCACCTCGCCTTCTTGTGCCGTCGGATCTTGTCGAGAACCATTTTCACCGGGTTTGTCCGACATTCTGGCTACGTACCCGGCCCACCGCATCGTCCGATTTTCGCGGTGTGAACAATGGATGGTTCTCCCAACATGCGTGGCAACTGTGGTTCATTCGGCTCCTCCACGTACCGTCCGCCATCTGCACCCCACCATAGATGGTACGCAACACTTTCCTTTCAAAACTCCCAGTGCGCGTTGGTCCTCCACGAGCATCGTCCAGGCCTCGTGTCCGTAGAGAACTACCGGTCTTATAAGCGTTTTGTAGATAGTCAGTTTGGTACGGAGCGAACTCTATTCGATTGGAGCGTCTTGCGGAGTCCAAATCGTACGATTTCCAGCCACTGCGCCTCGAATTTTTCTCGGTCGTTCGGCGGTCGTGAGCCCAAGTACACAATTCTTCAACCACCTCGATTTCTCACCACCGATAGAAACTCTGGTGGGTGGCTTACTTGACCTCTCTTGAGCCTCTTCCTACTCTTTCGTCTTCGACGTGTTCCGTTCGTCCAATCCGTTTAGCTTCGCTTTTCAGTCTGATGTAGGCTTCCTCCATCCTCTCAAGTTCGTCCATGATATCAATGTCGTCGCGAAACCAAATAACTGGACGGACTTCGTGAAAATCGTACCACTCGTTCAATCCCCTGCCCTTCGTATTACTTCCTCCAAGCGATGTTGAATAGCAGACACGAAAGACCATCACCTTGCCGTAACCCTCTACGGGTTTCGAAGGACTCGAGAATGCCCTGAACTCGAACTACGCACATCACCGATCCATCGTCGCCTTATCAACCGTATGTTTATCCGGAAATCCGTTTCGTGCATTAGCTGCCATAGCTGGTCCCGATCGATTGTACTATGCGGCTTTGAAGTCGATAAATAGATGATGTGTGGGCATTGTACTCGCGGCATTTTGCAATACCTGACGTATGGCGAACACCTGGTCTGTGGTAGAGCGTTCACCCATGAATCCGCCTGGTACTGCCCACACGAACTCTCTGCAATTGGTGTTAGTCGACGGCATAAAATTTGGGAGAGTACTTGTAGGCGGCGTTCAGCAATGTGATTGCGCGGTAGTTGCTACAATCCAGCTTATCGCCCTTTTGTAGATGGGACACACGACACCTTCCATCCACTCCTGCGGCAGAACTTCCTCCTCCCAAACCTTGGTGATCACCCAGTGCACAGTGCACATTCGAGCCGGAAGTCGCGTCCTGCGCGCGTGCTCCTAGGTTCATTACCATACCGTACCGTTGTCGCCATGTTCTTGCACATATCGGGCTGTGGCACGTGGCCCTTCCGTGAACGTTCAACTTCATAGAACTTTCGTGCGTTATTAGCGCGGTACAGTTCCTCCGTCTCTTCACGGTCTCGATCTTCCTGCTGGTGCTTTTCCTCCGGAAAATCGAGTTTTCTGTTCCGCGCCGTTTGTATCGTGCCTCGTTGCCCTCGTGCGGTGTTGCAGCAATCTCGCCCATGCTGCATACTTCTCTCAACTAACTGCTCACATTCCCCCGTCAAACCAGTCGTTTCTCTGATCCGGAGCCAGTCCTAGTGCGGCGGTTGCGTGCTCAATGCGGATCGAATATCTCTCCAGCCATCTTCAAGAGCTTGCCTAGCTGCTCTTCCGTTGGGAGTGCACTTCCAGCTGCTGCGCGCGTAGTCTTGTAGCCTACCGTCTTGTAGCCGCCCAATGTTAGCCGCGGCGGACGCTCGACGCGTTTGACTCGAGTTTTGAGCGCAGTACTGCGACGAGGTAGTGGTCGGATTCAATATTCGCACCGTGTGCGTACGTTCGTGATGTCGGAGAAGATTTCCATCGATTAGAAGTGGTCGATTTGGTTTTCCGTTACTTGATTAGGTGTATTTCAGGGCCTGTGATATTCTTGTGGGGAAAAAGTGTTCGGACTACCATTCCGCGGAGGCTGCAAGTTTATGCATCGTTGGCCGTTTCGTTCCATACGGTATACAACTATCCGTGATGACCGGTCTATACATTTCCTCCTTCCTGGCGTTCATGTCACCGATGACGATTTTCTCTTCTTTCTCGTCTCGGATCTCCCTCGTTGGGCAGTGTCGTTGATGATGCTATAGTTGAAGAAACGACCTTTTATCCTCAGCTTGCACATCCTTGCTTGATTGGTTGCCACCCAATCGTGGCGCATCTTCCCGAGCCGTTCGCTCGTTGGTGCCAGCTGTAGAGGTGCCCTCGATGCCCATTTTCCACACTTTCTGTCCTGTCCAGCAGATTTCCCGCTCGACATCGAAGTTGCGGGGATGTAATTCATCGTAGTTATCCTGTCGCAACCTGCGAAGCCTGCGACTCAGTTCCATGTTCCGCTTCCAACCGTGATCCTTTATTCCGCCTGGGTCTTGCCGATTTATGTGTCGTTTATCTTCTATGTCGTTCGTAATGTTGTTTTTAAGGCGGCTTTGGGCCTGCAAACCTCCTGTCTCGTCGGAGGGCCGTCGTGTCAGGCTGTTTAGCGTCCCACCTAACACCAGGACTTGGCTGCGCTTTGAGCGGCACACGGTCGCTTGGGGAGCCCTTGCGGATACATGCGGCTTTTTA
Organism: Armigeres subalbatus; assembly: GCF_024139115.2. Lineage (NCBI taxonomy): Eukaryota > Metazoa > Arthropoda > Insecta > Diptera > Culicidae > Armigeres > Armigeres subalbatus. The sequence goes on from NC_085140.1 coordinate 73,482,353, forward strand.
GAGGTTTAACAGGGCCACTGTCAAACCCCACCACATCCTAGGCTAGCGCCACAACTCGAAGATGGCCTGGGAGGATTGTCAAGCCTGGACATAGTCCCTGCTGCCCCCATGCTATATACCAGGGAGATTTATCAAATTAGTCAATAAGGCTGGGACGTCATGGAAATCTTGTTGTTTCACAGACCAATTGATTCAAATTCCAGGACGATTTGGAGATCTTACTATATCTCATATTCTGAATTGGACGCAAATGAAAAATACTCGAGGACATAATTGGCTGATACCGCGGTTGGGGACATCATGAAAGCCTTGGTTGATTCGGCAGACCATTTTAATCAACTCTATGCACATTCGAGACGCGAGCGAACGACAAATACTGAAGAATATAATTGGGCTGTTACCGTCGGACACCATGGAAGCCTTGATTGATTCGGTGACAATTGATTCAAATTCCAGGATAATTTGGAGATCTTAAAACAACTCATATGCCTGGATTTGAAACGCATGCGAAAGACTAATACTCGTAGGACATAATTATACAAAGCATCTACTTTGTTCTTTGGGTTTCTAAGAATGCCTTCTTTTAGGCTTACTTATGGATGTCAATAATGTTTCAAATTGTTTTTACGTCACTTGCCGTAAAAAGGAGAACGTAAAACGAAGTGACGTATACAGAAGTGCCGTAAAAAGAGGTTGAGTGTAATGCCAATAAGAAGAAGAAGATTCCTTTGCTACGATTTATCTCGAAAAATGGTAATCCAATTTTCAATATTTCATCGTTGATCGCTGATCTTGCTAGTACCAGGTTTATATTTAAATATTTGAAAAGACGAGCCATTTGGCATTTTAATTCGAGCATTCATAAAAACGCATCGTTTTGGAGAGTTCCAAAGAAAGCATGAAGCTCGCACTGACGTCGATTTGGTATGCGGATCATATTAAACTTTTAATAAACTATAATATTATTCAGGATAAAAATAATGAGGCAATAAATAATGTAATCTTTGTAAATTCGAACCAGCATGAGAGATTATAGATGAGAACAGTGTGAGATTTCAATGCGGCACTGATGCAAAATCTGTCAGTGGCGGCGTAGCCTTTGCTAAAAACACTTTTTCATGTATGAAAAGCTTTAAGATTTAGACAAACATGTTTCATTTGGTTTGCATATTTTATACGCTAGTTTCCTTACCAAGGAACTAATTCTCAACCACACTATCTCCTAAATACTAAGCACATCTTTGTGTCATACCCTGCGAGTTTAAATCCGCGCTACAGCGTCAGTGGTCCACATCTCAAAATGTTTTCAAGCGTCAACAGAAGCCGCCCTCGATGGTACCTGGAATAAATTCAAATTCTAATTTTCCTACGGTCTTCACATGTTTGCACCTGCATCACCATCCAAAAGGAAAATCCAACAGGAAGAGACAAGGATGCTGATGCCCATACCCCGAGTGGATAAAAATTGCTGATTGAATATTCCTTCGATACGCATTTGCATATTTCTGTCACCACCCCTTCCGCGCGATTGATACTCACGGGAGTTCGGAAAAGGAAGCCGTCGAAACCCGGAAGATGAAGCTTCTTATTCCAAATCTCAAGCATGCGTGCGCAAATGTGATAGGCAGGCGCTGGAAAGGGTGCCCACAAGGACAACCATCGCCAGGTAGGTCCTCCGAGCAGCAGCGCCAGTGCTGAGAACCGGACGGGGTGTGCATAAACATTTTGATAAAACCCCTTTCTATTCCAAGGAACAACAAGAATGGGTGCGAAACGAGCGTCTTTGTGCCAGCCAAGGAAAATGTCGTTGAAGCGTTGTCCTAGGGCACTGCTGGAATGAATAACGTGTCTTCCAGCAGATAGGGTTCTCGTCGCTACGACGGTATGCAAAATTTTCACCGAAATGGAATTCAAATGCGAGCAAGTGAAAAATATTACGTTTCACTAGATTTATGAGTCACATACGCAATTCGGATCTGGATTTACATTAGGGGTTATTCAATTGTGATGAGTATAGTATTCGAGCCCTACTAAACGGTGAATTGTTGTTGAAAGTTGTGGGGCTTTTGAACAAAACGATGCCGCATTATGATGGTATCCAATCTTGAACCAGTTTGTGATAATTTCAAAATATGAGATTTCAAGGGCAGATATTTCTCAGATGAAGATATTTTTTCCCAAATAGCTTAATTGCTTAGCTAAATGTCAAGTTTCTAAAAATTAACAATTCCATGATTCAGAAGAAGCTTTTCTTGTTGTTGATGATAAAATAAAGTTCGATAGAATACTACTTCTAAAGGAAGTGAAAGTTCAAGTATAGAAATAGTCAATCCAGCGAGTTCAATTCACACTGCAAGCTGATATAATCCACCCATCCTTGCTTTCAATTCGCCGAATTTTATGAAAAAACCCTATTGGTGCGAAAGAAAGGAAAGAATGATACCATCGAAGGTGTCAGCGTACCCGCCACACGCAATATCTGTGACAACGGTCGAACTCTCGCTACCTACAACACTTTTCTCGTTTGCTGCAGAATCCATACTTCGGCTGCGTAGTGGCGGATTACTGTCTAAGGAGAACAAATGGAATGGGCCAAACGTTATCAACATTCAATCCACCACCCTGCTTCAAACGCCGGAACCAATGTTGGACGATCCTGTTGCGCTCACCCACTTCAACCAGCACCATTATCCCTGAAAAGGGGGCTCGGTTCGCAGTTCGGTATCTACAGTCGTAAACAATTTGGATTCTGGGTTGTTTGCTGTTGCTTTTCGCTTATCCCGACCGATTATTATCAGTACAACGAAAGGTGGTGAACCTTTCACACTGACTGCGGCAATGGAGGCTGCGGGATCACTGATACAACCGGCCGTAGCCTTTCAGGTGATTTGTAGCCGATATTTGGTTGCACAGCAAATGTGGGGGATTGAGGCAACCTCGATGAATTCTGGCGTGGGACAGTCAAGATTGAATGAAGGACCGTAGATATGGGTTTAGTTCCATACAATTTACTGAAATTGAGCACAGTGCTGTGCTGGGAAACATGTTTATAAAGGAGACAAAAAGGATGTGCCAATGAAGAAGTATCCAAACTTCGAAATAATGGGAGTCTTAGTCGAAATTGGCCTCAATTGGATTACTGATGCAGTTAAGCCATTAAATTGATATTTGACGCAATTTTCTTCCTATCAAGTCACTCGATTTCCAACGGTTCGTAGGTGTGGCGAAAAATGGATTGCGTTTTCCTGAGCCTCAACCGGCGTTGTTTTCGTCTTAAAAATTTGTCTTCCTTTTTAAATAGCTAAGGCAGAGTGTTGTTGCGATATTGAATTCAGCTGGAAAGTGATATTAGATTAGATATTTTGACAAATGAAGAATTGACATTGTTCCGGTTTGAACTCCATTCTGGTTTGGTATGTGCAAGATATTGAGGTTTTAAATGGCTTCCATGGAGCCTTATGTAAAGAGCAGTGGCATTTTCGATTTTCTTGTACAGTACAATTACGTGAAACTATCAGCTACTTGATCCGAAATGGAGCATACAAATAGGATAAATAAAACTTCAAAAGTGACGTAAGCTGCGACTATTTTTAAGCGGTTTATTTTTAAGCATATGCGGTATTTCGAAAAATTTCGTTTCAGGTGGTTCGAAACGAAATTCCGCGGAATTTCGCGAAATTGAGCATTGCGAAATCTGATTTTTGATTTCGTTTCGTTTCATATACAAAAATTTCCTCGAAAAACTGGATTTTTACGAAATTTTACGGAATTCTGCGGAATTTCGAAATAAATTTAAACTTAAACCACAGACAAACAGACGTAACAGCTTGAACATTTTTCTAAAAAGTCCATCGCTCAACTCCTTTGCGAGCATGTTGCACGAAGCACTATTTCATATGACATTGTCCAGGAGGCGCTGATGTGAAATGTCTAACTCGAAGGATTACGATGCTAGCGCCTCTAGTTGTGAAACGCACAACCAATCAAATTCAAATTGATCGCTGAAGTCATGGTCGATGGTAATTTCCCCAGTGTTACGTCTGTTTGTCTGTGCTTAAACCATACTGCTTCGTGCGGTCGTGTATTTTCAAAAATTTTGGCTGCGCCGCTGAACAAAATCTTAAAGTTGTTTTTAAAACTTAATGTTATACAAATTTTCTATTAACGCATACTACACAATCCTATTCTGTGTCAACAAATACGTATTTGTTTTTCTATAAAAAATTTCAAAAGTGATCCGACTTAACATTCAAGACGTCAGGCGCAGAGTGTAAATGTAATCATATGAATCAGATCAGTATAACTTTTCGAAAAGGCAAAGCCTGCGCGGATTCCTAGGGCCCTTTAATCTTTTCAGAGCGCCTCTTTCATATTAAAGGCCGATTTCTACACTTCCGTTTTGGCCTTCGAGCCTCCTATTAAAAAGGTTTAATTTGGAAGGAAACGATAGCCTTTGGTACAACTGTTTATACGAGAAAAGAAAATTATTTCTTTATACCTGGCAAACGTCTGCCGTAAAAACTTTGCGATTACATTTCTGAAATACAATCTGAATTACCTACATACAGGGTGAGGCAAAATTATTGAATTTGGAAATTTGGCCCAAATTCAAATCCATATAACTTTCTGAAAAATTGATGAAATTGGATGAAACCGGAAACAATCGACGGCAAATTTAGTCAAGATTTAGGAACATGCATGGTCAGAGTACTGGCCCGGACACCGGCGATGTTCCGGATTTTCGGAGGCTATGGAACATCTGATAGCATCAATGGGTGCTCTTGCTTGGGGCCCTCCTTAGCCGTGCGGTAAGACGCGCGGTTACAAAGTAAGACCATGCTGAGGGTGGCTGGGTTCGATTCCCGGTGCCGGTCTGGCAATTTTCGGATTGAAATTGTCTCGACTCCTGGGCATAAAAGTATCATCGTGTTAGCCTCATGATATACGAATCGAATGGAAAATGGTAACTTGGCTTAGAAACCTCGCAGTTAATAACTGAGGAAGTGCTGAATGAACACTAAGCTGCGAGGCGGCTCTGTCCCAGTGTGGGGATGTAATGCCAGTAAGAAAAAGAAGAAGGGTGCGCTTGCCCCTCTCTCACACGCTCACACGCACACCACAGCATAAGGTGCCGGCCAGAGTAGACGCGTCAACGCGACGTCGCGCGAAAACCACACGAAGGAATAACAATCAATAAGGAGCTGTCAAATCGTATGGACGCTTCGCTTCGCATCGTACTTCGCGTCTACTCTGGCCGCATCCTAAGAGTTCGAGACAGCAGCACGTACCTACGGACGTGTTTTTTGCTCGCGCATTCTTTTCCAAGTGTTTTTTCTCATTCGTTCGGTGTTTACGTTTTCGCTTCGTTGCGTTGGCGTTATTTTCCCGACTCGTCATGGGAGACTCGGTTGGCGATTCGGTCACGGGAAAGTGCCTAGTGCACTGCTCTTGAGGCGCGGGTAACCCTCCAAACAACTATTGCAGAGCAACGTGACTCTCGTTGCCACTTGACGACACCGGCAATCCACCGAAGAAGCGCAAGAATCAGTAGTCGCAGCTGCAACAACTCAACCAGTGCGGAGGAGAAGTGCCGCCGGTTTCATCAGAGGTGACCCGCCGGAACTGCGACCAAAGCTCCGGGAATTGATCGCGAAAGGCCTAAACTGCACATTCCGGCTCTGCAGTGAAGGGGTTAAGGTGATGCCCACCAACACGGACCATCACAAGTCGTCCCCGGCACGAAAGCGCTCAAGGCTTTGCTGCGAGGGCTCGATGACATGGAGGAAAATGAGCTCATCCAGGAGTTGGAAGGCAGCGGACTCAAGCCATTCGCGGTCGCAGACTCTCGTCACGACAAGACGAGAAGGTATCGCGACCAGCTTTATCTGGTCCACCTGGAGCATGGATCCACAACCTTCAAAGACCTGAAGCTGGTTGAGACCATCAACCATACCGTCGTTTACTGGGAGCGATATCGCCCAGTGCACCGCAACGTTACGCAGTGCACCAACTACTTCAACTTCGGGCACGGAACCAGAAACTGCCGCATGAAGCCGCGCTGCAACAAGTGTGAGATGGAGGTGGCCGATCCCAAGCGCGCCAACTGTGGCGACAAACATCGGGCCACCACAAAGGGCTGCCCAAAGCGAGCCGAGCTCCTGGAAATCCGGAAGAAGGCTTCCACCAGAAACCTTCCGAAGAAGGACCGTGTTCTTTTAGTAAACGAGGTGAACTATCCGTCGAGCGATTCCAGTCCTCCCACCGTTACAGCCGCACAAGCGATTGGCAGCAACATCTGCGTTGGTTCAAACTCCAGCACGCGCTCCATCCTCCTGATTCTGCCGACATCCAGATGAGCATCCTCTACCCCGAAGGATTCTCGCTCGCTCTACCTCGGCGCAGCTGGCTCTAATATTCAGCCAACTTGCGACTCGGCTTCGAAGCTGCAAATCCCGGTTCGACCAGATCTACACTCTGGCTACTAGGTTGGGTCTGGAAAATTGGAACGCCTGCAAAGAGCAAAATCGTCGAGCTCAACGATTTCCTTCAGGAGAAGGAGATTGACGTGGTTTTCATCACCGAAACCCACCTGAAGCCCGAGGTAAGGGCAACAATTCCGGGTTTTAGGCTGGTGAGGTTCGATCGAACAAGCTCCAGAGGGGAGAAGTGGCAATCGCCGTGTGAAGCAACATTGCCTGTCGCCTGCTGCCGGACTTCAAGCTCAAATTCATTGAAGCCGTTAAAGTGGAAGTCACCTCGGAGTCGTCACTTCATCGTGGCTTATTGTCCCACAGCCAAAGTTGACGATGGCACGTCGGCACGTCTACGAAGGATATATTACCTCGCGGAGGCAGTTCATCATCGCCGGAGACTTGAACGCAAAGCATCAATCGTGGGGAAACAACGTCTCAAACCGGAACGGAGTCGTCTGATCCAACCGGGGCCCATAAATCGCTCGACATCTTAATCACGAACATGTACGATCACTTCCCAGCCGGTCGACTTCCAGGAGCTCATCTTGGACCACTATCCGGTGGTGGCGGAAATTGGAACTGCAGTGAATCGACACGAGCTACTCGGGCGAAACTATCATCGAGTGAACTGACAGCGGTTCCAGCAGTGCGTCAACAACACCATCAATTACGAGAAGCGTACTGATATAAAACTGAAATGATATAGAATTGACCAGATTCGGGAGCACACACTTCACGAATAATTCCTTTGGAAGCGGCATTAATGCTGGGATATTACCTTATCGCCAACGGGAACGCGGTAATTTATCACAGACAGCTTTTTCTGTTGCTGTAACTCTGTTGTTCGCAAAGTGGGCATCTGACTTCGAAAAAATGAAATCAGAGTTGCGTTCATAATGTAAAACCAATTCAATAAAAATTCCGCGGAAAAAAATAAAATTTTGTTTCGTTTCGTAAAATTTCGAATTAAATGGACTTTGATTTCGTATCGTTTCGAAGTCGCGAAAGTAAATTTGCATTTCGTTTCGATTCGTTTCGAATCAACACAGACTTTTTGAATTTCGTTTCGTTTCGTTTCGTTAGGAAAAATGTGTTATCGCATACCCTTATTTATTTTACGAGTGTTTTGGGCAGACGTGAATTTTTCGATTAATTTGGACATGAATTTTTTAAAGGTCCTGGAACAAGTGGAAACCGAGTAAAATCAATGTTTAATTAAGTAGTTTTTAACGCGATTTTTAGGTTCTATGCGTATTTGTGGATTTAGGCGCTATTTAAGCAGTTTTAATTTACGCGGTACGTATCCTCTGCGTAAAAACTGACTCCTGTGCAAACCATTGATGAAATTTAATCCACAATTTCGCACATCAGTCAAGAACCAGACACTCGTCCGAAACGAACGACAACACTCGCAATAGGCCGAAAATTTGGTAGAGATCAACGAAACTCAAATACAGGAATACAAACCATGGAGACAAAAATGTTCAAATGCCTTGAATCCATTCAGGTTGATAATTAAAGAATTTATGAAATGTAAACTGGACTTGCAAGAGAAAATGCTACTCATCGAGGAGAAAAAGCTACTGATTAAACACCAGAAGGTGGAAGCACTATCCGCGATCAATGAAACATTACAAGTGTAATTGAACCGTAATTGATAAACCTACTGCATAATATGTTTTGATCTTGTTATCTTGTTGCCTCATTTTATCTTGATTTTGACTTAAACTACGTCTAAGGGGAAGACTCGGATACAGGGTGTAAAATGAAAATTTCAAAATTGGGGACCGTCACGAAATCATGTAAGATTTGTAACATTAATAGGTTTGGATTTTAAAGATTTATATATCAATCGATTCACAAACTGTCCACCAATTTCCAAGTAGTATTGAAGCTTTTGATTATCAACGCTTAACTATTGAAAATTTTAGTTCTTTCCTACATCATTAATCTTCTATGCAGTGCGTTCCAATGCTTGGTAAATGCCTACTTTTGGGGTATTATAAATTGTTGAACTGGGGTGGCCCAGCTGCTAGACAGTGGGGTCCCTACAGAGTGAAAGATGCTGCTAAAGTAGTGTCGGTGGGTTAGTTCCTTCTCTTCTATATAGAGCGGAATTAGTGGTTCAGTGTACTATATTTGGTTTTATATAGTTTACGTCGAGCGGTCGTGCCTTCTGTATAACTCCAACATTTTTTTAATAAATAAAGTTCAGTTCATTCAAAGTTAATTGCCTATTTTCCGGGTATTGGACCACCTGACTTGGGCTACTGTTGCTGAAAGCCACTTTCATAAAGAAAAGACGAGCACATGACGAGACGAGGTAATGCTACATAAACGCGAGTAGACGTAAGACTTTTATAAATGTAAGGGGCCTCACACACGCTCCGACATGTTGTACAACTTTGACTCTGCCTGCAGTAAAATTTGGATTCGACGATAGTAGTGGATCAAAGTCTGTACAACATCGATTCATCAGGCTGTGTAGACTCGATTATCCGAGTGTTGAAAAAATTTCTCCGGATAATCGAGCCATTTTTTGTTGCTTAAATTTAACTTTTGCTCAAATAGTTTTATTTTGGTTATACCTATAACATCTAATAAAATATCCCGTTGGTCCGTTCATGGATTCTGACTACCGTTAGAGGTCAGCGCCGATCCGAAAATCATCGGCGGCAACGTTTTTTTTAATTTTGGTCGGTGATGGCTTGGCAATCAGTTTTTTTATCACATTCGTAACGCGAAGTTTTTTTCAGGATATTTTAAGACATTAACGGGAGAATGCTTTTTATTTCCCGGAAAATCTAATGAGCCCCAGGAGATTCGAAGTTTTCGAATTTTCAACAGGATTTGCTCTAAAGTTTTCACGGAATTTCTTTGAAATTTTCACGGAAAATTGTTTAGCAGTTTACCTATGCCACCGAGCATGCATGCTTCGAATTCAACAGAATTTCCTTGTAATTTTTTAAAATTTAACAAAAACTGTTTCCAACGGAATACGTGAAATTCCGTATGTTGTCTAGTAGCAATTCTTCGGAAATTCTGCTAGAACATTTTCAAAAGACGAAGGGTCGTTTGGTTAAAAGTCATTTGACCGAATACAACATGGCCGAATAATACGTTCAGCCAAACGCCATTTACGAACAAATGTCAAATTCGAATGAGCTGTCGGAGCAATCGTCTTTTTCGGCCAAATTACCAGTTCGGTCGTATGATTTTCACCCGTACGTCGCAAACCGTTTTCGACCAGCCAAGCAGCATTTTCGGTCAAACGATTCTTTGTCGGCAGCTCGGGCTAACAACACCATATGTTCATTTTGGCCAAATGGCCTTTTTCTACCAAACGACTATCTAGGCCTTTTTGGCTAAATGACCCATTCGATTAGACGACTTTTTAGTCAAATGACCTGTTCGGCCGAACGACATTATCGACCAGATGATTTTATGCCAGTCGAGTTTCTGATTACATATTCGGCCAAACGACAAACGGCCCTTCCCCGTCAAAACATTTGATTTCAACAGGAAATCCTTGGAAATTTACGCAGGTAGTTCTTCGAGATTCCCAAAGGAACCTCTTTATAATTTACCCGGAGAATTACTGGAATTTGCATTGTTAGTGGCGTCAGTCGTCGAAGTGTATTTGCAGCAGTTTGAGTTTGATTCCCGCCCTTGTAAGGAGAAAACATTTCGTGAAGCGAAAAACGCTCCACTTGTTCACTTCACTTGCTATGTGAATGTCCTGTCCGTTGTCTAATGCTAAGTGTTAAGTATTCAGTCTGTGCGAGCTCTGGTCAAAGATGGTGATCCTGTCTTTCTTTCTTTTAAATTCTACAAAAAGATCTTCACAATTTTTAAGGAAATTCACTCAGAATTTCAATGGTAGTGTTGTTGAGATTTCGAAGGATATTCTTCAGAATTTTCATTAAAAGTTCTTAGTTTTTACCAAAAGATTTTTCGATTTTTGAACAGAAAATGTAAGAATTTTCAAGAAAATAGCTTTTCACGAGAAATCCCTGGAGTTTCAACGGGATTGCCATAAACTGTCGGCATCGACGGCGCACACCACTAACCACCGTGTGGTCCTCCGAAAAATCTGGAGGATCCAAAAAAAATGAAAACTTCTAAATTTTATCGTTTAGCTTCAAGATTTTTTTTATGCATTTGGTTTCGTATTATGAGTATGCACTTAACGTTGTGGCTTATACATGCTGTGGCCTTCCGAAAATTCCTGAACATCTGTGAAATAAATAATGAATTTCATTGCACAGCACCATTTGACATTCTAACAATCGAATTTATTTCATTTGATTTATTCAAACTAAGGCCTCTGCAGTACATAAAATTCGTCTACATTCGGCTCGGTCAGTTTCAGTATTTGAATCTATATATGGACCACCGTTGGCAAAATAACCATTTTTTCATATAAATATTGAGGCTGTTCACAAATTACGAAACACTGGAAGAAGAGGCAGACGATCAGACCGTGCGTTACGATTTATACAAACCAATTAAACCTTCCATACAAAAAGCGTTACGAGGGGGAATATGAAGGTTCAAAATCGTCAAATTTAGCGTTACGTAATTTGTAGCAAACCCATTCCGATATTCCGGAGGACCATTTGGTAGCATGAGTCACAATGTCAATGCTGTACTCAGAATGTACATACGAATGCTTAAAACAATATTGGTGCTTTGAATTGAAACTCCCTCCCCCTAAAGCGTTATGTTATTTGTGAACAGTCCCTTAGGAAAGCGAGAAGGCCGGTAATAAAGTTAATTAGTTCAGTGCGTGTTGGCTCTTGTTTCGGACGGCAGAACGATCGCGATTTGCCGAAATTTTGTGTTTTGTTTTGTTTTTCCCTTAGGACGGTTCGTAGAAATTGATGAATATATTTTATTATTTTTACAGCATATACTGTTATTGACAAACGCTTTATATTGTCGAATAGAGCTCCCTTATTCACCTTTCCCACTAACACAAATTTTCCTTCCTGAGACATCTATGAAGGTAGTATGGGTTCCTATCTTCACTAGTAGATGTTGCAACATTCCTTCCCTTCCTTCCGTGATTGTAAGGACGTGGCCAGGTATACAAATGCTACTGTATAGGAAAAGGTACTAATCCCAAGTACCAATTTGCGACAATATAGTAGATTGCTCAATTCAAGCTCTGCCTGGTGGGGGGCGGTGTCGCGGAGAGGTTCTCTCGTCGACTTCCCTCATTTGAGAAAGTGAACAGGCAGGAGTTTCTTTGCAGTTTATCACCTCAGAATGCAAGTTCGCATTGTTTTCTTTCGTTCTGAAGTGATAAACCACAGAGAGATCTGCTGCTTGTCACTTTTGTTTAAGAAGGGGTCGACGGGAGAGTCTTCTTGCGACATTCGCCCTTATTCCGGATAGAGCTTGAATTGAGCATTGTATAGCCACCCACGATTTGTACAATCACATATGCTGTATGCTATGCTAGTCCCTTAGGAAAGCGAGAAGGCACTATCATTACTAGGTGTCTTGCACATATTGGATACGTTACGGATACACACTGATAATACATATTCTATTTTTGTAATATGGGTAAAATATTACTCCGGATAATCGAGCCATTTCTCCGGATAATCGAGCCTCCGGTTAATCGAGCCTCCGGTTAATCGAGTCCGGCCTGTAGTGAGGAAATATGTTCTTCCTACGTCAAAAAACTTGGACTACTGAATGAGTTCGAGACTCCCAAATCGGACGCATAGTCGAAGCACTCTCAATCTATTTGTCAAGCCAACACTTCCACATGAGTGCATCCCAATTTAAAACGTTGGGAAGGATCTTTGGGAAAAGGGAAGAGAGTATTAGGTTAGGAAAAGATGCACATTTGATGTTGATTGTTAATCTGCTGGGACTTGGGACAATGAGGTACCGACTGTTTACTTCGATGAAACTTACTTCCAGCTTGCAACAGCATCGAAAACTTTTGACATCATCTTCCGAGCACCAATTTTATAGAGCTTATCACTGAGTGGCGATACCGGCGTTTCTATCTGTTGTGTTGAATCTGCTTCTTTTTGCTTTGAAAATTTCAACTCGAGCTCATAGAAGAATGTTAGTTGGAAATAGATAAAACGTATGGAAAAGCTAGAAGATATGAAAATTTATGAGAAATGGTATATTGTACTGCTTAGTGGCGTTATAATGATGCAATTTCGATTTTATTACCACTGATTCAGCGCCATTTCTTGTATTCAACGTTTCGGGTGGTACCTTAATACGCGTCCAGCGGCAAATTAGGTATGATTAAGTGATAGTTCATTCATTCATTTATTTAGTCTACATCTAAACAGATAACACTGAATCAACAATTTGCCGCCACAATACACGGTTCGAGGCCACATCTCTCCATCCTCGAATACGCCCCACGCTCACCAAGTCGTTTTGCACCAGGTCTGCCCATCTCGCTCGCTGCGCTCCACGCCGTCTCGAATACTCCGAGTGCTTGCAAGTCCTCCTCGAGCATTGTCCATGTTTCACGTCCGTAGAGGACTACCGGTCTTATTAACGTCTTGTACATGACACATTTGGTGTGGTGGCGAATCTTTTTTGACCGCAGTTTCTTCTGGAGCCGTAGGCCCGACTTTCACAGATGATGCACCTTCGTATTTCACGACTATAACATTGTTATCAGCCGTTAGCAAGGATCCGAGATAGACGAACTCCTCGACCACCTCGAAGGTATCCCCGTCTTCGTAACACTGCTTCCCAGGCGGGCCCTGTCGCGCTCGGTTCCGCCCACAAGCATGTACTTTGTCTTTGACGCATTCACCACCAGTCCAACTTTTGTTGCTTCACGTTTAAGGCGAGTGTACAGTTCTACCACCTTTGCAAATGTTCGGCCGACAATGTCCATGTCATCCTCGAAACAAATAAATTGACTGGATCTGTTGAAAATCGTACCCCGGCTGTAACACCCGGCTCTCCGCATGACACCTTCTAGCGCAATGTTGAACAACAGGCACGAAAGTCCATCACCTTGTTTTAGTCCCCGGCGCGATTTGAACGGACTGGAGTATTCGCCGGAAATCTTCACACAGTTTTACACACCATCCACTGTTGCTTTTATCAGTGTGGTAAGTTTCCCAGGGAAGCTTTTCTCGTCCATAATTTTCCCTAGCTATACTGTCGTATGCCGCCTTGAAATCAATGAACAGATGGTGCGTTGGGACCTGGTATTCACGGCATTTTTAAAGGATTTGCCATACAGTGATAAAGATCTGGTCCGTTGTCAGGCGGCCGTCAACAAGAAGCCGGCTTGATAACTTCCCACGAACTCGTTCACTAATGGTGACAGACGACGGAAGATGATCTGGGATATCACTTTGTAGGCGGCATTAAGGATGGTGATCGCTCGATAGTTCTCACACTCCAGCTTGTCGCCTTTCTTGTAGATGGGGCATATAACCCCTTCCTTCCACTCCTCCGGTAGCTGTTCAGTTTCCCAGATTCTGACTATCAGTTTGTACAGGCAAGTGGCTAGCTTTTTCGGGCCCATTTTGATGAGCTCAGCTCCGACACCATCCTTACCAGCTGCTTTATTGGTCTTTAGCTGTTGGATGGCATCCTTAACTTCCCTCAAGGTGGGGGCTGGTTGGCTTCCTTCGTCCGCTGAACTGACGTAGTCCTCTCAGCGTTATTTAAATGTTCCTCGTAGTGCTGCTTCCACCTTTCGATCACCACACGTTCGTCCGTCAAGATGCTCCCATCCTTATCCCTGCACATTTCGGCTCGCGGCACGAAGCCTTTGCGGGATGCGTTGAGCTTCTGGTATAACTTGCGTGTTTCTTGAGAACGGCACAGCTGTTCCATCTCCTCACACTCCCCTTCTTCCAGGCAGCGTTTCTTCTTCTGAAAAAGGCGGGTCTGCTGTCTCCGCTTCCATCTATACACAGAAAAAATTGCGTGATAAAAGCTACCATTTTGTAGACTACGCTCTGTTTTTAAAACTACCATGAAATATCAGTAAATTTTACCATGGTTTCAGAGAAATTCACCACTGTTTCAGTTCATGTGACAACATTCCGCATGGGCCACAGCTGATTTTTACTGCGCGTATGGTAAAATCAAACGGGTTTGTTTTCTGCTGAAAATCGTCGGTGCATATTCTTAGAATAATCCTCGGAATGGTAGTTTCGACTGCAATTTTTTTTTTGCGTGTAACGATCCACGTTCTGCCGGGTACCTTGCTGCAGCGCGACCGCCCGCGCTGCGTCCTTCTCCTCCAGAATCTGTCTGCACTCTTCGTCGAACCAATCGTTCCGTCGACTTCGTCCCACATACCCGACGTTGTTCTCCGCTGCGTCGTTAATGGCTGCTTTAACTGTATTCCAGCAGTCCTCAAGAGGGGCCCCATCGAGCTCACCCTCTTCCGGCAACGCTGCCTCGAGATGCTACACGTATGCAGTGGCGACATCAGGTTGCTTCAGCCGCTCTAGGTCGTACCGCGGCGGTCGTCGGTACCGAACATTGTTGATGACGGATAGTTTTGGGCGTAGTTTAACCATCACCAGATAGTGGTCAGAGTCGATGTTAGCGCCACGATATGTCCTGACGTCGATAATGTCGGAGAAGTGCACGGTCGATTTGTGATTCTGTCTGCAGTGGTGATCTCCAGGTGAAC
The DNA here is from genome assembly GCF_024139115.2 of Armigeres subalbatus. NCBI lineage: Eukaryota > Metazoa > Arthropoda > Insecta > Diptera > Culicidae > Armigeres > Armigeres subalbatus. The sequence goes on from NC_085140.1 coordinate 73,497,482, forward strand.
CGATACGGGAGGCTGTGTTGGAAGTAGGTGCTGCGAATGGCCATATTCTTGGAGGCGGCGAAATCAATTAGTCGTAGGCTATTTTCATTGGTATGCCGGTGAGCGCTGAACTTCCCAATAGTCGCAGCTCTGGTAGATGGTATGAACCTCTAAACGTTCGCACCATTGATCCCTTCCAACAAATCTCCTGCAGCGCTACGATGCCGAGTTCACGGTCCTTGAGCACATCGGCGAGTTTGCGTGTGCTCCCGATGAAGTTGAGAAATTTGCAGTTCCACGAACCGAGTTTCCAATCGCTAGTCCCTTTTCGTCGCAGTGGTCTTCGCCGATGGTTCCGGTACGTACTCTCTTGTTGATTGCTCGTTGCTTATGTTTTTAAAGGCTGGCTTGCAGGGCCTGACACCAAACCCCCTAAATTTCCGGTGGACCATGGTGCACAGTTTCACTTAGAGTCTCTCGCTGGCACTCGGATGATGATCAGCCGCCCTTAACATGGAGAACAGACGCTGTTGTGAGCCGATCCTGACATGGAGTTGCAGTATTGCACGGCCCACAAAATTCAGTAAAAGTTGCTTCTTGTCATAAGTATCAATTAAACCAGTGGTCCCCAGCCTGCTTACTATCGAGGGCCACACAGCAATTTTAAACTGTTGAAGCGGGCCGCGGTATATTTGCAATATTGTTTATCATTTCGAATTGAATTTTGAAGTATAATACAAAGTAATCAAAAAAACTGTTTAAAAACATACTTGTAAGGGCATTACATACTACAGCGTAGCTGAGTTTTAGTTCATATTATTACACACTTCTGCGATAGCGGACTTAGCGTGAAATTTTACTTTCGCAACAAAATCTACTCGGCTTAGTTGGCAAAACTAGTTTACCAAATAAACATCTGTCGACCGATTCTAAGAGTTTTTTTATCCTCGTGGATTATTAGTCAATGAAAGTCGTTGCAAATAACGACAGCATGTCTACGATTCAGATTTTGAAGCCAGGTGAACTTACCAGCGGTACTTATTTTCTGACTTTTCGATTTGAGATATTCAAACAGGATTAAACCTGCATTGCCTGACGTGTCGACTCGTTTATTTGATCTTTTTTCTCGGAAAATGGTCATCAGGAAAAAGACTCAATAACGGGCCGAAACGTCGGACACTGCAAATGTAAACCTGTTTGAATATCTCAAACTAACAAATTCAGAAAATAAGATCAATTATTCTTAGTGTGAAGTACGTTAACATAACGCATTTTCAGGAATTATAAATCAAGAAATTTTCAATCGAATTTTGCCACAACTTAACTTATTTTAAAGAATGAAAGAATTCATATTAGGGTGCAATGTATGACAACATTATTTTTACCTAAGAACGTTATAAGAACCAAGCTGAATGGTTAAAGCGCCAAAACTACCATCAAAGTATGTTGCCGTTAGCCAACATATCATGTATGAAGTGAGAAATTTATTTGATCTTGATGATAAAAAGATTATTGGTTTATATGTTTCTTGAACATCAACATAATTTGAACAAGACATACACACTCAGTTTTTATTTCCGCAGCTCGGCAAAATCCGCATAGCCGTGTGCCCAGCAAAATAAAAAAAACGGATCTCTCGTCGAAAATGAGGTTTGTTAGCTGGGTTTCGGCAAATTATTTGCTGATTTAAAGCAACTTTGACCGATTTCTCCGCGAAAAACATGTTTGCTGGGGCTCGGCTGTGTGAATCCCGGTAAAAGTTGAACAAATTGCTGAGATCCCGGTAAAAAATTAAGTGTGTATGCCCAGCCCGAGTACAACGAAAAACTGGACACTATGAAAGCTTTTCCTGGATGTGATATTTGTCAATGGGCCACATGTAGTGTATATTCTGAAACCCTTCGCGGGCCGCAGGAAAACGCTTCGAGGGCCGCATGCGGCCCGCGGGCCGCACTTTGGGGATCACTGAATTAAACAATGCAGTCGTATGCATGTTAGGCCGGGAATGGGGTAAGAAACCCTACCATACAAGCATAGTTTCCAATATTAAAGACCGGCATGATATAATCCATCTAAACGTTTAAAATAATAGCCAACCCAGAGGTAATACACTCCTACATTCAAAGAATTTTTTTTCCAGACTTTCCTGCAAATTTTTATTTAGTAAACATGCTGCTGGCATTTGGATTGATTCGATCTCACCAGAGTAGAGCTAGCGGAACCAAATTAACCCAAACCCCATCGATGAAGTGCATTAAAAGCTTGGCATTCGTCCAATTGCATTGCTTGCAATCCACAGCGACCACTGGAAACCCCATCAATTGTTAGCACGAACCGGAACCCTTATGGTGAAACTTCTTCGCCCTTCGAAGCTTCCCGTCAAGTCGACTAAACTAAAAGCCATTTCCATTAGAGTGTGTTGTGTGGAGTAAAGAAAAAAAAATACACGAAGAATGGCAGGTTAGCTCAGCCCAGCCCATCGCAACAGAACCATCCGAACCAACCAGTCAGTCGGGCGGATTTCTTATTATTTGCCCCGGATCAATATTGGGATGATTGATTGAGAAATTGTAATTCGCAATCAAATTTGTACATGGCTGATTCTGCTCCGCATCACGACGGTCGTCGTTCCGGGCGCTCACTCACACGCAAGACGCTGAGGCTGCCACCACAATTCCTTTCAGTTTTGTTCACTCGAATTTGGTGGGTGTCTTTTGTGTGTCGGCAGCAGAAGGAAAGAAAACGTCAGGAGTAATGCATCTAGTTCTTGACAATACTCCATTTGATACCCGTAAGAAAAACTCATTCGATTATTAAAATATTGAAATTGACTAAGCACTGATTCTAATTGAAAACAGTGACAGAATATTAAAATAGGTGAAAGAAATTGACAACCCAAAAGATTGTAATTAAATTGGAACGTGCTCACCATACAATTTATTAAGGCATGTTAGTTAAAACCGCACGGTCATGTGTGCACACAAAAACATATTCCGAATCAATTTCAATACCTTTTGCAGAAGAAACGTATCAACCGAGAACACCACATTTGCATAAGTACACACACGTATTCCCTTCTTCATCCTTGCCGATTTTTAGTTGTCCTTGTCGTCGCTGGCAAAAGTAGCAGCCATACATAAGAATCTGACGCGCATCAACTGCGCTAAGGAAACGAACCCATCAGGCGGCACCAGAGGGAGGTGCGGCGCGGGCGGACGAGGGAAAAATTTCCGAAGCTCCGCAACAAGCACAAGAAAGTGTTTTCCATTTCCTTTCACCCACTCGACATTTTCGATCACAACCCCTTTCTTCCGTCCGTCACCCTCGAGGACGACAACGCATTCCGTTTCGTTTCGTTTCCTGTGCCGGTGCTCGCCGTTCGTTGAGTTCGTTCTCTGACAATGTGATATATTTTCGTCATTCCCAGGGTGTTTTATGGATGTTTTATGTTGCGCTGCGAAATGAAATATTATACTTTATTGCTGAATGCGCGCTCGCCCGAGATCTCCCGGGTTTGCTTCTTTGTGATCTTTTCAGTCAGTGGCACAACTGATGTTTTTCTGATGCTTTTCTCTGCTCCTGGATCAGCGAAAAGTGGGTGATGGAAGGTGGAAGGCGCCATCCAGCGGCTCCAAGTGCCCCATCAACCGATATTGATGGCAATAAAGGAAGCCTGGCATTGCTGTTAGTGTAGATCAGGGTTGCCAAGTTTCATTGTAGAGTAAAGGAAGTAAAAAATCACTTCAAGTAAAGAATCACTTCATAGTACTAGTTTCTCATTCCTCATTTGTTTGGATAAACGTTCGATGCGGCCGAATGGAATTCGGCTGGATGTCTTTCAGCCTAACGTTTCCACATCTAAATTTTAACAAAATTCCTGATTCAAATTCTAGTTACGATACGAGACCAAAACTCATGCATTAAAAAAAATCTAATCTAAACTCAAATCGGAATAAGAATTTTTAAATAAATTACAATTTCAAATCTAACCTCAAGTCAGAATCGAAATTTAAATCAAACCTCAAATCAAAGTACAAATCGTACTTCAAATCAAAATACAAATCTAAATTCAAATTAGAATCAAAACCCGAAATGTAATTGAAATGTGAATTCACGTGGAAGTACGAATTCAAATCAGAATTAAAAAATATCAATCCAAATTTTGAATCAACTTCCAATCAATTCCAATCCAAATTCAAAGTCATTTTGGAATCCAAATACACATACGAATCCGAATCCTAATCTGAATAAAAATCCAAATTTCATTTTCGAACAAATTCGTTATGAAATATGAATTCAAATTCAGGTCGAAACAAATCCGCATCAAAATCCGAAATAATTAAACTTAATATAAATAAAATATGAATACAACTTTATATTCAAATCTTAATTCTATTTCAAAAGCAAATTCAAATACAATTCGAAATACAAGCCCGACTACAAATTCCTAATTCAAAACTGAATTCAAATTGAAACTAAGCGACGAGCCAGCCTTGGGCTAATAATAATATAAAAAAATAAAAGCTCAATACTGATTCAAATCTTTATCTAAACGTTTTAACGAAATTTGAATAATTCGAAATTCAAAAGCATTTCAGTTACTAAATGTTGAAAGAAGGTCTCCGAGCCTCTTGAAAGGAAGGTTTCCGAGCTTCTTGAAAGGAAGGTCTCCGAGCCTCTTGAAAGGAGGCTTCCGAGCCTCTTGAAAGGAGGCTTCCGAGCCTCTTGAAAGGAGGCTTCCGAGCCTCTTGAAAGGAGGCTTCCGAGCCTCTTGAAAGGAGGCTTCCGAGCCTCTTGAAAGGAGGCTTCCAAGCCTCTTGAAAGGAGGCTTACGAGCCTCTTGAAGGGGGCTTCCAAGCCTCTTGAAAGGAGGCTTCCGAGCCTCTTGAAAGGAGGCTTCCAGGCCTCTTGAAGGAGGCTGGGCCTCTTGAAAGGAGGCTTCTGAGCCTCTTGAAAGGAGGCCCGAGCCTCTTGAAAGGAGGCTTCCGAGGCCTCTTGAAAGGAGGCTTCCGGGCCTCTTGAAGGGAGGCTTCCGGGCCTCTTGAAAGGTGGCTGGGCCTCTTGAAGGAGGCTTCCAGGCCTCTTGAAGGAGGCTTCCGGGCCTCTTGAAAGGAGGCCGGGCCTCTTGAAGGAGGCTGAGCCTCTGAAAGGAGGCTTCCTGAGCCTCTTGAAAGGGCTTCAGGGCCTCTTGAAAGGAGGCTTCCTGGAGCCTTCTTGAAAGGGAGGCTTCCAGGCCTCTTGAAGGAGGCTTCCAGGCCTCTTGAAAGGGGCTTCAGGCCTCTTGAAAGGAGGCTTCTGGAGCTCTTCTGAAAGGAGGCTTCCTGAGCTCTCTTGAAGGGCTAGGCCTCTTGAAAGGAGGCTGAGCCTCTTGAAGGAGGCTTCCGGGCCTCTTGAAAGGAGGCCTGAGCCTCTTGAAGGGAGGCTGGAGCCTCTTGAAGGAGGCTTGGAGCTGAGCTCTTGAAAGGAGGCTGAGCCTCTTGAAGGAGGCCCGGGCCCTCTTGAAAGGAGGCTTCCAGGGCCTCTTGAAAGGAGGCTGAGCCTCTTGAAAGGGAGGCTTCCTGAGCCTCTTGAAAGGAGGCTTCCGAGCCTCTTGAAAGGAGGCTCTGGAGCCTCTTGAAAGGAGGCTCTGAGCCTCTTGAAGGAGGAGGCTTCTTGAGCCTCTTGAAAGGAGGCTCTGAGCCTCTTGAAGGAGGCTTCCAGAGCCTCTTGAAGGAGGGCTGAGGCCTCTTGAAGGAGGCTTCCAGAGCCTCTTGAAGGAGGCTTCCGGGCCTCTTGAGGAGGCTTCCAGGCCTCTTGAAAGGAGGCTTCCTGAGCCTCTTGAAAGGAGGCTGAGCCCTCTTGAAGGGAGGCTTCCCGGGCCCTCTTGAAAGGGAGGCTTCTGAGCCTCTTGAAGGGAGGCTGGAGCCTCTTGAAGGAGGCTGAGCCTCTTGAAGGAGGCCGGGCCTCTTGAAAGGAGGCTTCCTGGGCCTCTTGAAAGGAGGCTGGGGCCTCTTGAAGGAGGCTGGGCCTCTTGAAGGAGGCTGGGCCCTCTTGAGGAGGCTGAGCCTCTTGAGGAGGCCGAGGCCTCTTGAAAGGAGGCTGAGCCTCTTGAAAGGGAGGCTTCCTGAGCCTCTTGAAAGGAGGCCTCTTGAAGGGGCTTGAGCCTCTTGGAAAGGAGGCTTCCTGAGCCCTCTTGAAGGAGGAGGCCTCTTGAAGGCCTCTTGAAAGGAGGCTTCCTGAGCCTCTTGAAGGAGGCTTCCTGGGCCTCTTGAGGAGGCTTCCTGAGGCCTCTTGAAGGAGGCTTCCTGAGCCTCTTGAGAGGGAGGCGGGCCCTCTTGAAGGAGGCTTCCTGGGCCTCTTGAGGAGGCTGGGCCCTCTTGAAGGGCTGAGGCCCTCTTGGGAGGCTGAGGCCTCTTGAAGGAGGCTTCCAGGCCTCTTGAGAGGCCTGAGCCTCTTGAAAGGAGGCTGGGAGCCTCTTGAAGGGAGGCAGGCCCTCTTGAAGGAGGCTGGAGCCCTCTTGGAAAGGAGGCTGAGGCCTCTTGAAGGAGGCTTCCTGAGCCTCTTGAAAGGAGGCCCTCTTGAAGGCTGAGCCTCTTGAGAGGGCTGAGCCTCTTGAAAGGAGGCTTCCTGAGCCCTCTTGAAAGGAGGCTGAGGCCTCTTGAAGGGAGCTGAGGCCCTCTTGAAAGGAGGCTTCCTGAGCCTCTTGAAGGAGCTTGAGCCTCTTGAAGGAGGCTGAGGCCTCTTGAAAGGAGGCTTCCCAGGCCTCTTGAAGGGAGGCAGGCCCTCTTGAAAGAGGCTTCCTGAGCCTCTTGAAGGGAGGCTGGGCCTCTTGAAGGGCTGGGCCTCTTGAAAGGAGGCTTCCGGGCCTCTTGAAGGAGGCTGGGCCTCTTGAAGGAGGCTGGGGCCTCTTGAGGAGGCTGGGGGCTCTTGAAGGGGCTGGGCCTCTTGGAAGGAGGCTTCGGGCCTCTTGAGAGGAGGCTTCCTGAGCCTCTTGAAAGGAGGCTTCCTGAGCCTCTTGAAAGGAGGCTGGGCCTCTTGAAGGAGGCTGGGCCTCTTGAAGGAGGCTTCCTGAGCCTCTTGAAAGGAGGCTTCCTGAGCCTCTTGAAAGGAGGCTTCTGAGCCTCTTGAAAGGAGGCCTGAGCCTCTTGAAAGGAGGCTTGAGCCTCTTGAAAGGAGGCTCTGAGCCTGAAAGGAGGCTTCGAGCCTCTTGAAAGGAGGCTTCCTGAGCCCTTTGAAAGGAGGCTTCCAGGCCTCTTGAAGAGGGGCTGAGCCTCTTGAAAGGAGGCTTCCCGAGCCTCTTGAAGGGAGGCTTCCCGAGCCTCTTGAAGGGAGGCTTCCCGAGCCTCTTGAGAGAGGAGGCTTCCTGAGCCTCTTGAAAGGAGGCTTCCTGGAGCCTCTTGAAGGAGGCCGGAGCCTCTTGAAAGGAGGCTTCCGGAGCCCTCTTGAAAGGAGGCTGGGCCCTCTTGAAGGAGGCTGAGCCTCTTGAGCCAGGCCTCTTGAGAGGAGGCTGGAGCCTCTTGAGGAGGCTGGGCCTCTTGAGAGGAGGCTGGGCCTCTTGAAGGAGGCCGGGCCCTCTTGAGAGGAGGCCGGAGCCTCTTGAAGGGAGGCCTGAGCCTCTTGAAAGGAGGCTTCCTGAGCCTCTTGAAAGGAGGCTTCCCAGGCCTCTTGAAAGGAGGAGGCCTCTTGAAGGAGGCTTCCAGAGCCTCTTGAAAGGGAGGCGGGCCTCTTGAAGGAGGCTGAGCCCTCTTGAAGGAGGCTTCCTGAGCCCTCTTGAAAGGAGGCTTCGAGCCTCTTGAAGAGGCTTCCTGAGCCTCTTGAAGGAGGCTACTCTGAGCCTCTTGAAAGGAGGCTTCCTGAGCCTCTTGAAAGGAGGCTTCCTGAGCCTCTTGAAAGGAGGCACCTGAGCCTCTTGAAAGGAGGCTTCCTGAGCCTTGAAAGGAGGCTTCCTGAGCCCTCTTGAGAAGGAGGCTTCCTGAGCCCTCTTGAAGGAGGCTTCTGAGCCTCTTGGAAAGGAGGCTTCCTGAGCCTCTTGAAAGGAGGCTTCCTGAGCCTCTTGAAAGGAGGCCTTCCTGAGCTCTTGAAAGGAGGCCTCGAGCCTCTTGAAAGGAGGCTTCCTGAGCCTCTTGAAAGGAGGCTTCCTGAGCCTCTTGAAAGGAGGCTTCCTGAGCCTCTGAAAGGAGGCTTCCGGAGCCCTCTTGAAAGGAGGCTTCCCTGAGGCCTCTTGAAAGGAGGCTTCTGAGCCTCTTGAAGGAGGCTCTGGGAGCCTCTTGGAAAGGAGGCTTCCTGAGGCCTCTTTGAAAGGAGGCCGAGCCTCTTGAAGGAGGCTTCCTGAGCCTCTTGAAGGGAGGCTTCCTGAGCCTCTTGAGGAGGCTGGAGCCTCTTGAGGGAGGCTTCCTGAGCCTCTTGAAAGGGAGCTGGAGCCTCTTGAGAGGAGGCCAGCCTCTTGAAGGGCTTCCTGGAGCCTCTTGAAAGGAGGCTCGAGCCCTTGAAAGGGAGGCTTCCTGAGCCTCTGAAAGGAGGCTTCCTGGAGCCTCTTGAAAGGAGGCTTCCTGAGCCTCTTGAAAGGAGGCCTCTGGAGCCTCTTGAAAGGGGAGGCTTCCTGAGCCTTTGAAAGGAGGCTTCCTGAGCCTCTTTGAAAGGAGGCTTCCTGAGCCTCTGAAAGAGGCTTCCTGAGCCTCTTGAAAGGAGGCTTCCTGAGCTCTCTGAAAGGAGGCTTCCTTGAGCCTCTTGAAAGGAGGCTTCCTGAGCCTTTCTTGAAAGGAGGCTTCTGGAGCCTCTGAAAGGAGGCTTCCTGAGCCTCTTGAAAGGAGGCTTCCTGAGGCCTCTTGAAGGGAGGCTTCCTGAGCCTCTTGAAGGGAGGCTCCTGAGCCTCTTGAAAGGAGGCTTCCTGAGCCTCTTGAAGGAGGCTTCCCAGGCCTCTTGAAAGGAGGCTTCCTGAGCCTCTTGAAAGGAGGCTTCCTGAGCCTCTTGAAGGGCTTCCTGAGCCTCTTGGGAGGCTGGGCCTCTTGAAGGAGGCTGAGCCTCTTGAAAGGAGGCTTCCCGAGCCTCTTGAAAGGAGGCTTCCCGAGCCTCTTGAAAGGAGGCTTCCAGGCCTCTTGAAAGGAGGCTTCCTGAGCCTCTTGAAGGAGGCTTCCGGGCCTCTTGAAAGGGAGGCTTCCGGAGCCTCTTGAAAGGAGGCTTCCTGAGCCTCTTGAAGGAGGCTTCCTGAGCCCTTGAAAGGAGGCTTCCCGAGCCTCTTGAAAGGAGGCTTCCCGAGCCTCTGGAAAGGAGGCTTCCTGGGGCCCTCTTGAAGGGAGGCCCAGGCCTCTTGAAGGGCTGAGCCTCTTGAAAGGAGGCTTCCGAGCCTCTTGAAAGGAGGCTTCCTGAGCCTCTTGAAAGGAGGCTGAGCCTCTTGAAAGGAGGCTTCCTGGCCTCTTGAAAGGAGGCTGAGCCTCTTGAAGGGGAGGCTTCCTGAGGCCTCTTGAAAGGAGGCTTCCTGAGCTCTCTGAAAGGAGGCTTCCTGAGCCTCTTGAAAGGAGGCTTCCTGAGCTCTTGAAAGGAGGCTTCCTGAGCCTTCTTGAAAGGAGGCTTCCTGAGCCTCTTGAAAGGAGGCTTCCTGAGCTCTCTGGAAAGGAGGCTTCCTGAGCCTCTTGAAAGGAGGCTTCCTGAGCCTCTTGAAGGAGGCTTCCTGGAGCCCTCTTGAAAGGGAGGCTTCCTGAGCCTCTTGAAAGGAGGCTCTTGAGCCCTCTTGAAAGGAGGCTTCCTGAGCCTCTTGAAAGGGAGGCCGGAGCCTCTTGAAAGGAGGCGGGAGCTGAGGCCCTCTTGAAAGGAGGCTCCTGAGCCTCTTGAAAGGAGGCTTCCTGAGCCTCTTGAAAGGAGGCTTCCTGGAGCCTCTTGAAAGGAGGCTTCCTGAGCCTCTTGAAAGGAGGCTTGAGCCTCTTGAAAGGAGGCTCCTGAGCCTCTGAAAGGAGGCTTCCTGAGCTCTTGAAAGGAGGCTTCCTGAGCCTCTTGAAGGCTGAGGCTTCCTGAGAGCCTCTTGAAAGGAGGCTTCCTGAGCCTCTTGAAAGGAGGCTTCTTGAGCCTCTTGAAAGGGAGGCTTCTGAGCCTCTTGAAAGGAGGCTCTTGAGCCTCTTGAAAGGAGGCTTCCTGAGCCTCTTGAAAGGAGGCTTCCTGAGCCTCTTGAAAGGAGGCTTCCTGAGCCTCTTGAAAGGAGGCTTCCTGAGGCCTCTTGAAAGGAGGCTTCCGGAGCCTCTTGAAAGGAGGCTTCCAGAGCCTCTTGAAGGAGGCTTCCTGAGCCTCTTGAAAGGAGGCTTCCAGAGCCTCTTGAAGGAGGAGGCAGAGCCTCTTGAAAGGAGGCTTCCTGAGCCTCTTGAAAGGAGGGCTTTGAGCCTCTTGAAGGGAGGCTTCCTGAGCCTCTTGAAAGGAGGCTTCAGGGCCTCTTGAAAGGAGGCCTGAGCTCTCTGAAAGGAGGCTTCTGAGCCTCTTGAAAGGAGGCTTCCTGAGCCTCTTGAAAGGAGGCTTCTGAGCTCTTGAAAGGAGGCTTCCTGAGCCTCTTGAAAGGAGGCTTCGAGCCTCTTGAAAGGAGGCCTGAGCCTCTTGAGAAGGGAGGCTTCCTGAGCCTCTTGAAAGGAGGCTTCCTGAGCCTCTTGAAAGGAGGCTTCTGAGGCCTCTTGAAAGGAGGCTTCCGAGCCTCTTGAAAGGAGGCTTCCAGAGCCTCTTGAAAGGAGGCTTCCTGAGCCTCTTGAAAGGAGGCTTCCTGAGCCTCTTGAAAGGAGGCTTCCTGAGCCTCTTGAAAGGAGGCTTCCTGAGCCTCTTTTTGAAAGGGAGGCTTCTGAGCCTCTTGAAAGGAGGCTTCCTGAGCCTCTTGAAAGGAGGCTTCCTGAGCCTCTTGAAGGAGGCTTCTGAGCCTCTTGAAAGGAGGCTTCCTGAGCCTCTTGAAAGGAGGCTTCCTGAGCCTCTTGAAGGAGGAGGCTTCCTGAGCCTCTTGAAAGGAGGCTTCCTGAGCCTCTTGAAAGGAGGCTTCCTGAGCCTTCTGAAAGGAGGCTTCCTGAGCTCTTGAAAGGAGGCTTCTGAGCCTCTTGAAGGAGGCCTGAGCCTCTTGAAAGGGAGGCTGGAGCCTCTTGAAAGGAGGCTCTGAGCCTCTTGAAAGGAGGCTTCTGAGCCTCTTGGAAAGGAGGCTTCTGAGCCTTCTTGAAAGGAGGCTCTGAGCCTCTTGAAAGGAGGCTGAGCCTCTTGAAAGGAGGCTTCCTGAGCCTCTTGAAAGGAGGCTTCCTGAGCCTCTTGAAAGGAGAGGCTTCCTGAGCCTCTTGAAAGGAGGCTTCTGAGCCTCTTGAAAGGAGGCCTGAGCCTCTTGAAAGGAGGCTCTGAGCCTCTTGAAAGGAGGCTGAGCCTCTTGAAGGAGGCTCTGAGCTCTTGAAAGGAGGCTTCTGAGGCCTCTTGAAAGGAGGCTTGAGCCTCTTGAAAGGAGGCTTCCCAGGCCTCTTGAAAGGAGGCTTCCAGGCCTCTTGAAGGAGGCTGGAGCCTCTTGAAAGGAGGCTTCGAGCCTCTTGAGAAGGAGGCTTCTGAGCCTCTTGAAGAGGAGGCTTCCTGAGCCTCTTGGAAAGGAGGCTTCTCTGAGCCTCTTGAAAGGAGGCTTCTGAGCCTCTTGAAAGGAGGCTCTTGAGCCTCTTGAAAGGAGGCCTGAGCCTCTTGAAAGGAGGCTTCTGAGCTCTTGAAAGGAGGCTCTTGAGCCTGAGCCTCTTGAAAGGAGGCTCTGAGCCTCTTGAAAGGGAAGCTTCTGAGCCTCTTGAAAGGAGGCTTCTGAGCCTCTGAAAGGAGGCCCTGGAGCCTCTTGAAAGGGAGGCTTCTGAGCCTCTTGAAAGGAGGCTTCTGAGCCTTCTTGAAAGGAGGCTTCTGAGCCTCTTGAAAGGAGGCTTCCTGAGGCCTCTTGAAAGGAGGCTTCCAGGCCTCTTGAAGGAGGCTGGGCCTCTTGAAAGGGAGGCTCTGAGCCTCTTGAAAGGAGGCTTCTGAGCCTCTTGAAAGGAGGCTCTGAGCCTCTTGAAAGGGAGGCTCTGAGCCTCTTGAAAGGAGGCTTCTGAGCCTCTTGAAAGGAGGCTTCTGGAGCTCTCTTGAAAGGAGGCCTGTGAGCTCTTGAAAGGAGGCTTCCTGAGCCTCTTGAAAGGAGGCTTCCCTGAGCCTCTTGAAAGGAGGCTTCCTGAGCCTCTTGAAAGGAGGCTGGGAGCCTCTTGAAAGGAGGCTTCCTGAGCCTCTTGAAAGGAGGCTTCCTGAGCCTCTTGAAAGGAGGCCTGAGCCTCTTGAAAGGAGGCTTCCTGAGCCTCTTGAAAGGAGGCTTCCTGAGCCTCTTGAAAGGAGGCTTCCTGAGCTCTTGAAAGGAGGCTGGGGCCTCTGAGGGCTGAGCCTCTTGAAAGGAGGCTCCTGAGGCCTCTTGAAAGGAGGCCTGAGCCTCTTGAAAGGAGGCTTCCTGAGCCTCTTGAAGGAGGCTTCCTGAGCCTCTTGAAAGGAGGCTTCCTGAGCCTCTTGAAAGGAGGCTTCCTGAGCCTCTTGAAAGGAGGCTTCCTGAGCCTCTTGAAAGGAGGCTTCCTGAGCCTCTTGAAAGGAGGCTTCCTGAGCCTCTTGAAAGGAGGCTTCCTGAGCCTCTTGAAAGGAGGCCTCCTGAGCCTCTTGAAAGGAGGCTTCCTGAGCCTCTTGAAAGGAGGCTTCCTGAGCCTCTTGAAAGGAGGCCTTCAGAGCCTCTTGAAAGGAGGCTTCCTGAGCCTCTTGAAAGGAGGCTTCCTTAGCCTCTTGAAAGGGAGGCTTCCTGAGCCTCTTGAAAGGAGGCTTCCTGAGCCTCTTGAAAGGAGGCCTCTTGGGAGCTGAGGCCTCTTGAAAGGAGGCTTCCTGAGCCTCTTGAAAGGAGGCTTCCTGAGCTCTCTAGGAGGCTCTGAGCCTTCTTGAAAGGAGGCTCCTGAGCCTTCTTGAAAGGAGGCTTCCTGAGCCTCTGAAAGGAGGCTTCCTGAGCCTCTTGAAAGGAGGCTTCTGAGCCTTGAAAGGAGGCTTCCTGAGCTCTTGAAAGGAGGCTTCCTGAGCCTCTGAAAGGAGGCTTCCTGAGCCTCTTGAAAGGGAGGCTTCCTGAGCCTCTTTGAAAGGAGGCTTCCTGAGCCTCTTGAAAGGAGGCTTCCTTGAGCCTCTTGAAAGGAGGCTTCCTGGTTGAAAGGAGGCTTCCTGAGCTCTTGAAGGAGGCTTCCCTGAGCCTCTTGAAAGGAGGCTTCCCTGAGCCTCTTGAAAGGAGGCTTCCTGAGCCTCTTGAAGGAGGCTTCCTGAGCCTCTTGAAAGGAGGCTTCCTGAGCCTCTTGAAAGGAGGCTTCCTGAGCCTCTTGAAAGGAGGCCTGAGCCTCTTGAAAGGAGGCTTCCTGAGCCTCTTGAAAGGAGGCTGGAGCCCTCTTGAAAGGAGGCTTCCTGAGCCTCTTGAAAGGAGGCTTCTGAGCCTCTTGAAAGGAGGCTTCCTGAGCCTCCTTGAAAGGAGGCTGGGCCTCTTGAAGGAGGCTTCCTGAGGCCTCTTGAAAGGAGGCTCCTGAGAGCCTCTTGAAAGGAGGCTTCCTGAGCCTCTTGAAAGGAGGCCTGAGCCTCTTGAAAGGAGGCTTCCTGAGCCTCTTGAAAGGAGGCTGGAGCCTCTTGAAAGGAGGCTTCCTGAGCCTTCTTGAAAGGAGGCCTGAGCCTCTTGAAAGGAGGCTCTGAGCCTCTTGAAAGGAGGCTTCTGAGCCTCTTGAAAGGGAGGCCTGAGCCTCTTGAAAGGAGGCCTGAGCCTCTTGAAGGAGGCTCTGAGCCTCTTGAAAGGAGGCTTCCGAGGCCTCTTGAAAGGAGGCTTCAAGAGGCCTCTTGAAAGGAGGCTTGAGCCTCTTGAAAGGAGGCTTCCTGGAGCCTCTTGAAAGGAGGCTTCCTGAGCCTCTTGAAAGGAGGCCTGTTTCAAAGGAGGCCTGAGCCTCTTGAAAGGAGGCTTCCTGAGCCTCTTGAAAGGAGGCTTCCGAGGCCTCTTGAAAGGAGGCTTCCGAGGCCTCTTGAAAGGAGGCTTCCTGAGCCTCTTGAAAGGAGGCTTCCTGAGCCTCTTGAAAGGAGGCTTCCTGAGCCTCTTGAAAGGAGGCTTCCTGAGCCTCTTGAAAGGAGGCTTCCTGAGGCCTCTTGAAAGGAGGCTTCCTGAGCCTCTTGAAAGGGAGGCTTCCTGAGCCTCTTGAAAGGAGGCTTCCTGAGCCTCTTGAAAGGAGGCTTCCTGAGCCTCTTGAAAGGAGGCTTCCTGAGCCTCTTGAAAGGAGGCTTCCTGAGCCTCTTGAAAGGAGGCTTCCTGAGCCTCTTGAAAGGCGGCGTGCTGGCCTCTTGAAAGGAGGCTTCCTGAGCCTCTTGAAAGGAGGCTTCCTGAGCCTCTTGAAAGGAGGCTTCCTGAGCCTCTTGAAAGGAGGCTTCCTGAGCCTCTTGAAAGGAGGCTTCCTGAGCCTCTTGAAAGGAGGCTTCCTGAGCCTCTTGAAAGGAGGCTTCCTGAGCCTCTTGGAAAGGAGGCTTCCTGAGCCTCTTGGGAAAGGAGGCTTCCTGAGCCTCTTCTGAAAGGAGGCTTCCTGAGCCTCTTGAAAGGAGGCTTCCTGAGCCTCTTGAAAGGAGGCTGGGCCTCTTGAAAGGAGGCCTGAGCCTCTTGAAAGGAGGCTTCCCTGAGCCTCTTGAAAGGAGGCTCTGAGCCTCTTGAAAGGAGGCTTCCTGAGCCTCTTGAAAGGAGGCTTCCTGAGCCCTCTTGAAAGGAGGCTGAGGCCCTCTTGAAAGGAGGCTGAGCCTCTTGAAAGGAGGCTTCCTGAGCCTCTTGAAAGGAGGCTTCCTGAGCCTCTTGAAAGGAGGCTTCCCTGGAGCCTCTTGAAGGAGGCTCTTGAGCCTCTTGAAAGGAGGCTTCCTGAGCCTCTTGAAAGGAGGCTTCCTGAGCCTCTTGAAAGGAGGCTTCCTGAGCCTCTTGAAAGGAGGCTTCGAGCCTCTTGAAAGGAGGCTTCCTGAGCCTCTTGAAAGGAGGCCTGAGCCTCTTGAAAGGAGGCTTCCTGAGCCTCTTGAAAGGAGGCTTCCTGAGCCTCTTGAAGGAGGCTTCCTGAGCCTCTTGAAAGGAGGCTTCCTGAGCCTCTTGAAAGGAGGCTTCCTGAGCCTCTTGAAAGGAGGCTTCCTGAGCCGCTTGAAATGAGACTTCCGAGCCTCTTGAAAGGAGGCTGAGGCCTCTTGAAAGGAGGCTTCCGGGCCTCTTGAAAGGAGGCCTGAGCCCTCTTGAAAGGAGGCCTGAGCCTCTTGAAGGAGGCTTCCGAGCCTCTTGAAAGGAGGCTTCCGAGCCTCTTGAAAGGAGGCTTCCGAGCCTCTTGAAAGGAGGCTTCCGAGCCTCTTGAAAGGAGGCTTCCGAGCCTCTTGAAAGGAGGCTTCCGAGCCTGAAAGTTTCTTGGAAGGAGGCTTGCAAGCCTTTCTAAACGAAGCTACTGAGCTTTTCGAAAAAAAATAAAGAAATAAGATCTTGGGCGTAAATACGTGCCGTGGCCCTATTATGATCCGGAAATGTAAAAAAATCAGTCAATTTTCCCCGGGGGTATGTGCAGAATATTGTCTCCAGAATATTTATTTTCAACATTTTTCTACGAGACGAGCCAGCCTCGAGCTGGCGACACTTCTGTAGAGCTACTGCAGTTTGTTGCTATCACATTGAATCCATGATGATGTGTGCTCAGTGGATGGAGTGACGTTATCGGTCTTCTTAGAAAAGCTTCAAAACAGGCACGCATCTGGTCTGAAATTCCATTTTTGCTGCCAAATTCACCTTGCTTAGATTTACGATTGGTAATTGACGTCACGTACCGAATTCAGACTTTTGATTCAAGCACTCATTCAATTGTTATTTGAACCTATCAAATTGATTGAATACCAACTGTCACAGTTGTTGATATTTTGTGTAATTTGAAACATTTTCATGAAAATCATAACTGTTATTTGTCTTTATTTACGCGATTTCTTATTACTGTATGAGAAAACAGACCATCACCATTTCAAAGTACCTACAATGTTTTTTAGATTTCTTACCCTTTTTAAATCCCAATACTCTGTTTCATTGATCACCAATCTTCACAACTTCAAAAGAAAATATTCGAAGTTAACATATCGTGTGTTTTAAAACTACAAATCATTCTTCTGCTGGATGCAAGCTTGAGAGCCTTCTAACATCGCTTCCCGTCCTCATCTGCATCATCAGCAATAGCACCACCGACGGCAACGGCAAATGGGGATCTTATTTTATAGTTGAAACATGACTTGATGGAACACTCCATCTGCCAACCAACCTGCGTCCGCATCTCGCATCGCAACCTTCCATCGACTTGGTTGTAAAATAAAACTTATTTTTATTCGAAACAAGTTGTACTCGAAGAACGCGAGTGAAAGACCTGATGGCATTAGAAAGCTAACTGAAGCGGTGGTAGCATTATGGGGTTCGGTTGGGAGCAACGTTCCAAACGGGCGGGGGATTTGGCACGGGATGGGTTTGGAATGGGTTCCGCAAAAAAGGTCCCTTTTTTCTTTTCTGGTGGTCTGGTGAAGATGGCGACGACGACGACGACGGCAAAGAATGGGAAATAAATTCGATCCCAAATGGATTTTCTGATAATGCGATTCCAAGCGAGCACAAATTGATGTTCGTCAAGGAAGAGTGACGGGTTGATCTAATCTGAAGCGGAACAGCAGCGCGAGGACTCTTTATTGCTTTTGTGTGAGGTATGGAATGGAGCAAATATGCAATATATTACATGTGTGCGATTTTTATAGAAATTCAAGTGTTTAGTCGTAATCTGTGCTCGTAATAATGTCAAGCATTTCTAGCTATTTGCCATGAATGTTTATTGTTTATCGAACTTTGTTGGATAAAAAATATGGGTATCTTCTAATAACTGAAGCTCAGCTCTCACTATTATGCAATATTCGCTTTAGTGACATGTTCAATGTGAATTATTTGTAAATCTGTACATCATTACTGTAATAAAGCCAAAATGCTACACTCATTGGTCATTTTTCTATTTTTCCATGGAGTTACAAGCTACTAATTAATTTGTTGGCCATAGTGTATTACTTCGCATTTTCAATTATTCAGAACAGCCAATGTAATTTTTCAAACTGAGATGGCGATATGCCTTGTAATTGCTGTTTTTTTAGATTAGCTTGTTTCTGGTGATGTAGATGGTGTTTGTGTTTAAAATGACGCCCACGCTTTGTTTCCTGAGCCTGTTAGAGGAGTTGGTCATCGATCGGGTTACTGGGCATTGTCGTAACCTTTGCTAGACAGCAGTTGGTTAACGAGTTTTTTTCGACGGCTGACAACTACCTGTTGGCTGATGATTTTCAGAGCATAGCTGCCTTTTGATTGTATTACAGCACGCTGTCTCGCTTTTGGAAAGAACAAATTTTTGCGAACTTTTATTTTCCAAAATTTCGACTCTAGCTAATTTCCTAGTTGAACCAGGCAGCGTTTCGTACCAGGGCAGCGGAAACGGCTGTTAGGGTGAGAAATACTCATATTGGGTATAACACATCCAGTGTGTATTGATGACGGATATGAAACTATCTTCGGCCGTCATCGATCAGTGAATAGCAGGCCATGAGTTGGTCTCCCTCTTCATTGGCTATCAACAAGGACGGACGCCATACAGAACGCGCGACCAGGTTACCAGCCAGCTTCCTCGGCTGAATCGGACCCCACAGCGGGTATAGCCGTAGCAGAGCATGAGGTTTGAATAGTACGGGCAAGCAGAACGTATATTAAGCGGAAAACCAAAAGTGATCATACAGAAGTTAGGGATTCAGAAAGCTCAGGAGCCCAGGGATTGCCAATTGGCACATCGGGATCAATACCAGTGAGATCCTGATTATGAAATTCTGGCCGCGTATTAACGGACCTTGTCTTGGATATCGTAATATGTATTGTGAAAGAGAGGGCTGACTGTCTGACATTCTACCGGGTGACACTGACTCGATGCGGCGAGTGGGGTAATGGCTAGGCTGCTTTCCATCCCTTAAAACCGTTGTGGGCCTTGTAGCACACTGTCCAATCCTGCCACCAAGCTTTGCCTGCTGGGTGGGAATAGGGTCAGATGCCTTTTCCTGACTTGCGCTGATCTGGCTCTGGACACGTAAGTGTCAACCCTTGCATGGCCTCCCTGCAAGCCGAAAGACATGCAAAGATAACCATTTGATCATTAAGGTCACTCCTGAAGGAATCCAAGTTTAAAAGTGCTCGCGTCTTCGGGGGCTCGATATGGCAGCACCGCACAACTGTCATTTTTATTATTTCACGCATGCTGCGACGCAGCAAAGCTGAATCAACAAAAATGACAGTTGTGTGCCGCCTCTGAATCCAGTGGTGTGCCCCCGAAAACGCGAGCACTTTTAAACTTGGATTCCGTCAGAAGTGACCTTAAAGGCGACTACTCCAGTAAGATTCGACGGCAGCCACAAGGGGGACCCAATTACAACGAGTGAATCAAAAAATAATTCTTTTGACGATGCGGAGTGACGGAGGCTGCAACTAGCAGTACCAGAGTCTCCTCAGCAGTGATGAAGTATAGCTCTATCAACACGCTCGGTGGGCCACTACCGGGGATGCGCGTATTCGCCAAGCATATCGATGATATCATCGAGTTCGCGACCGCAAGGCAGAACAGGCGTTTATCAAGCGGGTGGTGGGAAGAGAGAAGGCTGACAAAGGTGCTCAAACCGATGCCTTCTCCTCCCTTGGGGGAGCGACCATGGCCCAAGAGGCGATTGATTTCGCCCTGACGGCCAATGAAGACTGCATCTTACCCGAAGCGGCTCAGGCAGCAATCTGGCGACGGCGCTCAGAGCAAAGTCAAACGACGTATGACCATAAAGGCCAAACGTCATCTGGACGGAGCAGATCGGGGTGCAGAGGAGCCCGAAGGGCGTCGACCCTAGAAGGTGACTTCTCGGCCCAAAAAGGCGAAAGGCACCAACCAGACGCAAGTCGCCGTCCCGCAAGAAGGTACCAGCCGGCCTGTGCCATCGGCACAAGGGATCAAAAATCCCTGGCAGCTGGTCAGTTTGGCAAAGCGGAAGTCGAACGCATCAGGCGAGGCCTTGTTGGTGTATTAATGAAAATGACAGTTGTACGTTACTATCGTATCGAGTGGTATGCGATTGAAAACGCGAGTAGGGTAAGACGGTATAATATGCCCCCCCTAAGGCAACTCCTTGATAACTTTTTACTTTTCAACGTAATTTATGCAAACTTTGTGTTATTTGGTAGTCCAGGAAGTCGCAAATGCGTTGCCCGTGAGTATTCATATAAAAATATTTTAGTTAACACGTAATAAAGCTTTTTTGAAACCAAAGACTTAATTGCCCTTCATTAGTATTTTATCAATCCCATAATAAAAAGGCTACAAATCCTTATGCGCTTGACATTAAAAAAAAACAAACATAGGTCCATTCAAGCAGGTGTTAATTACATTATAATATTTTACATACAAATTGGAAGCAACTGCTGCAGGCTCGCTGCGCTTGTGTCCAGTTGGTAAGGGCATATCGTCCTGCCCACACTGGGGCGTTTTGGCCAGTGAAACATGTTTTTGAAAATCGTTATATTTTTGAAGATAGAAGTTAATTTAATACCATATTTTCCACTAAGAAAAGTAATTTTGCTGCCCAACTGAGTGTTCCAGTGCAAGTTTTGCGGACAGTATGCCAGAGTCGCTCCAGAATATTGAGCAAACAAACATGAAAAGTTACATCAAAACTGTAACTTTTTGTATTTTGCTATTATTTTCATTGTGTAATACAAAAATACTTCCACATTCACATAGTATGATGGGTTTACAAATACTTATAGGTACCAACTGTTTTCGACCCTTAATTAGTTATAGTTTTCTAGAAATCAAAGGGGGGCGTTTTGGCCAGGTGGGGCACATTATACCGTCTTACCCTACTTTTGAATTCAGATTCCGTGAGGAGTGTCCTTAAATCGATGCGGACGGCCGAAAAGCTTTCGGCGCTGGATCAGGACGTGCGAAGCGTCAGACGCACCAAGACCGGTGAGATGATCTTGGTTTTGAAACGCGGATCCCAAGCTAGTGCCCGAGCAGCACCAGTCAGTCAAAAATGATTGCAGCAACTTGATTGTGACCAAATCTGGTCACTTAAGAGTTTCAGTAACCTATATGTGGAGCATGTGTGCTAAGCATATGCGGTATTTCGAAAAATTTCGTTTCAGGTGGTTCGAAACGAAATTCCGCGGAATTTCGCGGAATTTGAGCATATTTCTTGATTTCGTTTCGTTTCGTAAAATTACAAAAAATTCGCTAGAAAAAACTAGCTTCTAACGAAATTTAACGGAATTCCGCGAAATTCCGAAACAAATTTAAACTTAAACCACTCTTTATGTTAACGAAAATTTTGGCTGCGCCGCTGAACAAAATCGTAAAGTTGTTTTCAAAACTTTATGTAATACAATTTTTTCTATTAATGCTTACTACATAACCCCATTCTTAGTCGACAAATATGCATGTAGTTTTCTTCTATAAAACGTCTTCGGTGTTCCATGATTAAAATTTAAATTTCGTGATATTTTTTTTACTATTTGCACAATATGAATGCGGAATCGATCGTGTTGCTGGTGGTCATGGGACGGCAGCTAGTCCGGGAGAACGCGAAGTGATACAAATCTACCTCGCGTAGCAGAAATTCGTTTAACTAGTGTGCATTCGATAGTGTTGATGCTGATCACGCCAGGTAGTGTGGGAGAACGCGAAGTGATAAAACTAATGTCTGCATCGAAGAGCACAACATTATCTAGTGCAGAATCGATCGTGTTGTAGAAGCACATTGATCTTGCGTTGGATTGATTTGAAACACAGTTTTCGTCTTCTTGTTTTCAAAATAACTTCGTAATACATATTTTATCGCTTACCAAGGGGTTTCACACGAATTACCTTCTCAACTAACCAACGATTCTTTTCCCGTAGCGCTCACGGAGATGCAGAGCGTTCCTTAGTCACTTATAACAATGAGTGTTAAACTAATTTTTCTCTAAATTGACTATAAGCACGTGACCAGCATCATTATTGGTCATGAATTGGAAACACAGAAGGAAGTATACAATAAGAATAACTTTTTGTATCCCAAGAATATTATTTAATTGGTGAGCTGTGTATATTTGCTGTTTCTCGCCAAACATGATTAGCAACTACAATGTGTACAGTTAATCAAGCTAAGTAGTGAGCTCTTCTTTGACGATTTGCACAATATGAAGCAGAGCCGTAGCGTGGACTGCTAGCGCCCTTGGAGAAACCATGATTTGGCGCCCCTCTTTTAATTATAAAAATGGGAAAATTTAACAACAATTTGACAATTTGAAATGCATTAACAGTAAAATTAGAAGATTTAGTGGTTTAAAGATGCTTTAAACATCATTCAATACTGTGAAGAGAACAAGAACTTTTGATCCTGAAGTTCATTTGAATTGCAGAATGCCCATCTAAGATTTGTTTCCATTTGGTGATACTTTTTTGATTATTTCACAAGTTATTTAAGCGACCTTCCAGAGCCGTGCTGGAAGTATATTAAAAATGTTAAGGATTTTTTCAAAGCCTACGCACTGCTGGGTCTAGTTGGGTCAATAAAATCCAGCTCTGAAATGCGCCGGTCGATTATCGGAATCGTTATCGGACCTATTCGCGTCAAGGAAAATCCAATTCTAGAGTGGGTCTGACGGTGTTTTGAAACCACTTCTGGACCTAACAGAGTTAATAAAATTTCACTCTGGGGTGAGATGGTTGAAGGTCAGAGTTTCTACCGGATCTAGTCGTTTCAGGAAAAAACATTTTTTGGAGTGGGTTTGTAGGTGGCCGGGAATTGCCATTGAACCTATTTGGATCAAATAAAATGTAGCTTTGGACCACTGAACCCAGTTAGAACAAATTAAATAAAAAATAACTGTATGGTGTGTAGATTGGTTGGTGGTCGAAATCGCCAACGGATCTGTTTGGATCAAGGAAAATTCAAGGACTGTGTCTGTCGATAGTTTGAAGTCACTTCCTGTACATATTTGTGTTGATAAAATTCAACTATGCAGTGAGTTGTTCAATGGTCGGAATGCCGTCCACCTCAGGACCAATATACATTTGATTATAATAAGAAGAAATGAAAAAAAAAAACAAACGGGAAATTTACCTGAACTATAAATTACACAAAAATCCATACCACTACTTTCGGATATAAGAACAAAAGGCACTTCTAAATTTTGTCAATCGGTTTATTATGAATGTAACCTTTTAAAGATGTCCACTTAAAAAAGCTGAATAAATTCAAACCAATGAATTTGAGTGTGAATTGTCGTTTTTTTAGTTAATCAAGTTATTTATTTATCTCATATATTGTATAGTGTCCTACAGGGTTACCCTATAATCGGACCACAATACAATAAAGTTTTAAAGCTTAGCAAAGCTGCTAGTTTCAGATAATCCTTTTGAATTGCGAAAGCTCCATAAAAATGTCCACCTCGTTATAGCCCTCGTTGTAAGTCTGGCATAAACGAGGAAGAGGTGCAGCTTTTCCCAGGTTTGTCCTTGATCTAGGGATGTAGAATAGATCCAATTGACGTAGACCATGCGTGGGAAACCAAAACTGGATGTCACTAGTAATGCTGCAGTGAATAGAACCGTGTACAAGTCGATGAAGCGTAGACACATCAAGGACGCACCGACGATCAGTTAATGATGTGATCTGCATGCAACTTATTCTTCTCTGATATGGTTCATAAGGGTAATGGAATTTTCGCTTGAATGTATGCTGTACTGCTTCAATAAGTTCTACATTTCGCGAATAGTCACTGCTATCAAACATTATGGCTCCGGAAATCCCTCGGTGGCCCTAATATGTTATAGCTAAAATTTTAAATAATCCGATTCACACAATGTAGATAATCAAAATCCATGATTGTCAAATAACTTGTTAAATATTATAGTTTTGTTATTTTCTTTTTTCTACTGACCTCTTGGAACCGGTTTCGGAAGTCCTTGAGAAATCGGATTAGCAGTCAAAACTAAAACAAATCCATATAACATGTTGATGTGGAAAAAAGGCAATATTTTTGGCTTGCTCTAGATTATTCCACATATCTCTTACTTGTCATAAGACATATCTCTACCATTGTACCAACCCTAAACTAAATAAATTTGTCTTTCGCTTATAGCGTAATCCTTGATTTCGGCGCCTCCTAAAGCTGGCGCCCTTGGCGGAGGCCAACCTGGCCAACCGCACGCTACGGCGCTATATGTAAGGAACATTGCAGATTTGTGGGCATTTCTAGATCTTCGCATGGAATTTGCAGAAATAAAATCCAGAACGGGTTGTAAGATCATTAAAATTGCTGAAAGTTCTTTACTTAAGATTGCTTTCAGCTTATACTGACCATAACAGCAGTTCTCATATGTCAAGGACACACAGACAATAGCTCAGTTTGTCGAGCTGATTGTATATAAGACTATGTGCCTGTTAAATTCAATCGGAAATACATATCTTCGTACATTTTAGAAAGGTGCACAGGATTCCTCTAGTGAGCAAATGTATGCTATATATGTAGACGAAGAATAAGAAGGAATACATTTTGGCTGATAAGCTCTTTCAAATGTTGGTCTAGTAATATCAATTCTCTATCTGCGTATACGCCTGGCAGATGTGGATACCTAATTGAGTATCCCACTAAATAAAAAATAAATCTAAGCATTCATTTTCTAATTTTGACTAAGTCAGTACTTAGTCCACGCTGACAATATGAAGTATGCTTTAGCATAATTACATAATTCTTAAGTGAACTAAGGTTTTAAACGAAATTTGAATCCGTATATGAAAAATCCCACAATTTCTTTATTTTTATATACTTACTGATATAAAATTGATCAGATTCGGGAGCACACGCTCCACGATGATTTTTTTTAAAGCGGCACAAATGCTGGGGTATTGTCTTATCGCCAATGGTATATGCGGCGAGAATTTGGCAATTCATCACAGACTGCCTTTTCTGTTATTGTAACTCTTTTGGTCGCAAAACTGTTATTCGACCTTGAAAAAGTGAAATCAAAAATAATAAAAATTCCGCGGAAAAAAAAATTAAAATTTCGTTTCGTTTCGAAAAATTTCGAATTAAATGAACCTTGATTTCGTATCGTTTCGAAGTATCGAAAGAAATCTTTATTTCGTTTCGTTTCGATCCGAATCAACATAGACATTTTAAATTTCGTTTCGTTTCGTTTCGTTAGGAAAAAGTGTGTTATCGCATACCCTTAATGTGTGCTGCTAGGGTGGAACGGACTACAGGAAACTGGACCAAGAGATCTTGGGTGACGGCGCTGAGGTGAGGTCGTTGGGGGCGGAAGTGACCCTTCAGTGCAAGCAACTCGACGAGGTAACGAACGCGGACGACGTCGTCTCTGTCGTCAGAGACCAGTGCGGTACAGAGGTCGAGAAGACCTCTGTACGCTTTAAAGGCGGTCCTTTTGGCAGCAGGTAGCCTACCTTAGGTTACCGGTTGCGGGAGCCAAAAAGGTACTGGAACGAGTGAAACTGAAGATCGGCTGGTCAGTATGCCCAGTAAGCAAACTCCAGCCACCTTCAGTGTCGGGGCACAAGTCCTACAACTGTAAGGGCCCAGGCCGTAGCAATCCGTGTCGCAGCTGTGGTGAGGAAGGGCACAAGGTACAGTCATCAAAATGCCTCATCTGCGCCAGCAAAAAGCAAGCCTGTAACCACGTTATGGATGGGTCTTCGTGTCCCATCGGAGAAAAATAAGAATAAGCCGTGCAAGTAACACAGCTGAATCTTAACCACTGTGTAACTGCCCAGCAGCTGCTGTTGCAGTCGGACTCGGAGTCGAGGACCGATGTCGCCCTCCTATCCGACCCATGGCGGCTATTTGCACGACGACGCACTCCTCAGGTGGTACACTCCTCTGCTGAGGGTGTCGCGATAGCCAAGTCATGATTAAACGGAAGATTAGAGCCCAGCCCATTAGTTGCACTTATTCGATGTCTGTGCTTGCAATGCACGTAGGGGATTGGTTGGTTCACCAACTTTCAGCAGAACCTGGCGAAATTCAAATTTGCAATGGTTTATCTCCCTTTACCTCTTGTTTCAACAATTCGGCAAATTCTTAATGATTTCATCAATCGATTTATACAAAATCTCCACCTTCGGTTGGAAAACGGCTGAGTTATTATTCCATTCTTCCTGACTTGTTTTCTAGACGGTCTCAAATTTGAATCATTCTGCTTTGAATCACAACCCTATCATCCCCAAGGATGTAATCCTAGGTAAAAAATAGTATCTAAATATACATACACATAGTCAACAGAATAACTCTTCTGCAAATTTGGAAAATGTTTGTACACACTTAAATTTTTTCACAGATTTTTGTGAATTTTGCTTCAATACACCGAAATCTCAACAGCAGATTTGTTCGGTAATTATTTCAGCGATTTACTGCGGTATTCACCTTTGTTCAACTGTCAAAACCATTAAAAAAAACTGTAAAATTATTACCGAACAGTTCTGCTGTTGAGATTTCGGTGAAATTTCACAGAAATCTGCGATTTATTTTAAGTGTGTATGTTTGTCAAATTAGTATTTTTAAAACATAGCTTTTACCGAGCATTGCACTTGCCATAGACAAACTTCTGTGTTTCATATCTACCAAATTGAGTTACATAAGAGTTGCTGTATTCAAAAAAAGTTCAATATGATATCTCTAAAATACTGAATGTGGAGCTCATATACAAATCTAACACAAATGTCTGCAAAACTTGAGGCAACAATCAAGCAAATAGAATCAAATTTCCCATGTGAAGGTTTTCGAAGGCAAAATTTGTTTTTGAGATGATTCGAGACCCCCTCTCCGCTCTGAAAGGAGTAGAGGGGGGCTCATATACAAATGAAACATAGATAGAATCGAATTTGGTATGTGAAAAAAAATAACGTTCTCTTTTTCTTCTATCTCCATTTTTCGTGGTATTTGAGAGGTTTCAGTAAGCTACCTTACCGGGGTCGCGTTACCTACATCGCGATGATGGGGCTGCCACCTTAGGTATAGCTGACGCGATACAGCATTTCGTTAATCAGCCGCTGGGTACCAGGCAGACGCTGTTTGAGCCGCACCTCCTGGTGAACAGACGCTCGAGGCGTACCTTCTCACTCTAGCTGATGTCAGAAGGACAACAGTGCCCAGGCTGCACTACCAGCTAAGTACGCAACCCTTAGCTGGCGGTCTTTTGTCATCGGACGACCCGTGGAAGCGTGAGATAGGGACTTGTGGGGACCAGAGCTCTGTTGGGCGCTCCTTCCTTGATGTCAACCCACCATTTTGCAGCCCTTCATACTACATTGGATTAAAGCAGGGTGATGCACTCTCGAATCTTCTGTTCAATATAGCGCTCGAGGGAGCGATTAGGAGAGCTGGTGTGCAAAGAAGCGGTACCATTATCACAAAATCGCATATGCTCCTGGGATTTGCGGACGATATCGATATTATCGGAATTGATCGCCGTGCCGTGGAAGAGGCTTTTGCGCCTTTTAAGAGGGAGACAGCGAGGATTGGACTCACGATCAATACCAGCAAAACGAAGTACATGGTCGCTGGCAATCAACGTGGGTTCATTAGTGGTGGTGGTAGCGAAATAGTGCTGGATGGTGAAAAATTTGAAGTGGTAGAAGAATTTGTGTATCTTGGAACATTAGTGACGTGCGATAATGATGTTACCCGCGAGGTGAAAAGGCGTATTGCAGCTGCAAATAGGGCTTATTACGGACTTCGTAACCAGCTTAAGTCCGTAGTCTGCAAACGAAAACAAAACTCGTGCTGTATAATACTCTGATTCTTCCGGTGGCTTTATACGGCCATGAGACATGGACGTTAAAGGAGGCTGATCGGAGAGCTCTCGGAGTGTTTGAGCGTAAGGTGCTGCGGACAATACTCGGCGGTAAACAGGAGAACGGCATCTGGCGGCGTCGCATGAATCACGAATTGTACCAGGTGTATAAAGGGCTGGATATTATTAAGCTTATACAACACGGCAGACTACGGTGGGCTGGTCACGTTGTTCGTATGCCGGAAGAACGTCAAGCGAAGATAATATTTAGTAGAGAACCCGGAAGAGGCCGCAGGCTTCGTGGAAGGCCGCGTACACGATGGCTTTTTGCAGTTGAAGAGGACCTGAGGGCGACTGGAAGCGATTGGCCCAGGATCGAGTCCAGTGGAGAAGGATACTCCATTCGGCGTAGGTTCATCGAAGAGCTGTAGCCCATCAAGTAAGTATGTGAAAAAAAAACAGAAATTTTGACGTTTGCTCTGCGATTACATTTGCCCATTCTGAATACTGCATCGTCTCAATTAATTAATAATTTTAGGCGAGACGAAGTTCGTCAGATCAGCTAGTTTCAAATAAAATTCCTTTGGGCTTTCCGGGCACTCCCTCACAGGTATAAGTCCTTTGCTCCTAAACCATCATATTAACAAGGTCAACTGGAGGGGTTTCCCTCACCGACTTCGCTAACATCGTATCCTCATATTGACACCAACCGACCAACTTCTGTGTAGCAGGGACACAAAAACTGTCGACATGCTTTCCGCGATATTTTACCTTTTGCTTGACTGCTATCTGAATATCGTCTTCGCCTAACTGGTGCTCTGATCAGATTTTTGCGGAATTCCGCTCTGAATAGCTTTTTTTACGGAAATCCTATATATCAATTAAATAATGCAGTCGTACGCATGCTAGGCCAGGAATAAGGTAAGAAACCTTGTTCTATCCTATATTTTCAAAATATAGGCTCAATATTTAAAACGTCAGGCTCAGAGTGTAAATGTAATCAGATATGAATCAGACCAGTTCCAGACCAAAGAGGAAAAGCCGTGGCGTGGATTGCTAGGGCCCTTGTGAAATGGTTTTAGATCGCCTCTTTCTTATTAAAAGCCAATTTTTTCACCTCTTAGGCCAACCAAACCAGGTTTAAGCGCATGACTGAGCACCACTTAAGAGTTAAAAAGGCCCTAAGGAAAACATTATTCTAAAACGAACCACATTGCGATTTTGTATTGAAATGATTTGAAACACGGTTTTCGTCTTCGAGTTTTCAAAATAACTTCCTCTGCATTAAGTATTTAGTCGCTTACCAAGGAGGATTTCAACAAACCAACGATTCCTTTCCCGTGGCGCTCACGGAGATGCAGAGCGTTCTTCGGTCTCTTATAACAATGTCAAAATAATTTGTCAAAAGTGTCAAAATAATTTTTCTCTCCTAATCCTAAATTGACTGTAAGGGCGTGACTGGCTCATATTGCCCGTAGCGTGCCCGTTACGCTGGGATATGGATACTCTGAAGTAGTGCGTAACGGTGTAAATCCGGTCATATTGCCAGGCTCGGTGCAACACGGAAGCTGACAATGTGACGTCCCTAACCCCGAATACCAAGGTGCCGAGGGGCCGAGGGATTTTATGGCATGAGTGTGGAATAATTAGCTAGACAGCTAACGGAGCCTGTAATGCTGTGTAGACACCATTTAAGTGGTGCATTACGGAGTAAGATCTATCTAGTAAGATCTCTAGTTCTTACTATTGTTGTTAATACTTATGAGTGATGGTCGGAGGAGTACGGAACGACTATAATTTGCTTTTAAACGACCCACCTTTTGCACCTTTTGGATGGAATCAATGGAGTAAAATATAAAAACGTAACTCAATCTTAGGCTGGCTTCGAAACCGGCGACATGAATCTCCAAGCTCCAGAGCACTTATTAATTAGGAAAGAAGCGAATACGAATTTGGTGGATCTGCTGAACCCCTCCAAGTAACACGGTTTGTTGTATGAGTGTAAAAAATACTTCTTACGAACATATAGTTTGTTACGTTTTGGTATGAAAAACTGCTTTGATTACTTTCACACGACCCAAACAGCGCAAAAAATATTGATATTTTAAACATCTTTCAGTCGCAACCTTGTTTTTGACTGAACGTTCACAAGACTAAACTTAAGTACTAAGGATGTTTTCAATAACCGACTTTCAACATGGTTCTGTCAAATTGAATACCAAAACAAAAATGCTGACCAACACGTTCAAATAAATAAATTTTATACAAAAAACAAATGAAAACAAGCATACATGAAGTGATGAACACAATTTTAATAATAACAATAAATATATACAAACTGAATAAATAAATCAAATTGGTTTCGAAGTCTCGGTCGAAACATTATATGCAGCTCATGTTTCATTGGTTAGCTTTTCATTTTACTTCTCCTAAATTCATGCGCCATTGATTGAAGAATAATATAACTATGCAAAAGCATAATTTTGAAATTGATATGTAAACAAATTCTCGAATCTGCAAAAGAAAACAATATGGCGAGTTCTCGGTAAACAACAGGGTCGATGAAGAACGTTCATCACATTGATCTTAAAAGATGTTGAAATGACGTTCAAAATGCATATTTTAGTTAAACTGCAATCATTGGGGTATACCTATATTCTGACGAAACAAATGTTAAAAAATGAACATGTTATGACCTTGTTCGTAAAATCTTCCTGTAGACATGTTTTATGTTGTGAGAATGTAAAACGAAACATCTCAAAAAACCAGACAAATATCAAAAATCGACATGTTATCAGCAAGTTGTGAGAATGTAGTATGAAACTTCTTCTCTGATCAAATTGCTGTATGTTTTGCAAAAACCTTTTCATAGCTTTCCTTGAACATAACATGTTTTATATTTCATTTTCCCGACCTTTATTCAACATTATTATTAGATCTTCGTAAATAATGTTGTTTTCGGTGTTACTTGGGCCTCTGACTGATTAGAGCTCTGTGTAAAGGTGAGATTCTGAAATGCCAAACGCAATGAAATCTGTACAAAAACGAATTCGGAACTCATAAGAAGAAGCAAACATATGTTTGAACTTCAGTACCGATGCATGGTCAAAATCAGTATTATACCTCTTATTGATGATGCCGAAACTGATTGAGGGGCTCGCCTTTGGGAGTTTGTACAAGCCTTTTTTCTAAGGGTATAAATAGCGATACCTTGATCTAAAGAGGCCTCACATTAAGTTTGAGAAATATCTGAATAACGTTTACCTTCTTCTTCTTCTTCATTGGCATTACATCCCCACACTGGGACATTGCCGCCTCGCAGCTTAGTGTTCATTAAGCACTTCCACAGTTATTAACTGCGAGGTTTCTAAGCCAGGATACCATTTCTGCATTCGTATATCATGGGGCTAACACGATGATACTTTTATGCCCAGGGAAGTCGAGGCAATTTCCAATCCGAAAATTGTCTAGACCGGCACCGGGAATCGAACCCAGCCACCCTCAGCATGGTCTTGCTTTGTAGCCGCGCATATTACCGCACGGCTAAGGAGGGCCCTAGAACGTTTACCTCTTTCTTCTCAATAGAAATGGAGCAGAAAGACATGCCCTAAACAAATGACTACAAAACTTCAATGAAATGGACTCAGTGATTCATCCCGAACAAAAAGAAATGTCCATATCAGCTGTTTCTTGCACCCAAGTGAAGTCTGTTGAGGATGAAAATTTGAAAACAATTTTTGCATGCCTCATATGCACAAACACATATACAAGGTCAAATTGTTTATAAGACTATGTGTTTCCGAGCCTCCTATAAAAATTAGAATTTGGAAGGAAATGTTATCCTTTTGTTACAAGTTTTTGTATGAGAAAGGAAAAATTATTTCTTCATACCTGGCAAACTGCTGCCGTAAAAACTTTGCGATCACATTTCTGAAATACATATCTTTGTGCATTTTAGAAAGGTCCAGAGGATTCGTCTAGCGAGCAAATGTATGCTATTAACAACTATCTGCGTAGAATCTATACCATTTAGTCGAAATACATTTCGTCGAATGACATTTAGTCGAATGACATTTGGTCGAAATCAGATTTTAGAATGAAGAATCGAATGACGTTTGTTCAAAAGTGGATTTTCGAATAAAAAATCTTGATACATTTAGTCTAATAACGTTCCATCGAATGACAATTTAAAAAAAAAAAACTGTCAGACCGCATCGTGCTTTCGTGCTGTGCGGTTCTTTCTCTCTTTACGGAAGGAAGTTTTTAATACTACCCGAAGCTATTTTAATTTCAACGGAGCTTCTTAGCGCTATTTGTACCCACTGATCCCGTTACGATCTTTGCAAGGACCCGTGCCTTCGTTTTACGTTGGACCCGTTTGCGGAAGTAAAATTCCGACAAGCGGTGGTAATCCTGCAGGGACACCGTTCTGGGAAAAAAACCTCTTAGAAGGTCACGTCTCCACGCTCAGCCATGAGCATTAATAAAAACAAGAGGAAGTGGGAGTCTCTGAATTCTACACTTCCTTCAAAGAAACAAGGTTTCAAGACCGTCCTGCCAAAGCGCGGAAAAAATAGAAGGAAGCTGGAGAATTCAGATATTCCTTCTAACTCTAATATCGGAAATAATTCTTCTCCAATCGAACTGAGCAATCAGTTCGATTTGATTAATGATGAAATTGAACAAATCGAATATACCTCTAGCCCAGGTGATTCGATTCATGCGAAAAAGCAAAGGATTCCGCCAATTGTGGTATCTGTTGCCGAGTTTTCTGGCTTCCGGAATGAGATTTCGAATAACCTTCAGGGGATCAAGGTTTCATTTCAGATTGTCAGGAAGGGTGACTGCCGCGTTTTGCCGGGATCCTTTGACGATCGCAAACGTCTTATTCAGTATTTAACTGAGAAGCGCCATAAATTCTTCACATACGACGACAAAACTGAGCGATTGTTCAAAGTCGTCTTGAAAGGTCTCCCCAGTGATGATAAATCACTGGATGAGATTAAAATTGAAATTTCTCAATTACTTGGATTTTCACCAGTCCAAGTAATTAAGATGAAAAAGAAATCCCACTCCGGTACTTCCCAGAGGGGCATTTCTCAAGAATTTTATTTAGTTCATTTTAACAAAAGTGAACTAAATAATATGAAAAGTTTGGAAAAGGCCTGTATTATGTCCCATGTCCGTGTTACATGGGAACATTTCCGCAGGCCTGGGGGAAATTTCCAAAACCCCACCCAGAGCCATAAGTGCCAAAAATGGGGTCATGGAACTAAACATTGTCACATGGATGCTAAATGATTTGTGGTGGAACCTCTCACGCCAAGGACGCATGTCCTGTGAGAGAAGATTCCAATAAATTTAAGTGCGCAAATTGTGGGGGCAATCATAAATCCAATTTCTGGAAATGCCCTTCACGCAAAAAAGTTTTGAATTCCCGTGCAAAATTGATGACGGGAAATTCCAATCGGATCCCAGATTCGACGGGTAGAAATTTTTCAAACGCTCGAATTTCGAAACCAGTTACCGGTCGAGCAATTCATACCCACCACAATTCACAAACAAATTTTGCCGCTCGTCAACGGGTAGCAAGCACTTCAGTAAATTCCAATTTTTCGAATGTACCTACGTATGCAAACATCGCTGCTGGTAGACAAAATTTCTCTTCTCAAAATGAGGTTTATACCCATGTCCCAACGGAAAATAATGGTCATGTTGCCGATTCAGGTAGCATGACTGCTTCCGATTTTGATTTTTGCCTTTCTCGTACACTAAGTGTACGTAAAGGCTATAATATTGCTTTTTACCTGAACAATTGCATCACATTATTGATGCAATGTTCAAAGCAAATACCATACCAGAAGCTGTTCAGGTTGGTATAAAGTACACACAAAAAATTGTTATCGGACTCCGTTTTAATGGATCTAAATAATTGTGTGAAAGTTCTACATTGGAATGCCCGCTCCCTAAAGGGTAAGGAAGATGAATTATTCAACTTCCTAACAGTTCATAATGTGCATATTGCCATTATAACAGAAACTTATTTGAAGCCCGGACTCTCCATTAAAAGAGATCCAAATTATTTTATCTACAGAAATGACCGTCTTGACAGCGCCTGTGGTGGGGTCGCCATTGTCATTAATAGACGTATCAAACATAAATTATTTTCTTCGTTTGAAATCAAAGTTTTTGAAACCTTGGGAGTTTCTGTTGAAACAAATTTTGGTAAATTTTCCTTCATTGCAGCCTATTTGCCTTTTCAATGCAATGGGCAGCAAAAGAATTTGTTGAAAGCTGATCTTCAAATTCTGACTCGCAACAAATCAAAATTCTTCGTAATTGGTGACTTCAATGCCAAACACCGCTCATGGAATAATGCTCAAAGCAAATCTAACGGCAAAATTTTATTTGAAGATTGTTCTGCGGGATATTATACTATTCAATATCCCAATGGCCCAACTTGTTTTTCATCCACTCGAAATCCTTCGACAATTGATTTGGTTTTAACGGATTCAAGTCAACTGTGTGGCCAATTGGTAACTCATGCTGACTTTGACTCTGATCACCTTCCTGTGACATTTGAAATCTCACAAGAAGCCATTTATAATCCAATCAGCTCTACTTTCAATTATCATAGGGCTGATTGGGATTTATATAAAACGTATATCGATAGGAATTTTGATGTTGATATTCCTCTCGATACCAAAAGTGATATTGATAATGCTCTCGTATCTTTGACAAATTCAATTGTCGAAGCCAGAGGTATTGCAATTCCTAAATGTGAAATTAAATTCAATTCCATTATTATTGACGACGATCTTCAGCTACTGATCCGTCTTAAAAATGTGAGGCGAAGGCAATACCAAAGAACTCGCGATCCCGCTTTGAAAGTTATTTGGCGAGATTTGCAAAATGAAATAAGAAAACGTTTCGCTATTCTGAGAAATACCAACTTTGAGAATAATGTCTCAAAGTTGGATCCCAGTTCGAAACCCTTTTGGAAATTAACGAAAATTCTTAAAAAACCTCAAAAGCCAATTCCAGCGCTTAAAGAGGGAAATAAAATTTTATTAACAAATGGCGAAAAGGCTCAAAAACTTGCTCAGCAGTTCGAGAGTGCCCATAATTTTAGTCTAGGTCTCACTAGTCCAATTGAGGATCAGGTTACACGAAGCTTTGAAGACATTCTCAACCAAGATAATGTTTTTGACCCTTCGTTGGGAACTAATTTGGATGAAGTGAGATCTATTACTAGAAAATTTAAAAATATGAAAGCCCCGGGTGATGATGGTATTTTCTACATACTTATCAAAAAACTTCCTGAGAGCTCTTTATCCTTTTTGGTTAATTTATTTAACAAATGTTTTCAATTGGCATACTTCCCAGATAAATGGAAAAACGCCAAAGTTGTTCCTATTTTGAAGCCGGACAAAAATCCAGCTGAGGCTTCTAGTTATCGCCCAATCAGTTTGCTTTCTTCTATAAGCAAACTGTTTGCAAAGATTATTTTAAATAGAATGATGGTTCATATTAATGACAATTCTATTTTTGCTGATGAGCTATTTGGTTTTCGCCATGGGCATTCAACCACTCATCAGTTATTAAGAGTTACGAACTTAATTCGGCTCAACAAATCTGAAGGATATTCGACTGGAGTTGCTCTTCTTGATATAGAGAAAGCATTTGACAGTGTTTGGCATGAAGGTTTGATTGTAAAATTGATGAATTTTAATTTTCCTCTGTACATTATTAAACTGATCCAAAATTATTTATCAGATCGCTCACTGCAGGTAAACTATCAGAATACTAAATCTGATAGATTACCTGTAAGGGCTGGTGTCCCCCAAGGCAGCATACTGGGGCCCATATTGTATAACATTTTTACTTCTGACTTACCTGATTTACCACCAGGGTGTCAAAAATCTTTGTTTGCAGATGACACGGGCCTCTCAGCCAAAGGGCGTAGCCTTCGTGTCATTTGTTTGCAAAAAAGTTTGGATATTTTCTCCAATTACTTGCAAAAATGGAAAATTTCCCCGAATGCTTCCAAAACTCAGCTTATAATTTTCCCACATAAGCTGAGAGCTTCTTATTTGAAACTTTCTAGCAGACATATTGTCACTATGAATGGGGTTCCAATTAATTGGTCTAGCGAAGCTAAATACTTAGGACTTCTGCTAGATCAAAAATTAACTTTTAAAAATCATATTGAAGGCCTTCAAGCCAAATGTAACAAATATATTAAGTGTCTATATCCACTTATAAACAGAAAATCAAAACTTTGTCTTAAGAACAAACTTTTGATTTACAAACAAATTTTTAGACCTGCCATGTTGTATGCTGTGCCAATATGGACTAGTTGCTGCAATACCAGAAAGAAGGCACTTCAGATGATTCAAAATAAAATTCTGAAAATGATTCTGAAGTTGCCTCCGTGGTATAGTACCAATGAACTTCATAGAATTTCTAATATTGAGACATTGCAACAAATGTCCAACAAAATAATTTCCAATTTTAGACAAAAATAGTTGCAATCTTCTATTGCAATGATTAACTCCTTGTACCCTTAGTATAAAATAGGTTAAATTTAGTTTAAGTTGAAAACATTGTAATTCCTACATTGTTCAATTCAATCAGAGGAAAAATTCTAACTGCCAGAGGCAATTGAAATGTATTAATGATAACTAAAAATATAACATAGCAAATAAGGATGATAGTGTTAAGAAAACACGGAACACCTAGTCTAAGAGATGAATGCATGTATTAGATAATTAGCAAAAAAAAAAAAAAAAAAAATACTTTTGTCAATATCAATTTGAAAATGAATGATTTATTGTAGTGTTCATAAAAGTCACATAATTACTGCTCCAATATTGTTCACAGAATGATGGGTTCATAAAATGAATAAATAATACGAAAACGGTAAATATTCCGAGAATATTCTCGACTGGATATTGACTTTGGCGAACCCCTTTAACCGACTACGATGAATGTATTCCACCTGGTGAAAAGAAATTCAGTCGAATGATGTTTCGTCAATAGAAATGACGTCGAATAGATTAGGTCATATGACCATTTGGTTGGAGTTAAATTTTCGGCCAATAATTAACGAATTATGGTTGGAATTTTATTCTGAACTAATTATTGTATAAATATTGTGTGAAAAAAAGAGAGTCAATGAAAAGAATAAGCAAACCATTTCCATTTGACTAAACGTTCTTTCGATGAAATGTCATTAGACTAAATGTTCCAAAGCGGACTACGATGATGTATTGGCCAAAAAATCTTTGATATCATTGGTTTTTGGCTAAGTGCCATTTCACCATCAGTACTCAATATTTTGCTATTTCTGTAGGTTGTCATTTTTTCTATAATCCACCAGGGTCTCCAGAAGTTTCTGTTAGCTTAGTTGAAAAATCCTCATTGGCATCCGTAACCTTTTCTTCCGCTTTTTTTAGTTCAATCAGCAACTTCCACACGTCCACTGAGCTCCTCTAATCAGTTGATCAATGTATCTTGTGGATTATTTATTCAAATTTAACTAAAAATCTATTGACGAATTATCCATTTAACTAATTACCTATTTCCGACTAAACACTTCCAACATTCGACTAAATTTCCATTCGGCTGATTGTCCTTTCGACTAAATGCCCATTCGACTAAATGTCCTTTTGACCAAATGTCCATTCGACTAAAATTGATAAAATTTTCCATAAACCTTTAAAAGCTTTTAAAGAAGGGGTCATATGTGAAAAATGCTTAGTTTTATTGTATTTCTTTATTTCTTTAAGGAAATTTTCAATTTTTTTTATTGCTCTTTATTGATATTTTCGTATAATTT
Organism: Armigeres subalbatus; assembly: GCF_024139115.2. Lineage (NCBI taxonomy): Eukaryota > Metazoa > Arthropoda > Insecta > Diptera > Culicidae > Armigeres > Armigeres subalbatus. The sequence continues at coordinate 73,534,157 of NC_085140.1, forward strand.
ATTTTTAATATGACTACCAAGCCCTGCTTCGTTAATTGATCTGACGGTTTTATTTTTTCATTGGCTTGCGGAAGGTCCCTAGGATAGACCTGAGATATGATTGAATTAATTTCAAAATTCACAGAAATGAAGGAAGAATATTTAAAAAAAAATCCTTCACAGCAGTTAGACGCTTGACTACAACAACCATGCTGAAAGAGGTTTGGTTCAAATGAAGGCCAGATCTAGAGATCTTCGAGTGGAAAATAGTCTCTACTTCCAATGGGTAGATAATATGTTATGCCGGCAACATTATTCACAATTATACAGCCGGCTTCATTGACGTACGCTCGACAATGGACGAAATCATTACTGTCCGCCAAATCCTTCAAAAATTCCGTAAATTTCAGTTCCCAACGTACCATCTGTTTATCGATTTCAAGGCGGCAGTATAGACCGCGTAAAGCTATGAACAATTATGGACGGGACCGAACGACCCGAACGACAAGACTCATCTGCAGTGTTGTCCGACACTTTGCGCAAAAAAAATCGGCGTTTTTTACACTATCTAAACAATTATATAATCTTCATTCAGTAAGTGCAGCTAATAGAAGGGTGTTTGAATTTTCAAAATGTCATGTCAATCTATCAAAAAATACACGTCAGAGCCACAGGAGCGCGCGCACTGAATATACACTGAAGTGTATTTTCAACATTAGTCGAGAAAAACGAAGCCTCATCATCTGTCGTAGTCGAGCATATTACGAGCTTCAGTAGAAACCGCGTTCAAAATAGATACACACCCGAACCACATCTATCATGTACAGAACGCTCATTAGGCCGGTAGTCATCTACGTACATGAAACTTGGACCATGCTCGAGGAGGACTCGCAAACACTCAGAGTATGTGCGAGACAGGGACTTGGGACCACCTTTGGCTGTGTGCAAGGGGATTGTGTATGGTGGCGGAGGATTAACGACGAGCTCGCTCAACTCTACGGCGAATCCAGTATCCTGAAGGTAGCTAAATCTGGAAGGGTACGATGGGTAGGGCATGTTGCAAGAATGCCGAATACCAACCCTGCAAAGATGGTGTTCGTTTCCGACCCGGCAGGTACAAGAAGATTAAGAGCACAGCGAACTAGGTAAGAGATGTGGCCTCGAACTGTGTCTTATGGCGTCAAACTGATAATTAAGTGTTATCTGTTTAAATGAATTATACACGAATACTTATGTAAATGGAGGAAGTTGTTTGAAAACCTAACTGATAAAACTCTATAAATGATCAACGAATGCTAAGCTATGAGGCAGCAATATGTTGTGGTATACAATGCCAATAAAAGAAAAACGGAAAGTATTTGAAACAAAACAATATCTCCAACTGTTGAATACAATTCCAACCCCGCAACACAACAAATATCCACCCGCAGCATCATCCCCTATAACGGTTAAAACTTTTCCCCCAACAATCTTGTGCCACCTGCCCGACCGGAAGTGCGAACCGCCGCCGCACCAGGAGAGCCCCGTAAATGAATTGCATTGACCTAGGTCGAGGCCACGGCATGTCGGGCAAGAAGAAAAAAAATCAGCCGTCCGTGCTAAAAGTAAATGAGAGCAGCCAGTCCAAAGGCAAGGAAAAAACAACGTCATGATGAGCTCACAACATGAAGTTGGGTGAACGGAGGGGCGGGACGAGGGCGTCTGAGTCTGGGTTCTGTTTTTCCATCCTCTATCTTCTGGCACAATTAACACATTTTTCGCGAGTACTTCCCCGATAGTATGCAGCGCCGCCGGTTCTACCGCCTCAATGACCCCCCCGCTTCATCACTTTCATTCATTCGCTCATTCATTCATTTGATATCGCGGTACGGTGGTGGTGTCCTCCGCTAAGACTGTATTTAAAAGCTTCTGATTTTTTTGCCCATCGAGTTATTTTACGTTAAATAATTATACGTTTTTCCTAGGTGGTGTTTTACATCGACTCGCTGTGGAAAACCGTTTTTCCTCGGAATACAAGGGACGGGGTTGATGTGCGATGGAAAGCGATGTCATGAGCTTAACGTGGTATTTGTGTCATGTCCTCGAGCGAAATTAGATTAGACCCAAAGGAGTAAAGCGGGAGAACGAACGAGCGGCAGGACGTGAGTAAATTGTCTTGACAGTTTCTTCGGTTGTAATCGTAAGAAGTATATACTGTGGGGTGGCAGCCCTGTGTACATATGTAAGATGGCATGTTGTAAATACATCCAAAGGGATTATGGACTTTTGCATGAGAATGAGAGTATGAGTCCCGAGAAGGAGAGCATTTGGAGTTGACGATGAAAAAAAATGACGAAGACGGTGGGCTTGTGCGCAATCGCGAATTCTGACATTCTGTCACGGGAGACATCGAGAACGCACGTGTGCTATTTTCTAAACGATTGATAGATTGCGAAGATGTAGAAGGGAAAACTTCACAGGGATCGATTTGCTGGATTTATCAAAGTTGTTAGAAATTGTTAGGAGAATTACTTGTTTCAAGAAAAAAATCAGTTCCAGGTACGTTCAAAATGCTGAAGAAAAAAATGGTGAAGATCAAAAGCAGCAATGCAATATTGGAAATATTTTGTTGATAAATTTCATTGAGCTTGTTCGGTGGAATGTCTTCACGTTTGTACTAGGTATAACATTTAATCCTTCAATTAATTTGTATCTAGACTAAATAACTCGATTTTATTTGTCCTGAGTTGAGTCAAATTGTGATAATTCAATGGAACTGTATGCATTTGTCTTCTAGATTCAATGGTAACTAACTTTTTAATTAAAAAATGACCTTTTCCGCGAACCATAACGAAATGTAGTATCCTTGGCGTTCTTCTTTCTTTTTTGCTTTTTTATCTTCTTTTTTTGAAGAATTATTAACTGCGAAATTTTTGAGCCATGTTATCATTTTTGCATCCGTATATCATGCGGCTAACACGATGATACTTTTATGTCCAGGAAAGTAAAAAATCGAGCCCTGCCACCTTCAGCATTGTTTTAGAGCTGCGCATCTTACCGCACGGCTTAGGAAGGCTTCATCTTTGGTGTTTTGTTGGACACTGAATTATTTTATTTACGTCGTCGGGGGTGACAATGGGTCAAATGGGGATGAGAATGGGTCACTGTTTTAACTACTTAGAATGTTTGTAGAATGAATTGAGTGTATCTGAGCACAAGAAGACTAAAATACAAGAAAAGATTTTGAACGATTTTGCTATGACCCACACTCATCCCCGATGGCGGTACTCTCGTTTTTTTAGAAAGGAATTATTTTTTTTATGTCTTTATTAGGGAGACTTTCAGCCCGAGGCTGGCTCGTCTCCGAGAAATGAATTAACTCAGTCAGTGAGCATATGGAAGCTGGCGTAAACACCTCGGATAGATTTTTGATTCAATGCAATCTTAAAATTAGAATAACCAATTTGGTGAGGAAGGGCTTAAAGTCATTCGGTCAAAAGTTATTTGGCCGAAAATGCCGTTTGGCCGAAATGATCGTTCGACAGAAAGGGCTTAATGAGTCATACAATCGAAAATAACGTTTGGCCAAAAAGGTCATATAACATAAAAAGTTGATCGGCCAAAAATATGTTTAGCCAGAAGTGTCGTTTGGCCGAAAATACACTTGTGGGTGTGTGTGTGTGTGTACAAATTAATCCCCACTGTCTGGTAGTGATGTAGTGGAGCGTTCCATCCGACGCTCCAAGCATTCCAGAAAACGTAGTGACATCAAGTAGCTGTTGGGAAATTCAACCTGATCTTCCTTCCACACCCAGTCTCAAAATGCTGTCCAACTCTTCTAGTTGTGGTCTCCAGGATAGTCAGTGCTCGCTCTTTCTCCTTTGTCAGTGAATTAATGGTCAAAACCACTTCAGTACATTCAATATCGAAAAACTCCTTTACCATTCCGTGAAGATTTTCATTACAATCGCATTCGCGAACGTGGAGGCTGTACGATTCTCATTCATTGTTTCCTCGAGGACCGTAAACGCACCAACCTAGTCTTGTCTTAACCATCACCGGGACTGACCCTATACCTTCTCGTGTTTTCAGTGGAACTGCCAGCCGCAGGTTATCGATGCCGATTAGTATCCTAGGTTCAGCATTCTGATAACTACTGATCGGAATACCCTTCAAGTGTGGATGTCGTTTAGCGGCTTCCTCCATTTGGAAGCTTTGGGAAGGCAGATTAAGGTTCTCCACGGTTCTCGCATTTATAAGCTTACGCTGATCGATCCCGGTGATATCGAAGGTTATCTGCTGCGATCCTTTCTCCATTCGTGAAGCATCGCCGGTGATCGAAGGCATAGAGGGTACGGAATGCCTTTCACACCTAGCTTCATAGCCAGATCCTCTTCCACCATCGTCAAGTCGGAACCTTCATCTAGGAAAGCCAACGTTTCAATTGACACGTTGTTCTCGTGTAGCATCACCGGGATACTACGGAATAATCTAGATGAGGTTGAGTGGTGGTAAGCGTGGTGCTCTGACACTTGAACCTTGGGAACCGACGATTCTCTCCAAGAATGCAGAAGTTCGCGTCTCGTTCATCGCTTGCTTCGTTTGCTGTTGCTTTATTGGATCACTTACGTCCGGCTGATGAATTAGGCCACCAACTGCTCCACTGCACTGAAATCCATTTAGCATGCTTCGGCACATCTCTAACTGGGTGTGTAGAGCCGACAAATGCTCTAAGGTTGGCTCAGCGCGCGATTCGCATTGTTCGATGCGCTGCTTGAGCTCCAGTAGCGCAGCCTGGGTGTCGTTCGACCTTTGAAGAGATCTCGGGGCAGATGGCTCTGGCACTGTTGGAGGGACTGGACCCAGAGACAGCCCAGAAGTGAGGGGTGTTCCACGTTGAACGTCGTACATTCGAGATTGTGGGCGCTCCCGGAATGCACGGCGATTGATTTCTATTCTCATTGGCTGGGGGTGTCTTGTTCTTAGAACGGCTAGATGATTTCAAGCTACTGTGGCCATCTGGTTCATCGCCAAGCACTCGATCAATAAGCTGTTGTTGCTCGTCTAGATGGCGACGTTGAAGTGCTAGTTCTGCCCGAGCACGTTCAGCTTGCTGCCTCTCCATCAGTTGGTTGAGACAAACTGAAAAAGCCGAAGTTGAACTAGAATGGCTACTCCTGCTTCGAACGGAAATCACGTCCTCTTTCCGCTGTTTACTAGTATAGCCGACGCAAACGTATGATCGATTGACGATACTATCGTCCACTCCGGCACATGTATAGTGTTGTCACTTATCGCACCGGTTGCATTGGACCATACTCTCTGCCTGGTCCGGGCGTTGGCAGCTAGTGCAACCTGCCTCTTCTCCATTACCAGGTCCCGTTGAAGCTTCAGTCATCCTTCTGTCCATTCTGCAGATCCTCAGAGGCACAATCCACAGCAAATTTTATATATTTTTGCGGTCAGATTTAATCCGGGAGTAAGAAAGTACTAGCTCTATTGTAGCTCCAGTGACCCATTTCAGACTGCCTGGTATTTCATGACCAGTCCGAATTCACCATTGCTGACAATAAGGCCCGCCTGTTTATGCTACCATTATCAATTGAATAATGGATCTATAATCAAACTTCGGGATTCTTAAAAATTTAATCTAGCGCGTATTTAGTATTATTAGAAACATTTAAATAAATATTTCGAAACTATCACACCAAATTAGTGCAAATGCGAAAGCCAGACTCTTCACACTTGAGTTAGAGTATCTATCACATCTCCGCACCGGAATTCATTTAACTATGTGTCGGCGGTGACACCAAAATGCTTTCCATATAAAAAAAAATAGGTTCCTCCTCTTGGATAACACATCCACACTTCTCGCAAGCTGCACACTTTATCAACACTTTCGAACCGGAACCGGTATTCAAAACCGTACTAAACTCGAATCTAACACTCCCGGCCAATAGCTAGGCTTGTGAGTGGCCACCAATTAAAACTAGCCAATCAAATACCGCCGATTGGTTCGAACAGCGGAAAAAAAGCACCAAAAGTAAAAATTTAAACGTCATTAGTCGCGCATGGCACACTACGATCCGATCGTAGAGTGGAGCCGATGAAGCGGGAGGTCGAAGAAAATACGTCAGGGTGGAGCACGATCCTGGCGTTTATGGTGTGTGCTAGGCTTGATGCAGCCACGCTTCGACACTGGAAATCTCATCGCACAAATTCGCATCAACCACAATCGTACCCATCTCACACCACAGACCGTTTACTAGTTATAGTAATTCGTTGCCAACCAACGTTTTACTTTCTACCGCCATGGTAGTAGTAACTGATTGGAATGGGATCTCTAAAAGCGCCAGAGCACTCCTAAACTCTTGTTCAGAGTATTGTTTCGCCAAAATCTGAGGCTGCAGCATGCAGCTACACGTTCTCCCAAAACTAACAGCCTGCCAGTCGAGCATGTTGGCATTCAACAGTTATTGCTGACCCCAAATGATACAAGCCCAGCCCAGTAGGTTTGATCATCGGAGCTGAATATTATTTTGATTTACTGAGAGAGCGCCAAATTAAGATGTTGGATGGTGGACCTAAGTTTCAAGAAAACCGTCTTCGGCTGGGTTGTCTCCGGCCGCGTTTCAAGCAAACGAGAGGGATTCCAAAAACCATGACCTACATGTGTTCAACTGTAGACTTTCAGAAATTGCTGGCAAAATTCTGGGAGTTGGAGAGAGTACTTTTGTAGTACAGTAGTCGATGTGTGAGGAAATATTTCATCAAGCTACAGTTCGTGACAACGAAGGTAGATTTGTCGTCACCCTGCCTAAGAACCAGTACGTTCTCTAGCAGCTGGGAGATTCGAAACCCACTGCTGTCAAACGTTTCTATGGGCTAGAGTGTTGAAACAAACTGTGAGCTGAAACTCTATACTATGGTTTTATTCAAGAATACTTGATGATGGGACACATGCGGGAGGTCACGTCCGAGAGTAGTGAAGGTCCCTCGTACTATTTTCCTCACCACGCCATTTTAAAACTGGAAAGTACGACGGCGACGCACAGTGGGACCAATTCCAAAAAAGACGGTCATAAATGTTAGAAGTGAATAAAATGGTCTAGCAGGCCACATATTGTGATTTTTCATTGAATAGATGGTTCATCTTCTCGGCATCAACGACCCGTAAGCTGAAGTACAACTATCGGAGCGAGAGGTGGGGTACCAGTCGTCGCAAGCACGCTATACTTCTCTAAGATAACGTGCTTGCACCAAGTAGTGCCCCATCAAATATCAATGGCTGGCGCCGCCAATGTAGAGTTCTTTTTCTATGAGCATTTCCACAGGTATTTAATTGCCGATTTCAGTCGCATCACCGCAGTGCTAACGAAAAAAATATTTCTTTGTTAGAAATTGCAAACATATGTAATAGGTTTTGTTTTGTTCCTAAACGAAGTAAAGCTGTAGAGGCGCAGGTAATTCATGTAAAAAACTTATGATATTTTTACAGAGTAAATTTGGAAAATTAGAAGTAAGGGATAAAATAAAATCCTCTCCCGAAATTATCCATTGCGACTAGACATAACATGACTTGATAGTTTATCCTACTATCATTATCAAAATTTCCAAAATCTCAGAGCGCAGGAGCTAAGAACTAATGATCACATTGGGTTTCCGTAACAAAAGCATGCGTGGGGGCGTACACATATTACGTAAGCACTTATGAAGGAGGGGGGTGGTTTCTGTCGTTTTCTCACGCATCATGCAAATAAAAAAACATTTGTATGAAAGAAATCTTACATGAAGAAGAGGGAGTCGAAATCCCCAGAAAAAAGCATCACGTAATAAGTGTACGACCCCTAGACAGTTCTAAGCTGATGTCACACCATTACATTGGGGCAAATAAGAAGAAGAAAGAGAATTGAAAACAAATTGTGTGTTGCTGCACTTATCAAAATTGATTGGCAAGACCGAAAGGACCATCGTCAGTAAAACCAAAATAACTGAGCGGGCGGAGGGTGGCGGAACCTATTTTTTTCAGGATCGGATTCCTGACAAAAAAATGAATCTTCAGTGTGAATTTCATTGATGGGTACCGATGGGTACCTTTTTGAATTTTACAATGAATGCAGTAAGAAGATAATACAATAATAATTTTATACACAATGAAGACCGAGTACTTTCTGCGCGATCAAAAAACTTTACGAACGTTTAAGCGTGGCTTTATTAGTTTTAGGGCTACACTTTGCAATGGTGCCAAATATAATAGGTTTGGGCGTTGTATACGTTGTGGCCAACATAATGAAGCAGTAAGATAAATGTTACAAGATTTAACAGAATTAAAAATCGACAACATGTTCAACTTGTACTGACTGTAAAGGTAAGATCCACCCGAATAAAATGACTCAAAACTATGTTTACATAATCGTAAAGTATTCTACTAACAACCCATGAATCAAGTTATCAATTTGGATCATTTTGAAAAAATGATTTTTGACCGTCTTTTTGAAGATTGGTCCTTCTGTGCGACGGGGGTGTCGCTGAGTGATAGACTGTTGCTTGAATCTGTCGCCCAAGACGACTTGCTTTCTATTATTTTACGTTTTTGTTTCCATCAGTTTGTCGTAGACGCGGGCATAGCTAAAATGTACCGCATGGTTAAAGTTCGCGGCAAGGACCAACCCCTTCAGCGCATACTTTGGAGAGAGCTCACAACTGTTATACGACACCAACTCCGCTCCATATCTAGCAATAAAGTGTCTCAGTCACAGAAGCTGAAGCTACCCACCAAAAGGCAGTCGCTGCAGTTGGAAAGGGATTTTATGTAGACGACTATCTCACGGATACCGACGATCTGGAAGATTGTAAGATTCTGATGGCTGAGACACTTGACCTACCTACTCTACGAAAATGGAGCTCAAACAGTGCAGAAATACTCAAGAATATTCCTACTAATCTGCGTGATGAACGGACCACGCTGGAGTTGTATTCGTCATCTTCACCACTCAAAACTCTCGGACTGATCTAGGAGCCAGCCTCTGACATGTTCCGTTACGCTGTTCCACACTGGAATCCTCTTCGCCAGCAGTTTCTGGATCAACATTTCCAACGTACCAGCAGAAGACGAAAGCATAAAATTTAGTTTCATTCCCGCACGGTCTCTCAATTTTGGAGGATCCTTTAAGGGAAATTTTCGAAGGAGAGTTGGAACTCGGCAGTTAAGCTACGACGAACTAACTACAGTTGTCCAGCAGGTCGCAGTCATACTGAATTCTCGCCCGATCCCAACGACTACTCGGCATTGACCCCAGGCCATTTCTTGATAGGAATACCACTCACAGCAGTTCCGGAACCAGACCTCCAAGACATTCTGGAGAACCGCTTGTCCATGTGGCAAAAATCGCAGGATTTCATCCAGAAATTGCCTGCCTGACCTTTATAATCGGACAAAGTGGACGAAACAGCAAGACAACATAAAAATTAGCACCGTGGTCATCGTAAAAGAAGACAATCTGTCACCTCAAAAGTGTCGACTGGCTCGAGTGGTGGAAATATTCCCAGGATCGGGCAGCAATTTCAGGGTAGTAACAGGTCATTTCGAAAATATGTGTCCTTCCAATCGCGTCCCCTTCCGAATAATTCTAACATTCTACCGCCATCGCTGGTGTACCCGCCATTCTACCGGCATCGCCCAAGTTTAGGTCTCCACTTATCAGTGAGGTAGATGTATATAGTAATTTATTGCAGAAAGCTTAAGGAATGTTCTTCCCCCATATAGCCTGGTGCGAGAAGCGTAACAACTCGCCATCATCATCGTCTACTCGATCGTCAAGCATGATCTATGTGTAGTTTTCCTAGAAGCAATTGAAATTGTCTCGATGTAGAGGGGAAGGGTCGCCCGGCCGAAAGGGCCATTTGGTCGAAAGCGTCATTAGGCCGAAAGCGTCATTTGGCCGAAAGGGTCGTTTGACCGAAAGGGTACTTTGGCCGACAGGGTCGTTTGTCCGAAAGGGTTGTTTGGCCGAAAGGGTCATTTAGCCGAAAGGTTCATTTGACCGAAAGGGTCGTTTGGTTGAAAGGGTCATTTGGCCCAAAAAGGTCATTTGTTCGAGAGGGTCAGTAGGTCGAAAGGGTCATTTGTCCGAAAGGGTCGTTTGGCCGAAAGAGTCATTTGGCCGAAAGGGTCATTAGGCCGAAAGGGTCATTTGGCCTAAAGGGTCGTATGGCCGAAAGGGTAATTTGACCGACAGGGTCGTTTGGCCGAAAGGGTCATTTGGCCGAAAGGGTCGTTTGGCCGAAAGGCCCGTATGGCCGAAAGGGTCATTTGGCCGAAAGGTTCATTTGACTGAAAGGGTCGTTTGGCTGAAAGAGTCATTTGGCCGAAAGGATCATTTGGCCCAAAGGGTCATTTGTTCGAAAGGGTCATTAGGCCGAAAGGGTCATTTGGCCGAAAGGGTCGTTTGGCCGAAAGGGTCATTTAGCCGAAAGGGTCATTAGGCCGAAAGGGTCATTTGGCCGATAGGGTCGTTTGGCCTGAAGGGTCGTTTGGCCGAAATGGTCATTTGGTCGAAACAGAAGTTCCGGTTAAGCAATTCATCACTTGGTTCACACCGGTTAATAAATACAGCAATCGAGAAATCTTCGTATAGTGGGCTATCCATCCAACAGTGAAACTCAGGAGAATCAATTTTAAAATCAAACAGAACTAGGTAGTACAGTGTTGATCGGCACAGCAATATCGGCCCTTCTAACAACGCGGATAAGATCCACAATCAGTAGCCAATAGTGATCTCTCTTTATCATGTGGTCATCTGATTGTCTTCCTGATCACTGCTATCAGGTGAAGCAATAGGAGAGATCACCTCTCATTTGTTTTGAAAAACTCTCCACTGATCCTCGGTATCACAGTCGATACCGGGAAGTAGTTAGTTAGCATACAACAGTGCACGAGTTTGCGAAATACAATTTAGTTACCCAAAACCCCTCGAGCAATAAATCGTTATTCTCTGTGCAATAAAATAGTAGTATTCTTTCACCTTGGTTTTAGTTTGAAACAACAAAATTCCAAACAGTTTCCGTAGGTTTTCTCCACGATCCCGGTCTGGATAGTGAACAGGCATATTCGACCAATTGACCTGATCGGGAAATTACATTTTTTAACCAAATGACCATTTCGACCGTATTGAAAAAGACAGGAACACCGTCTTCGACCCATGGTCGAACAGACTGAACACTTAACATCTAGCATAAGACAACGGACAGGACACATAACACCCAGTGGACCAGTGGAGGATTTTTCCATCACGAAAAGTTTCCTCCTTACCGGGGCGGAAATTGAACACACACTCCCTAGCACATGCGTCTAGACGATTGACGTCGACAACCACACGGCCACGAAGCCCACAACCATGTCTCTTTCACCCGTATGTAGCTTTTAGCATTTCTGACCCAATCGTTTTCAGCTTGATAATGGTTTCGGTCAGTCACTCAGTTTGACCAAATTATTTTTGGTTGTGCAACTCTCGGTCTTATGTGTTAATTGTACACAAAACAATAAAATGCGAAAACATTGAGTTTTGATTTCAAAATTTAAAAATTCCATGCAAATTATACGAAGAACCATTTCATCGAAAAGATAGGGTTTTGATTTTCAAAGTATTTTAGTTTCTTCATAAAATGTTTCCTCATAAATATCCTCGGATATAAATTAGCATAAATTGGAATGTCTGTTCTTAAGTAATCAGCAGATGTCAACTTTGTTTTACATATTTAGAATAATATATAGAATAGAAGATAGATAGATAGGTAGATTCAGACTACAAATTGTATGATGTAGAATATTTTTTGTCAAAGCTCACAAATCTTGTTTTCACACAGTGACATTTTATATCAAGTTTAAACTAAAATAGGGATGAATATATGTAAGATTTCCGAGCATCTTATTAAGATTCTTCCAAAGTGGAAAAGAATCATACATTCAAATAAGGCGAATCTAATCACAATTGAACCAATCTGCTTTCCCAGAAATAGCCCAACCAACGATGTCAATGACCGCGAGCATAATTTGACGCTCATGTATACACCTTGAAAATTAAACAGTTGCTACCTCTAGGCGTTCGTCCCAGCTTCCAAGCCTCATTCATCACAATTCACTGCGCCTAATAAGGTTCGATTGAATTAGGCGTAGCGAATTTAAATAACAATTGACTCCCGCTGGTTGACTGATTTCTGATTGAACTGTTGCACATCGAGTCCACGTCGCGTCGGCCCACGAAGGAGCGGTACCATGCCAGCATGCAAATCACTCAGCGATCAGCGTCACAAGACATCTTGCAGCTGCCGCTGCTGCAAGTAACAACGAAGCAGTGATTTCTTAACAGAAAACTGCTTATTTTAATCGCGGGAAAAAAGGAAACCGTTCTCACCAGGCTGTACTGCTCTGGAGGACAATCACTTGGTCCTTTTTGATGGATTTCATACGGCGTTTCATTCCTGTAACAACCGAATCAATTCCGGTGATTAATTCTTCTGAGACCATCAAGAGTGACTGTGGTCCAAAACGTGCCGACTCTACAGTGAGAAAAAAAACCAAAAGTATGAATTTATTTGTTCAATTCAAGCTTGATTATGCAAATGCGATTATCAAAAAATTGACTTTTACTGAAAGGTTTGAGTGATCACAGGACTTTAAAATGAGTTGGTGAACAAAGTGGAAAATGGAACAGTGCTTAGGACTACTAAAAAATATCATAACAAAAATGTCAATTCTTCGCTCTGAAAAAAAAATTAAAACATGAAAAGCCAAAGCTGTCAGGAGATGCATTTTGGACCATGCCCTATACAGGCCAGATCGAACCCTTTTGATTCCCAACCATCCGAATATGCAAATTGTTCGCCAAATCACTGCATGCATTAATCATATGCAAAAAACGCGTAACTGCCAACGAATCGAACACCGCGCATCGGAGGGAACAAAGTGTGAGAAATTATAAATCACCTTCGACGGAGTCAATTCGATACTTTCGTTCTCGAAACCGACTGGGTGCAGTGCAACGTCATTGTCCTCGATCGGTAGGAATCGAATTTCTCACCTTTTCTTCTGGAGTCTGGGCCCAACGCGCAGGTAGCGGACCTTCCGCCGTTTGAACAGGTCTCGGCCCTTTTCGTGCCTCTTCCGAGTTGGATCGAAGCGGAAAGGGTGTATCTGCTTTAATGTACAAAAAAATCACAGGATCCAGCAATCCTCGCCCCGCGTTGGATAAAAAATGAGTTAGCATGAGGGAAGCAACATAAGGGAACATAATATGCAAATTAATTACATTGTTGCATGTGCGGTCTTCTACCTGGGTTCAATTTATTCAAATACGATTCAACGCGGTGCACACTGGGTTCATATTGTGTAACAAATATTTTGAAATTGAAGTTGCGTAACCATTTTGAGAGCATAAATATATCAATAGTTCTTCAAAATAAAAACGTCAACGTCAATACGAAGAAAACGTAAAGAATGTCGTTGTACACGTATTTAGTTACAATGCACACTAAAAATAACCCATTTCATAAACTTCGCGAAGATTAATTGCAGCTTTGTTTTCGGCTATTCGATTTTTATACTTCATCATTTTTTCATTGTATGTGTTTTTGGCATTTCTTCAAATGAAAAATGAATTAAAATTGGATAACATTAGCCAAATGTATTGTTATTTTCCCACTGTTCGACGCACGCTGCTGATCTTCATGCGCGTTGAGGGTCGTGAACTCACGAAATACTGCTGAAGAAAAACGAAAGGATGATGCCCGTGAGCGGATGCTTGATTTATGTTCCAAATCAATTAGGATACTTTTTTCTCCTGCCTCGTCGTCATCATCCTGACGAGATGCGCGCTTCTGCTGCTGCTGCTGGCTGTTTGAAGTTCATTGAACGGGTGTGATCAGCTGCTGTTGTGGTGATGCGGATGTGCGCGCAAAATTATTGTGTCATGTTTTTTCGCCATCCAGATCGTCGTCGTATGTTATGCAAATTGTGCATCGCAGTTGCTGGGTAAATGGCATTTGATGTTGTCTGCGCATGATTTGCTTTCGTTTGGTGCTCGATGGCAGGAATGAAAGCATTTTTGAGCGAATATTTTTCGGTACGATTTGACAACAGGGAAAGCAAATGGCTCCATTTAAAGAAGAAAATATATCTCATCTATGAGCAAAAAAACCATTTAACAAAACCTTGCGCAGATAGAGCTTTCGTGCTAACCGGTAAAACAATTTTTGTGGTCAAAATTAATTAGATCATAAACAGTTGCATAGGGTGGGGGTGTACCAATTATCACTAACATAAGAACAACTGTTTTTTTTTAATAAGTAACATGCATGCATCCTGCCCCTTAGAACAGCTGTGAAAACCACAATAAAATTTGTTATAATCCTCAAAATTGATTAATCCTTATTTGGCAAATCCCATTGTTTTCTCATGGGATTGGCCAAATAGGGACCACTAGTGCGACAACTGATGCAAAGCTGTTATTGTACTACACTGGATTTTGTTTACACGCGATTTACATTTTCTCAATTTTCCAATCATCCTAAATGTTTAACGCATATTAATTATCATGTGATTTTTCTTCGATTTATTCTGGATTTTTTTAAACATGTTGCGAAGAGTTTGGAGGTAAATTGAAGTCACACGATCAAAAAAACGAGCGAAAAAAAATCGTGTAAAAACAAAATCCTGTGTATATGAATATGCTTTATCGATCTGAACTTGTTTTTTGGTGATTTCATTGGCCATTTCGCATATAAAGCACTAGTGCGACAACTGGTGCTATAGCCACGACTGGTACATCTAGCCTATATGGTTTCTTGCCGTGACCAAACAAAAATAAAATCGTGAAAATTTATTTGTGATTCAAATTTTGTCATTTTTCAAGCGCGATAAATCGAATCAAAACATTGGAAAAAAGGTGAGGTTTTTATCATTTTAGTACAGCGGTTCTCAACCTGGGGTATATTCGCTTGCCCCTGGACAGTGGCGCCGGGAGTGGGTAGGACAAGTAGGACATGTCCTACACACGAATTTTCCTGGGTGGGACAGTCAAGGCATTGCCCTACCCATGATTTTGGTGAGAAGACATCATCTAGGTAATTGTTTTTGTTGCAGATCTGATGTCTAGGTGTTCAAAACAATCATCAAATATTAGGCAGTTTAACGTATTATTAGTTTAAATTTAAAGTTTAGTAGAAATCTGGAAGGATTTATTGAAATCTAAGAAATTACAAACATCTTCAAGTTCGCATGATCTGGTTCGCTAGCGGCTCTTAACTCCCAAAATGATCAATTATTGACGACCATATTATTTCCTGAGGGTGGGTCGCTACGATCCATATAATTTTCTAAAAGTTTCTGAAGTAGAAGGAACAAACATTCTAATAATCAGTTTTTTTTTCTAATTTTATATACAACAAATAATGAAACAATAATTTTAGAAACATACTTCTAAAATAAAATCGAACCTATATTTTCCCAAAGTTTCTCCTTTTTATTTCATGGGCAGTTTTCTAACCAATTTTCAGAGATTGTGCAGGAACCACTGGGCGAGCAATGTGTGGGTTATTAATTATCTAGTCGCGAGACAGTGAAGTCGAATAATTTGCGCTTGATCAGACGCGCATTTGTAGAACGCGTAGTTTCTGTCGAAAAAACGAAAAAAGTCTATTTAGGACAAAAACGATTGACCAATTTTTCCCTTGAAAAAGGCCACATCCAATGGCCGAAACGTCGGGCAGAGTAAAACGCTAATCGTTTAATGGTTTTAAAGACTGAGATAGCCAAAATTTCTACATACGTCTAAAAAAAACGTTTTAAAAACGATTTCATCAGAAATCAATTTTTAGCAGTTTTTACGTGATCTCGGATCTTTTAAAAAACCCGCGTGAAAAAACTTTTTGAAAAATCCGCGTAAAAATATTCGCAATATTTGTTCTGAAAACAGTTTTGAAACGAATTATGTAAGGATTCTGTCCGAAGGTCCATATATTTAATATTTAGAATTGTTTATATCTAAAATGTGCATCGATTACTCAACATCAGAACTGTTTCCCAAATCGTCATTTTTCCTATTTGTCCTACCCACGACTTGAAACGTGGATGCGCTTCTGCCCCAGGGAGTAGCTCGAACAAAAATGCGCAATGTCTATTGTATTACATGGATTGCACACAATATGCATGGCGATCAGTATATCAAAGCCTATTGAATCTTATCTACCACAATCAGCACAAAGTGTAAAGAGCTGTTGGACAAAATATCAAAAGGACGAAACGTCGAGTGACTAAAATCTAGAATCTAAAGATTTAGAAGCCTGCATATTGGAGGCATGAAGGCTTTTTCCGAAGCCTCCTTATAAACGTTTTGGAAGCATCTTTCCAAGCCGCAAGGAATCTTTTTTTTTTCAGGAGGCCTGAAGCATCTCAACAGGCTAAGAAATATGAAATATTTTTCAAGGGACTTATTTCAAGAGACTCGGAAGCCTCCTTTTAAAAGTCTCGAAAGCATCATTTCAAGAGGTTCGGAAGCCTCCTTTCAAGAGGCTCGGAAGCCTCCTTTCAAGAGGCTCGGAAGCCTCCTTTCAAGAGGCTCGGAAGCCTCCTTTCAAGAGGCTCGGAAGCCTCCTTTCAAGAGGCTCGGAAGCCTCCTTTCAAGAGGCTCGGAGACCGCCTTTCAAGAGGCTCAGAAGCCTCCTTTCAAGAGGCTCAGAAGCCTCCTTTCAAGAGGCTCAGAAGCCTCCTTTCAAGAGGCTCAGAAGCCTCCTTTCAAGAGGCTCAGAAGCCTCCTTTCAAGTGGCTCAGAAGCCTCCTTTCAAGAGGCTCAGAAGCCTCCTTTCAAGAGGCTCAGAAGCCTCCTTTCAAGAGGCTCAGAAGCCTCCTTTCAAGAGGCTCAGAAGCCTCCTTTCAAGAGGCTCAGAAGCCTCCTTTCAAGAAGCTCAGAAGCCTCCTTTCAAGAGGCTCAGAGCCTCCTTTCAAGAGGCTCAGAAGCCTCCTTTCAAGAGGCTCAGAGCCTCCTTTCAAGAGGCTCAGGAAGCCTCCTTTCAAGAGGCTCAGAAGCCTCCTTTCAAGAGGCTCAGAAGCCTCCTTTCAAGAGGCTCAGAAGCCTCCTTTCAAGAGGTTCAGAAGCCTCCTTTTAAGAGGTTTGAAAGCCTCCTTTCAAGAGGTTCAGAGCCTCCTTTCAAGAGGCTCAGAAGCCTCCTTTCAAGAGGCTCAGAAGCCTCCTTTCAAGAGGCTCAGGAAAGCCTCCTTTCAAGAGGCTCAGAAGCCTCCTTTCAAGAGGCTCAGAAGCCTCCTTTCAAGAGACTCAGAGCCTCCTTTCAAGAGGCTCAGAAGCCTCCTTTCAAGAGACTCAGGAAGCCTCCTTTCAAGAGGCTCAGAGCCTCCTTTCAAGAGGCTCAGAAGCCTCCTTTCAAGAGGCTCAGAAGCCTCCTTTCAAGAGGCTCAGAAGCCTCCTTTCAAGAGGCTCAGGCCTCCTTTCAAGAGGCTCAGAAGCCTCCTTTCAAGAGGCTCAGAAGCCTCCTTTCAAGAGGCTCAGAAGCCTCCTTTCAAGAGGCTCAGAAGCCTCCTTTCAAGAGGCTCAGAAGCCTCCTTTCAAGAGGCTCAGAGCCTCCTTTCAAGAGGCTCAGAAGCCTCCTTTCAAGAGGCTCAGAGCCTCCTTTCAAGAGGCTCAGAAGCCTCCTTTCAAGAGGCTCGAAGCCTCCTTTCAAGAGGCTCAGAGCCTCCTTTCAAGAGGCTCAAGCCTCCTTTCAAGAGGCTCAGAAGCCTCCTTTCAAGAGGCTCAGAGCCTCCTTTCAAGAGGCTCAGAAGCCTCCTTTCAAGAGGCTCAGAAGCCTCCTTTCAAGAGGCTCAGAAGCCTCCTTTCAAGAGGCTCAGAAGCCTCCTTTCAAGAGGCTCAGAAGCCTCCTTTCAAGAGGCTCAGAAGCCTCCTTTCAAGAGGCTCAG
Source organism: Armigeres subalbatus (assembly GCF_024139115.2). Taxonomy (NCBI): domain Eukaryota; kingdom Metazoa; phylum Arthropoda; class Insecta; order Diptera; family Culicidae; genus Armigeres; species Armigeres subalbatus. The sequence continues at coordinate 73,552,080 of NC_085140.1, forward strand.
AAGCCTCCTTTCAAGAGGCTCAGAAGCCTCCTTTCAAGAGGCTCAGGAAGCCTCCTTTCAAGAGGCTCAGGCCTCCTTTCAAGAGCTCAGAAGCCTCCTTTCAAGAGGCTCAAGCCTCCTTTCAAGAGGCTCAGAAGCCTCCTTTCAAGAGGCTCAGAAGCCTCCTTTCAAGAGGCTCAGAAGCCTCCTTTCAAGAGGCTCAGGAAGCCTCCTTTCAAGAGGCTCAGAAGCCTCCTTTCAAGAGGCTCAGAAGCCTCCTTTCAAGAGGCTCAGAAGCCTCCTTTCAAGAGGCTCAGGAAGCCTCCATTCAAGAGGCTCAGAAGCCTCATTTCAAGAGTCTCGGAAGCCTCCTTACAAGCTACTCAGAAGCCTCCTTTCTAGAGGCTCAGAGCCTCCTTTCAAGAGACTCAGAGCCTCCTTTCAGGCCTCCTTTCAAGAGGTTCAGAAGCCTCCTTTCAAGAGGCTCAGAGCCTCCTTTCAAGAGGCTCAGGAAGCCTCCTTTCAAGAGGCTCAGAAGCCTCCTTTCAAGAGGCTCAGAAGCCTCCTTTCAAGAGGCTCAGAGCCTCCTTTCAAGAGGCTCAGAAGTCTCCTTTCAAAGGCTCAGAGCCTCCTTTCAAGAGGCTCAGAGCCTCCTTTCAAGAGGCTCAGAGCCTCCTTTCAAGAGGCTCAGAGCCTCCTTTCAAGAGGCTCAGAAGCCTCCTTTCAAGAGGCTCAGAGCCTCCTTTCAAGAGGCTCAGAAGCCTCCTTTCAAGAGGCTCAGAAGCCTCCTTTCAAGAGGCTCAGGAAGCCTCCTTTCAAGAGGCTCAGAGCCTCCTTTCAAGAGGCTCAGAAGCCTCCTTTCAAGAGGCTCAGAAGCCTCCTTTCAAGAGCTCAGAAGCCTCCTTTCAAGAGGCTCAGAAGCCTCCTTTCAAGAGCTCAGAAGCCTCCTTTCAAGAGGCTCAGAAGCCTCCTTTCAAGAGGCTCAGAAGCCTCCTTTCAAGAGGCTCAGAGCCTCCTTTCAAGAGGCTCAGAAGCCTCCTTTCAAGAGGCTCAGAGCCTCCTTTCAAGAGGCTCAGGCCTCCTTTCAAGAGGCTCAGAAGCCTCCTTTCAAGAACTCAAGCCTCCTTTCAAGAGGCTCAGAGCCTCCTTTCAAGAGGCTCAGAAGCCTCCTTTCAAGAGGCTCAAGCCTCCTTTCAAGAGGCTCAGGCCTCCTTTCAAGAGGCTCAGAAGCCTCCTTTCAAGAGGCTCAGAAGCCTCCTTTCAAGAGGCTCAGAAGCCTCCTTTCAAGAGGCTCAGAGCCTCCTTTCAAGAGGCTCGGAAGCCTCCTTTCAAGAGGCTCAGAGCCTCCTTTCAAGAGGCTCAGAAGCCTCCTTTCAAGAGGCTCAGAAGCCTCCTTTCAAGAGGCTCAGAGCCTCCTTTCAAGAGGCTCAGAAGCCTCCTTTCAAGAGGCTCAGAGCCTCCTTTCAAGAGGCTCAGAAGCCTCCTTTCAAGAGGCTCAGGCCTCCTTTCAAGAGGCTCAGAAGCCTCCTTTCAAGAGGCTCAGAAGCCTCCTTTCAAGAGGCTCCAGGAAGCCTCCTTTCAAGAGGCTCAGGCCTCCTTTCAAGAGGCTCAGAAGCCTCCTTTCAAGAGGCTCAGAAGCCTCCTTTCAAGAGGCTCTGGAAGCCTCCTTTCAAGAGGCTCAAGCCTCCTTTCAAGAGGCTCAGAAGCCTCCTTTCAAGAGGCTCAAGCCTCCTTTCAAGAGGCTCAGAAGCCTCCTTTCAAGAGGCTCAGCCTCCTTTCAAGAGGCTCAGAGCCTCCTTTCAAGAGCTCAGAAGCCTCCTTTCAAGAGGCTCAGGAAGCCTCCTTTCAAGAGGCTCAGGAAGCCTCCTTTCAAGAGGCTCAGAGCCTCCTTTCAAGAGGCTCAGAAGCCTCCTTTCAAGAGGCTCAGAAGCCTCCTTTCAAGAGGCTCAGAAGCCTCCTTTCAAGAGGCTCAGAAGCCTCCTTTCAAGAGGCTCAGAAGCCTCCTTTCAAGAGGCTCAGAAGCCTCCTTTCAAGAGGCTCGGAAGCCTCCTTTCAAGAGGCTCAGAAGCCTCCTTTCAAGAGGCTCAGAAGCCTCCTTTCAAGAGGCTCCAAGCCTCCTTTCAAGAGGCTCAGAAGCCTCCTTCAAGAGGCTCAGGAAGCCTCCTTTCAAGAGGCTCAGAAGCCTCCTTTCAAGAGCTCAGAAGCCTCCTTTCAAGAGGCTCAGAAGCCTCCTTTCAAGAGGCTCAGAAGCCTCCTTTCAAGAGGCTCAGAAGCCTCCTTTCAAGGCTCAGAAGCCTCCTTTCAAGAGGCTCAGAAGCCTCCTTTCAAGAGGCTCAGAGCCTCCTTTCAAGAGGCTCAGAAGCCTCCTTTCAAGAGGCTCGGAAGCCTCCTTTCAAGAGGCTCAGAAGCCTCCTTTCAAGAGGCTCAAGCCTCCTTTCAAGAGGCTCAGAAGCCTCCTTTCAAGAGGCTCAGAAGCCTCCTTTCAAGAGGCTCAGGAAGCCTCCTTTCAAGAGGCTCGGAAGCCTCCTTTCAAGAGGCTCAGAGCCTCCTTTCAAGAGGCTCAGAGCCTCCTTTCAAGAGGCTCAGAAGCCTCCTTTCAAGAGCTCAGAAGCCTCCTTTCAAGAGGCTCGGAAGCCTCCTTTCAAGAGGCTCAGAAGCCTCCTTTCAAGAGGCTCAGAGCCTCCTTTCAAGAGGCTCAGGAAGCCTCCTTTCAAGAGGCTCAGGCCTCCTCCTTTCAAGAGGCTCAGAGCCTCCTTTCAAGAGGCTCAGAGCCTCCTTTCAAGAGGCTCAGGAAGCCTCCTTTCAAGAGGCTCAGAAGCCTCCTTTCAAGAGGCTCAAGCCTCCTTTCAAGAGGCTCAGAAGCCTCCTTCAAGAGGCTCAGAAGCCTCCTTTCAAGAGGCTCAGGCCTCCTTTCAAGAGGCTCCAGGAAGCCTCCTTTCAAGAGGCTCAGAGCCTCCTTTCAAGAGCTCAGAGCCTCCCTTTCAAGAGGCTCAGGCCTCCTTTCAAGAGGCTCAGAAGCCTCCTTTCAAGAGGCTCGGAAGCCTCCTTTCAAGAGGCTCAGGAAGCCTCCTTTCAAGAGGCTCAGAAGCCTCCTTTCAAGAGCTCAGAAGCCTCCTTTCAAGAGGCTCAGAGCCTCCTTTCAAGAGGCTCAGGAAGCCTCCTTTCAAGAGGCTCAGGCCTCCTTTCAAGAGGCTCAGAGCCTCCTTTCAAGAGGCTCAGGCCTCCTTTCAAGAGGCTCAGAAGCCTCCTTTCAAGAGGCTCAAGCCTCCTTTCAAGAGGCTCAGAAGCCTCCTTTCAAGAGGCTCAGGAAGCCTCCTTTCAAGAGGCTCAGAGCCTCCTTTCAAGAGGCTGGAAGCCTCCTTTCAAGAGGCTCAGAAGCCTCCTTTCAAGAGGCTCAGAGCCTCCTTTCAAGAGGCTCAGAAGCCTCCTTTCAAGAGGCTCAGAAGCCTCCTTTCAAGAGGCTCAGAGCCTCCTTTCAAGAGGCCTGGAAGCCTCCTTTCAAGAGGCTCAGAAGCCTCCTTTCAAGAGGCTCAGAGCCTCCTTTCAAGAGGCTCCAAGCCTCCTTTCAAGAGGCTCAGGAAGCCTCCTTTCAAGAGGCTCAGAAGCCTCCTTTCAAGAGGCTCAGGCCTCCTTTCAAGAGGCTCAGGAAGCCTCCTTTCAAGAGGCTCAGGAAGCCTCCTTTCAAGAGGCTCAGGCCTCCTTTCAAGAGGCTCAGAGCCTCCTTTCAAGAGGCTCAGGAAGCCTCCTTTCAAGAGGCTCAGAGCCTCCTTTCAAGAGGCTCAGAAGCCTCCTTTCAAGAGGCTCAGGAAGCCTCCTTTCAAGAGGCTCAGGAAGCCTCCTTTCAAGAGGCTCAGAAGCCTCCTTTCAAGAGGCTCAGAGCCTCCTTTCAAGAGCTCAGAGCCTCCTTTCAAGAGGCTCAGAGCCTCCTTTCAAGAGCTCAGAAGCCTCCTTTCAAGAGGCTCAGAGCCTCCTTTCAAGAGGCTCAGAAGCCTCCTTTCAAGAGGCTCAGAAGCCTCCTTTCCAAGAGGCTCGGAAGCCTCCTTTCAAGAGGCTCAGAGCCTCCTTTCAAGAGGCTCAGAAGCCTCCTTTCAAGAGGCCTCAGGAAGCCTCCTTTCAAGAGCTCAGAGCCTCCTTTCAAGAGGCTCAGAAGCCTCCTTTCAAGAGGCTCAGAGCCTCCTTTCAAGAGGCTGGAAGCCTCCTTTCAAGAGGCTCAAAGCCTCCTTCAAGAGGCTCAGGAAGCCTCCTTTCAAGAGGCTCAGAGCCTCCTTTCAAGAGGCTCAGAAGCCTCCTTTCAAGAGGCTCAGAAGCCTCCTTTCAAGAGGCTCAGAAGCCTCCTTTCAAGAGGCTCAGGCCTCCTTTCAAGAGGCTCGGAAGCCTCCTTTCAAGAGGCTCAGAGCCTCCTTTCAAGAGGCTCAGAGCCTCCTTTCAAGAGGCTCAGAGCCTCCTTTCAAGAGCTCAGAAGCCTCCTTTCAAGAGGCTCAGGAAGCCTCCTTTCAAGAGGCTGGAAGCCTCCTTTCAAGAGGCTCAGAAGCCTCCTTTCAAGAGGCTCAGAAGCCTCCTTTCAAGAGGCTCAGGCCTCCTTTCAAGAGGCTCAGAAGCCTCCTTTCAAGAGGCTCAGAAGCCTCCTTTCAAGAGGCTCAGGAAGCCTCCTTTCAAGAGGCTCAGGAAGCCTCCTTTCAAGAGGCTCAGAAGCCTCCTTTCAAGAGGCTCAAGCCTCCTTTCAAGAGGCTCAGGCCTCCTTTCAAGAGGCTCAGTGCCTCCTTTCAAGAGCTCAGAAGCCTCCTTTCAAGAGCTCAGGAAGCCTCCTTTCAAGAGGCTCAGAGCCTCCTTTCAAGAGGCTCAGGAAGCCTCCTTTCAAGAGGCTCAAGCCTCCTTTCAAGAGGCTCAGAAGCCTCCTTTCAAGAGGCTCAGAAGCCTCCTTTCAAGAGGCTCAGAAGCCTCCTTTCAAGAGGCTCAAGCCTCCTTTCAAGAGGCTCAGGAAGCCTCCTTTCAAGAGGCTGGAAGCCTCCTTTCAAGAGGCTCAGAAGCCTCCTTTCAAGAGCTCAGAAGCCTCCTTTCAAGAGGCTCAGAAGCCTCCTTTCAAGAGGCTCAAGCCTCCTTTCAAGAGCTCAAGCCTCCTTTCAAGAGGCTCAAAGCCTCCTTTCAAGAGGCTCAGAAGCCTCCTTTCAAGAGGGCTCAGAGCCTCCTTTCAAGAGGCTCAAGCCTCCTTTCAAGAGGCTCAGAAGCCTCCTTTCAAGAGGCTCAGAAGCCTCCTTTCAAGAGGCTCAGAAGCCTCCTTTCAAGAGGCTCAAGGCCTCCTTTCAAGAGGCTCAGAAGCCTCCTTTCAAGAGGCTCAGGAAGCCTCCTTTCAAGAGGCTCAGGAAGCCTCCTTTCAAGAGGCTCAGAAGCCTCCTTTCAAGAGGCTCAGGAAGCCTCCTTTCAAGAGGCTCAGAAGCCTCCTTTCAAGAGGCTCAGAGCCTCCTTTCAAGAGGCCTGGAAGCCTCCTTTCAAGAGGCTCAGGAAGCCTCCTTTCAAGAGGCTCAGAAGCCTCCTTTCAAGAGGCTCAGAAGCCTCCTTTCAAGAGGCTCAGGAAGCCTCCTTTCAAGAGGCTCAGAAGCCTCCTTTCAAGAGGCTCAGGCCTCCTTTCAAGAGGCTCAGGAAGCCTCCTTTCAAGAGGCTCAGGAAGCCTCCTTTAAGAGGGTCAAAAGCCTCCTTTTAAGAGGCTCGGAAGCCTCCTTTCAAGAGGCTCGAAGCCTTCTTTCAAGAGGCTCAGAAGCCTCCTTTCAAGAGGTTCAAAATCCTCCTTTCAAGAGGCTCAGAAGCCTCCTTTCAAGAGGCTCAGGAAGCCTCCTTTCAAGAGGCTCAGAAGCCTCCTTTCAAGAGCTCAGGAAGCCTCCTTTCAAGAGGCTCGGAAGCCTCCTTTCAAGAGGCTCGGAAGCCTCCTTTCAAGAGGCTCGGAAGCCTCCTTTCAAGAGGCTCGGAAGCCTCCTTTCAAGAGGCTCGGAAGCCTCCTTTCAAGAGGCTCGGAAGCCTCCTTTCAAGAGGCTCGGAAGCCTCCTTTCAAGAGGCTCGGAAGCCTCCTTTCAAGAGGCACGGAAGCCTCTTTTCAAGAGACAAACAAAACTACAATTTTCACTCCTGACCTCCTACGAGTAGACTATTTAAAAATATTTCATCACTTGACTTTTAGGGGAGCTCTATTCTAATGATTTCAACTTTTTAGTTCAGAAATATAATTTGCGACCTTATGCATGAAAATAGTTTAGCGGGACATATATGTCGAGAAATATAATACATGATTATGGATTTTCACGCATATTAGTTCCGCTGAGAGAATGATTTCGTTACTGACTACTATGGTCGACACATCTCTTTCCATGCCTAATATATAAATTTGTACTGCCCACGTGGTTGATGTTGTTGTTGTCACTTAGAACAAAAATCCTTTTAGCCGGCCTTGTTCACCACTAAAAATAGCTTTTTTATAAGCAACACTCTAGAAAATAACAAATTCTGCCATTATGATGAATTTGTTCCCCACGAGACAAATATGCGTAGAAATTCAACAATGGGACAAATCGACTCGATGTTGTTTTCATAAATTTTTCTAACAAAGTTCGTTATTTTTTTTAATGTTTTAGTGAAAAAAACACATCAAAATAGAGCGCTCTGTAATAAAAATCCAAAATTTTCGGAAGCCAACTTGGGACAATTATGCGTAGAAGGGCAGCTGAGAAGTTTTAACAATACTATTAATTAAACTCACAAAAAAAAAACGATTTCAACTCCAGGCGATTTCAATTCCAAGTGAGTTCAGTTCTTGGTTCGACTTTTGAGTGCGAATCATTCTCGACTCTATGGTCAGTGTCTCTATTGAACACAAAACACATTGGGAAAGAGGTTTAGTTGTGGGCACTCCTACTTAACGCTCTAGCTAAACGTTCATTTAAGCCTTTTTTTAAGCCGACCCTTTTTTCCTACGCAATGGTGGGCAGAGAAAAGCTTTTTACTTATAATTGAGAAAAAGCTATGAGAGAATACTAAGACGAAAATCACCCCATGCTTCAGTTCGAATCTAGAGCCATTGAAGAAAAAGTATCCATCCGAATTATCAAGGGAAATGTTTCCGAACTACCAAGGGAAATTCTTTGGAATTCACACGAAAAGAACGGATTTCGACGGAAAATTCTTTCAATTTTCACGGAAAATTGAACAGGGCTTCCCATACAAATTCGTGAGATAATGCGCGAATATTTAAAATATTCCTGTTCAAATTCAGAAAAAAAATCAAAACGAAATTCAAGTAAATTCACATGCAAATATGTAAGAAAATATTGAAGAATATTCTTCGCAAGCTCCGAGTTTCACAAAAAAAAAATGATTCATGATTTTTATTTTTCTCTTGTTTTTCGTGGAAAATTATTCCGAAATCCGATGTATGATTCTTTTAAATTTCCAAAGAAATTTCTCATGAATTTCCTTGGAAAATTCTTTAGAAATTCTTATGGATTTCACACGGTGTAAGCAATTTATTAAACTCACGACCAATGAACAAATTGTTGTGTATTTTACAGAAAATAAAATTCATTTTGCTTATGTTATTATGTATCAAATGCTTTTTGTTTCGAAGGTTCACATTTCACTATCGTTTATTTACAACATTTTTTGTAATTAACCAATTGATTTTCGTTTGATACGACCTGTTTACTTTTAACGAAAATCTATTTTTGAAGAATGAATCATACTACAACTTTCAGTTTCTTTTATAGATCCCCCACGTTTCTTAGACATAATTTTAATCTCACACACATTTAAAGGCAACTTTCTATTAACACTCAACACAGGAAAATAAAAAAAATGAACCGCTGTACAGCTCGACCAATGTGACTCATCTGCTTTCTGTTATGCAACTGACAGTGGATCGCATCAGGAAAGCAGCCAGTGTGGTTAACATAAAGTAGGGTTGGAAAAAGGGTTACCCAGCCAGAAGGAAAAACAACACGAAAATCCAGAACAATAACAAACACAACACGTTCCGGTGAAATAATAATGCACTATCCCACAGGTGTTGAACGCGCCCAAATGCTTTTTCTAAGATGTGTTAAATGTGTGCCTGTCTTAAGCAGTAACCCTTTCCGATTACATACGGCATGACGCCAGCAGATGCTACTTCGCTTTTCGACCTTTACCTAAATAATGTTGAGTCAGTGATACGTTCAACATGAGTCGTGAGAAAATTTCCTTTCACATGAACTATACGTCTTGGGCATTTGAATTTTCTAACATTAAATTCTACATTTCTTGAGGAGTTTTGATAGGTATAAAGGCAATACTTGGTTCACAACCTTCGATCGTTTCCTCTATCCAGCAGTTTCAATCAAGAACTCAATCAGGTTTGAAGGCCGGTAGTTGGTGGTGAGGTGAAAGTAACTATTTTTTTTTATTAATTACTTATTGCTTGAAAGTGGAATATAACCATCACATGATTTTCGTCCCAGACGGTTGAATACATTCCATTAAAAGAGCTTAAGTAATTTTTCTGGGACTGGGATATAATTTTTGCCTTTCTCGTACAACAAAGTTGTACCGAAAGGTTATCATTTCACTCCAGAACTTTTTATGCATAGAAGTCGAGTCAAGTACGAGACACTGAAGACGACCTTACAGCTGAGGTTGAAATACGTATATGTAAAAGTAATACGAAGTGGTGGAATCAAATGGAATTGTGCTAAACTCGTCTTAACGTGAAAACATTCCACTAAAAAGAGCTAAATAATTTTCCTGATACCTGATAGAAGGTTTTTTTTTTATAATTTAGGTCGTACTTGGTCCTAATGCCAATTAGTCATGCATGCACAAATTGTAATAGTTTTGCTGCTTGAGTGAAGCGACATCACAAAAGACAAACATTCTATTAAATAATGCTTTCTAGATTATAAAAAATGAACTGAATTATAAGATCTTCAGATTTTATAATTCATATCTCTTTCACTCTTATATTATAAAACACTGGCGTAACTAGAGGTGGAGTACTTATCGTCAAAGGACGCTATAGTTATCGAATGTTCTTGCACCAAGTGGTACCGCATGTAGTAACCTTGTTGACAGAGGCGTGAGGTCGCCAATAAAAAAATGGCGAATTCGACTATCGATTCGTTCTAGAATGTTTTCGGGTTGGTAACATTCTCGACTTCCTGGGACATAGTGTAACTAAAGTACTTGCCATACGATATAAATAATCATGTGATGGCAGGCATAAAAACGCTTTTATTTAATACCTGTACAACAGCAGGTCGAGGACTTGATGGAAAAGGATCATATCAAAATATTACAAGAAAACCATGAAAACTTGTTTTGTGTGCTGTTGAGGACACTTTGTTGTCATTTTAATTCTCCGCTGGCATATCTACTCATAAACTTTACTTTTAATTGCTTTCGATTGTTCTGTCATATTACGAGCAAAACATTATCAGGAACTAGAAAAAATCCAATATAAAATATCCGTCGGAATTTATCAATATCAATTGCAGCACTAGCACAAAATAATGAATAATTCTTCTTCTTCCTTTCTGATAGTTCGCACAATTAAAAATACCTAATCGCTGAAAATCGAATGGTTGAATGCAAATGAATTTTATAGCGATGTTCATGGTGGTACAGTGTGAAGCTTTATCCTGCAGGCATGCCGTGGATTATCATTTCATATCGTACCGGTTCAGATCCTGCGCTTGTCGTTGTCGTTCAAGGATAATAGCAATCAGTGGCATCTAGTGGTGACTGGAGAGAGCTACAGTTCTACTTTATCGATTATCCTTGTGCTGAATGCTTTGAGGAAACGATCCGGACTGCGGAGATTTAAGTTTAGGGTCAATTTCCACGTAGCGTCGATTTGAGGTGCGTTGCCACAGAATTTTAATTCTCTCATTCATCACACTGAAGATTGAATTAGCTATTCAAGATAGCGTAATTGAAATTAACTCCAACTTAAAATGTCGAGTCACTGGAGACGGCCTTACAGTTGAGGTCGACATACGTATTTGTAAAGATTAAAACGTGGTGGAGCTAAATGAAATAGTACTACACTCGTATTAAGACAAGTGAAGACATTGGACTAAAAGAGGATATTTATTAGACCTTTTCATGTTTTCAAAAAGTATCAAAAACTCAACCGGCCAGCTCATAATTACAATTCTTATGCTAAAATAAGCCTCCTGTAAAATTATCAGCTAATTCGGATAAAATTTTGAGGTGGCTCAAGTCGATTTAGTGTTAAGGTTATTTTAAATTTTGAAAAAAATCTTACAAGAGATACAAACTAGACCTGCGCGCCGCCGTGCAAAGCCGCTGCGCCATGCCGCCGCCGCCGTTAAAAATGAATCGGTGCGCCGCCAAATGAATTTTTTTTTACGCCGCCGACTATTTTTCACCACGCCGATGGCTATTGAAGTGCTAGTAGTAATAAATATGGTAATGGGTTTTGTGCATTTAGTTAAGAGTTCAATTTTACTGGTAAGTTCATCCTACCGAAAATATATATTATTATCTACTTCCAAGTACACCCGATTCTGTTTTTACACCGACGTGTAAAAAAAAAACATTCAAAATTTTTGCAAAGTTGCTCCATTTTGCAGGATTTGTCGAGAAATTATAAAACTTTTTTTACACGGATTTTCAAATTTTGAAACTGAAAACTTTTTTACACGGTGTAAAAAAAGAATCGGGTGTATGCAGAAATTATTGGAAGGCGAACTTCCCACAACTGTAACTAGCATTGAACTGATTTTGATATACAATTATTAGGCTCGGGCAAAAAAACATCATCACCATCATCAACATCCGAATTAAACTAAAATTAAATTAAAAAGTAATAGTTGAATAATTTCCGAATGACGCTACTCACACAACTAGATTACTTTTGGCAGACATTAATTTGTTTTTGACAGATGTCAAAAGGTTATATTGGTGTCTTTGGTGTTTTGGTATAAAATTAAATCAGAATTTCATTAACAATTTCAATTAATTTTGTTTTATTTCTCATATACACCCGATTCTTTTTTTACACGGGGGATGCGTTCCGTGTAAAAAAATAATCGGGTGTACTCCATTTAAAAATACCTCAAATTTTTACATTTCATTCAGAATTTCTTTAAAAATTGTGTCAGTAATTCATTCGAGAATATCTTCTGGAAACTTATCGAGAAATCCACCCGAGATGAATGAAACGGTTGCTAGTTCGTTTGTTATGGCATTTGTCAAGTTAGTTGATGAAACACAGTGCTCCGCCGTATAGGAAACACCTGATTTCTACCTTCCACAGATTCTAGAAAACCGCATTTTAAGTTTCTAATACCATCAAACCAAAACGAGGGCCCCAAAGGTTGTTCAAAATGTACTAGTAATAGAAATAGTTGCTCTGTGATTTTTTAAAAATTTAAAGGGGACTGAAATCATGTGTTGCCTAAAACTGGGTGGACTGTATCGACTTGGTGGCGTTGTGTTTCATGCTTTTCCAACCAGGGCTCTTTGATCAATTTACGGTAGATACGACGTAGTTTTTCGCTGAGATGTTTTTCGCTAGTATTTGTTAGTATTTTTGGATACTGTCGAAAGTTTAGAGTTATGTAATTGCCCATTGGCAGTCATAACCTAATTTCACTACATGGCCGTCCTGCTTCCGATATCGATTCCGACCACTTCAAAGTTGGATGTTATCCATTTCCAGCCCACTGACAGATCCATTCTTATGTTGTATCTTTCTTGATCCGAACTCCGATAGCGATTTCTTTAGGGTTGGATATCCTTGTTCCAACCATTTGATATTAGTATATGATGATATGGAAATGCTAATATCATCTTCCAAACTTGGACGTACATGTTCATGATAGAATTAGAGGCGAAAGTATAGAATTTATTGTGTTAGGATACGGCAGGCATGAAGAATGTTTTTATAGAAGTCGATTTGAAAGCGAGCGGAGGACAATATTTGTGATGGCACATATCACACGACCTTCCTTTTGCCAAGCTCCCGTATGAAGGGGGAGGGAAGAATATCAGTGTGGAAGCTGATATACAGTCACTCTCAAAATTGAGCGTACAGTATGGATTAGTTGACTACATTCGAAAATTTCAAAGGAAATTCATTAGTTAGCTCGGTTGTTTTTAATGCATTTCAATATTCATCCCTTCGTTCAATGTATGCGTACATAAAATTGTTGAAATTGTTTCTCTAAAGTTCATTTATTTGAAAATAATCTCAAAAAACGCCTATTAGATGTGACAAAATTGAGCGTACAGCTAATGTTTTTCTATAAAATTTCTTATTATAAACACGATTAATAAACACGATGTATTTTAAAATTGTTTTTTCATGATTATATTTATAATAATAAACATCCGCTACTTAAACATTCAATGTTTTGAAATTAAACCATGTTTTGGTCAAAATGGCGAACAAGTGAGAAGTAAGAACATTGCTTTTTAACAATTCAATGCCTGTGGGCAAAATAATTGCTTTAATTTGTATGTTTCACCGGCATAGTATCTTATATATGATAGATAATCGAAATCGAGTGAGACATACGATTAATTTGTCAAAATTCAGTCGGTAAATGATGAAAACAGATGTAAACATACAGAAAACGACAAATGTTAGGAATGACATAATTCAAATTTAGAATTTCTTTATCTTAAATTTGTTTTAAAGCTCGATTATTGTCTCAGGTATTTCATTAAGAGTAATATTATTGAATCCAATCATTCACAGTCAAATTTTAAAAGTACAAGATGCATGTTAAGGTACCGAACATAAAAACAGCTTTTCAACCCCGTAGAGCACTTCTGATTAAATATTGTAAATATAGCCTCAAATCGTAATTTCATAATTAAATTTGGATTAAACTCCACGATCTGTTACCATAAGGGATGCAATTGGATGATTTCCATGCGGCGAGTAAAAATAAACTTTTTTAAGAGTTTGGCAGCTTATTTAATGATATCTTGGTGAATTTAAATGATTCAACCAAATTTGTTCCTACGGTGACTGAGTCTTCAAATATGATATGACATCTTATAATGTATCCGAGGGCTGCTCTTTTAGTAATATTATTATTAATGAGTGTCCTGAGCTTATAAGCTACCTATACATCGACTTTTAAATAAAGTTATACTTAATTTGAAATATGCCTTTCCCAACATTTGTCGTTTTCTTTGTATGTTTGCATCTGTTTTCATCATTTACCGACTGAATTTTCCCAAATTTATCGTATGTCTCGCTCGATTTCGATTGTCTATCATATATAAGACACGATGCCGGTGAAATCCATATCTTAAAGCATCTATTTTGCCCAGCAGCATTGAATTGTTAAATAACATTGTTTATACATCTTACTTGTTCGCCATTTTGATTAAAACATGGTTTAATTTCAAAACATTGAATGTTTAAGTAGCGGATGTTTATTATTATAAATATAATCATGAAAAAACAATTTTAAAATACATTAATCGTGTTTATAATAAGAAATTTAAAGAAAAACATTAGCTGTACGCTCAATTTTGTCACATCTGATAGGCGTATTTTGAGATTATTTTCAAATAAATGAACTTTAGAAAAAAAATTTCAACCATTTTATGTACGCATACATTGAAGGAAGGGATGAATATTGAAATGCATTAAAAACAACCGAGCCAACAATTAAATTGCCTTTGGAATTTTCGAATATATTCATCTAATCTATGGTGTACGCTCAATTTTGAGAGTGACTGTATATCCACTGGCAAAAGGAAGGTGGTTTGATTTGCTCATATGCCATCGCGTGCGGAAGGATTTTCTATCGACGAGTACTGTCTCCAAATTTCTAATATGACATCAGCATCTAGTGGAATAGGATTTTTATTGCACATTTCTGTTTTCCCTCCCCCTTCATAACGGGAGCTTGACAGAATGAAGGTCGTGCGATATGTGCCATCACAAATATTGCCCTCCGCTCGCTTTCAAATCGACTTCTATAAAAACAGTCTTCATGCCTGCCGTATCCTAATGGAACTATCAATTCTATACTTTCACCACTAATTCTATCATGAACATGTACGTCTAAGTTTGGAAGATGATATTTGCATTTCCATATCATTGCAAATAAATTCTGATATGAAACCTAACATACAAATACATCGAATGCAGGATAAAATAAACAAATACCTTCACGAGATTTAAGTAGTAACACTTTGAAAGTGGATAACTTATTTTCGATACAGTCCTTACGTCTGCTGGGTCAACTTGTTCGTAATAATATCTAAATAATACCCAGTTACGTTTCTGATGGAAGTTACGGAGAAATTTCGTAATTACTCGTTTGGAATTTCTGGACTCCACAGACATTTTTAAAGGGAATATGGATGAATTTCTTCAGGAACTTCTGAAAAATTTCATGCAGGAATCTCCGACGGACGAACTGTCTGAGGAACTTTAGTAGGAATTCCTCGCGAAAAATTCCGAATAAATATTAGAAGAAACTTCATGAGGAATTCCTGGAGGACTTTTTATAGAACTTTTGCAGAAAATCAGGGAAGATCTCTTGGAGGAACTTTCCGAGGAATTCCTGGATAAACTCCCAGAAAAAATCCTGGAGAAACTTTCCAACTAATTTCAGGTAAAACCTTTGGAAGAATTTCTGGAAAAAAATCCGGAGGAATTCCTGGAGCAACTCCAAAGAAATAATAGAGGAACTTTTTGGAGGAACTTCAAGAGGAATCTCTAAAGGAACTTCCTAAGGAATTCCTGGAGGAACTTCTGAATTAATTCTTGAAGAAACTTTTGGAGGAAATTCTTTCAGAAGTTTCCGGAAGAATTTTTGAAGGAACCTCTGGAGGAATTCGTGGAGGACCTTGCAAGGAAGTTCTTGAAGAAACTTTCTTATGAATTTCTAGGTAAATAACTTCACAGGAATTCCTGGAGGAACTTCCGGAAAAATTCATGGAGGAACTTCCAAAACTTACCGGAGAAACTTTCGGAGGAATGTTTGGAGGATCTTCCAGAGAAATTTCTGGATGAATTACAGGAAGACTTTTTGAAGGAACTTTCGGAGGAATTTCTTGAGGAGCTTCCGGAGGAATTTCTGGAGGAATTCCTGGAGGAATTTTCGGAAGAATTCCTGGAGGAACTGCTGGAGGAATTCCTGAAGGAATTTCTGGAGGAACTGCCGGAGGAATTGCAGGAGGAACTTTTGGATGAACTTCCGGAGAATACCTGGAGGAACTTCCGAAGGAATTCCTGGAGGAACTTCCGAAGGAATTCCTGGAGGAACTTCCGGAGAAATTTCTGGAGAAGCTTGCGTAGAAATTCCTGGAGGAACACACGGAGAAATTACTGGATAAACTTCCTGGAGGAACTAAATTTCTTAGGGATCTAGTTCTTTCGGAATTCTTTCGAATTTCCTCGTGTTAGTGATAATAATTCCCGTCCACTAGAGGCGGACGTGACCACAAATAGAGTTGTGAAATATTTATATTATACTCAAGATTTATTTAGTAAATTGCTCTCATGGTGTTTCTGAACATCTTTTCATTAGCGATTGATGCAAGACATACACTTCTATCTGAGTACCCCACTCATATATTTTTCATACATTCGTGTCAAGTAGTATTCACTAGAATCGAACATAGATATTGTTTTCTACGTTTTCACTATATTTTTTTTTTATTAGTCACAAGTAATAAGGGTATGCGATAACACACTTTTTCCTAACGAAACGAAACGAAACGAAATTCAAAATGTCTATGTTGATTCGGATCGAAACGAAACGAAATAAAGATTTCTTTCGAGACTTCGAAACGATACGAAATCAAAGTTCATTTAATTCGAAATTTTTCGAAACGAAACGAAATTTCATTTTTTTTTTCGCGGAATTTTTATTAAATTGGTTTTACATTATGTACGCAATTCTGATTTCACTTTTTCGAAGTCGAATAACTGTTTTGCGACCAAAAGAGTTACAATAACAGAAAAGACAATCTGTGATAAATCGCCACATTCTCGCCGTATATACCATTGGCGATAAGACAATACCCCAGCGTTTGTGCCGCTTCAAAGGATTTCATCGTGGAGCGTGAGCTCCCGAATCTGCTCAATTTTATATCAGTTTTATATCAGTAAGTAGTGTGTTGCAACTATTCGGGAAGAAACAATCTTTGCGTATGTGCCATCAAATATAACTCTCTTGCAATCTAAAAAGCGCAAGAGGAGGAACCTACGGAAACATCCTTCGATTGCAGTAAAATTGCAATAATGCTGCAAAATACTACAGCGGAAAACAATAAAATAAAAATATAAAACTGGATTCGATTTATGTGTCTTGTGATTGATAGTCCTTCACTCTACCACAGCACCATTCAACACTTCGAAGGGACTGCATGTTGACTAGGGTGGCTCAAAAAACACTTTTTAAAATATTAAAATAATATGGGCCGCCTTCTTATTCGGTTCTATTTGATGCCCTGATGCTCTGGACAACATTTCAGCCAAATCGGTCAACATTTGGGCGGTGCTAAACTCGTTGAAAGTTTATATGGAAAAATGTATGCAGAAACATCCAAAAACAGTGATTTGCAGTTGGACGGCACAATTTACGATCAAGAACAATGATACTCATTCAGTTCTTGTAGAATTAAATACAGAATGTTATGCTGAAAACCCGCGAGAAGATTAGAGTTTATTAGGCAAAGATATTAGCATTTTACTGGAATGTTGTAGGGGTGAATTTATTTCTTTTCAAAGGTAAAAGAAACGAAATTCGCTCAAACCCCACTTCAGAGCAGTGCTAATAACTTAGCCGGGCAAACTCTAATCTTCTCGCGGTTTTCTGTATAACATTCTGTATTAAATTCTTCAAGATCTGAATGAGTATCACAGTTCTTCATCGTAAGTTGTGCCGTCTAACTGCAATTCACTGTTTCTGGATGTTTCTGCCTACATTTTTCCATATAAACTTCCAACGAGTTTAGCACCGCCCAAACGTTGACCGATTTGGCTGAAATTTTGTCCAGAGCATCAGGGCATCAAATAACACCGAATAAGAGGGCGGCCCATCAAAAAAATTGAAAAAAGTTTTTCCCATACTAATTTGAGCCACCCTAATGTTGACTCACCATAAAAACCATACGATTATGAAGTTTTGTACTCGGGTTTTCTGTTACTTGATTGCACCATCACAGGAAACAATTATGAGTTGTCAAAACGTTAAACGATGCTAAATTAAACATGAAGACACACTCAACTTATCTGCAACTTAATTTAAACAAACAATGAAATTTAGAAAGACGCATTGAAGTTACATGGTAAAAAATATGCAACCTAATGATTTGGTTTCGTGTTTGCAACGTGAAGTGCAGTATTCTTTGGTTGTTTGTTTCCAAATATCAAACACGTACTGCATTGCAATTTTAATGAAACATTGATCACAATTCGAACATTTTTGACATCTTGTGCTTTTGTGCTTTGATGTTTTTCCAATGCCTTTAATGAAACTGAATAGAAACAAGGTGTTTTAGGAAGATGTTGCGTGTGCTACTTGGGTGAATAATTTAGAAGGTAATTCGTGTGAAACCCCTTGGTAAGCAACAAAATATTTATTGTAAACGAAGTTATTTTGAAAACAAGAAGACGAAAACTGTGTTTCAAATCAATCCATCGCAAGATCAATGTGCTTCGTTTTATAATCTTCTACAATACGATCGATTCCGCACTAAATAATTATGTGCTCTTCAATGCAGACATAAGTTTTATCACTTTACGTTCTCCCACACTAGCTGGCGTGATCAACATCAACACGATCGATTGCACACTGCTCTGGTTAAACAAATTTCTGCTACGCGAAGTAGATTTTTTTCACTTCGCGTTCTCCCGGACTAGCTGGTCCCATGACCAGCATCCACACGATCGTTTTCGCATTCATATAGAAGAAAACTACATATGAATTTGTCGACTAATATGTTATGTAGTAAGCGTATGGTTATGTAGTAAGCGTTAATAGGAATATTGTATATCCTAAAGTTTTGAAAACAACTTTACGATTTTGTTCAGCGGCGCAGCCAAAATTTTTGATAATATAAAGCATGGTTTAAGTTTAAATTTGTTTCAAAATTCCGCGGAATTCCGTTAAATTTCGTTAGAGGCTAGTTTTTTCTAGTGAAATTTTTGTAATTTTACGAAACGAAATGAAATCAAGAAATCAGATTTCGCCATGATCAAATTCCGCGAAATTCCGCGGAATTTCGTTTCGAACCTCCTGAAACGATTTTTTTCGAAATACCGCATATGCTTAACAAGTAAAGTCGTCATAAATATCGATTTTTAAGGCCTACCTGATTTTTATAGTGGAAATTAGGTGACAATAATTTTGTGTGATGGGTGGACGCTGGGCAGAATAACAGCGATTTCAACAATACTTGTTTTCACATATAATCTATATAATCTTCAAGTTCTCTTCATTCCACACTTGCCACTCGCTTGCGGTGTCAATCGAAGCGTATCTTCACTACTTTCATCTACTCCCCATGTTTTATCTCCAAATGCATAAAATGAGATTTAAAACGTTATAGTTGCAACGTAACAATTTTTCAAAACGAACGTTTTCATATTTTCCTATAAGAAAATCACTTGGGAATCCCATTGAGCTTGCCTAACTGACACGTAGATGTCCCAAGCAGCTGTATTCGTTCCACTTTCAACATTATTCCAACTGCTTTATTCACCTCTCAAATAAATCGATTAGATCACACCACATATTGACTGTTTCCCTTCCCCTGCATTAGGGGTGAAAGGAGAAAAAAATACTCCGCCCTGCACGCTAACTTTCACCTACTCAGTGACTGAGTAAAATTGTATTGCTCTCTCTGTCTATCCCACGGAAATTTTACTCAATTTCCGTCAAAGTCAAGACTACTCAAAACTATGAGTAATCCTGCTTATGACGGAAATTGAGTAAAATTTCCGTAGGAAGAAAGGAGATGGCAATACAATTTTACTCAGTCACTGAGTAGGTGAAAGTTAGAGTGTGTATTGATAGATGTAGTTTTTATGGTGATCAGGACAAAAATTCTGATCACGATAATAAAACCTTAGGGTTATATCACATGTCTGTGGTTATATACTTCTGGGAGGGAGAAACAGATTCGAAAAATGTGTGTGTCAAGCCGAGCCGAAATCTAGCTGTCAGTGTGAGCCGAAAACGAAACTCTCAGCAAGAAAATTTTTGCAGGCAATATAACAACAATAACACACAAAACAAAATTTATTCTTTTCAGGTGGCGCCTACGTTGATTGTTGGAAATTTACTTGCCGCATGACAACAGTATATATTAAATTTGATGTGTAGTATCGAGAGCTCCCTCCCAGATATACTTAATCCTGTGGTGGATTTCAAATTCACCACATACTTTTCTACTCCAATTTTTAAAAACCTATATCTGACGAAACAGGGATTCTACAGTGCTGGAATTAAAGTCGATTGTTCAGCAAGAGTAAGCAAATAATCTAGAATTGTTTTACTCTTATGCGAGTGATAGTTCTCTCAGCTTGTGCTCTTGAAAAAGTACAGTAAAAAACACGTGGTATCCAAGATGGCCGAGTTGTGGCTTTGTTATATACTCACCTTAAAGATAGAAAATTAAAGTGAGCAAGTGACCAATTTTCCATATAATTATTAATAAATATTCGTGTGCAATACATTTTGTTATATTTCCAAGATTTTTTTAATAAGAGATTGATAAAACAATAAATTCAATCAGAGCGCATTTTGCTCACGGAATTTCACGTTCTATTAGGACGATAAAAATATTAACTAATGAGTAATAATAAAAAGGGCTCTTGATAATAAAAAGAAAAATAGTTAATTTCTTGGTGGCAGTAGAGGTGCCATTGCCTTAAAAAGAGTTAATCAGTCAAGCGATAAATCAAATTTAAAAATATTGCAGGCAGTTTTATCTATTGCAATACATTTGATATAACAATGAACAAATCTATGCTTTAAAAATCCAGATCAATCCACCTAGCGGCAATAATGCATCTCTTGTGCTTTATAAAATGCATTGAAAAAAAAATCACATTACACAGGTTAAAAACCATTTTATGAGTCTGGATCGCATTTTGTCTATGATTTAACATATTTTTGCATTTATTAATGAATCTTGTGAAAAAACAATGATTTTTTAAAAATACTAAAATATACAATGTCCAATCGGGCTGATTTTCAATAGCAAACAGTAGGAGCGCAGTCTCCGTCGAATGTAACTTGTTGCGAGTGAATCGGATAATGATAAGTTTCAAATGTGTGCCCACATATACACATACACACACATAAACACGCACGTACATACGCACATACAGACATCACCTCAGTTCGTCGTAATGAGTCGATCGGTATATAACGCTATGAGTATCCAGGTCTTCTATCAAAAGTTCTTTCTTTCTCGGTACAACTTTGATGTTCTTGAAAATTCCTTGCGAAATGAATTCTGACTTTTCTTTCGAAAATATCTTCAATGATTCTTTATAGAATACCTCCAGGATTTTCCCAACAAATTTCAAGATTACTTAAAAGAAATTCCTATATTAACTCTTTCAAACACTATTTAAAGTATTCCCTTCATTCTTTTCAGGTATTCCTTATTTCCCTCCGAAATTCGTCCAGTAATTTCACCGGAATTTCCAGCAAGAATTCCTTCCACAATTGAAGAACAAAATTTCAAGAATTTTCTTAGGAAATTCCGAAAGATTTCCTAACGGAATTTCCAATAGAACTCTTGAAAACATTTCCGACATTCTTAAATTTCTCCAAAAATTTATTTGCGCTTTCCTTCAAGAATTCTTCAGGAATTTCTTCTAGGGATTTCTATAGATCCTCTGGAAATTACTGTTAATATACCGCCGTCGGGGGTGCAATGGATCTGGGGGATGAGAATGGGTCAGCGCCCTCAACGACAGTCTGGGGGTCGGATAACAAAATCGTTCAAGTTTTCTTATAATTAGGTTTTCTTGCCCTCAGATACATTAAATCTATTCTACAAGTGATCTATGCAGTTGAAACAGTGACCCATTCTCACCCCCATTTGACCCAATGTCACCCCCGACGACGGTAATATAATATAATCTCATACTTACGTAGCCAATATTTGAAAGCATCCTGCAAAATGACGGTTTCTGCATTCCGTCATTTTTCTTTGTGTTTAAATATATTTACAGTTTATCAAAGACTTACCTCTTGTACTAAATTATCCTGACACTGAACATGTTTATTATCGCATTATTAGCAAGGTCATTCCCCTTGATAACAAACTATCAGCCATTGCATGCACGAACATGTACGCGTCTTCAGCATCTGTAACACTTTTTTAAATCATTTAGGGTAAATTTCTTCACCTCCGCTTAACTCTTAAGCGGTGCTTACCCATACGTTTAAACCTGGTTTAAGCACAAAGCGGGGGTGAAGAAATATGCCCTTAATTGCACAACACAATTGTTACGACCGTGGTCCTTGCACTGGTTCCATTGTTCTACTTTTGTGCGGATCACTGCACAAAAGTAAAGACAAAAATCAACCGCACTGAAAGACGGTCGAAAGGAGACTCTTCGAAAATCCTCTGACAATTACTTCGGAGATAAATCCAGAAATTCCTTTGAGATTCCTTTGAAAATTCAAAGAAGGAATTCGAAATAAATTTCGAAAATTTCTTCTGAAATTCCTTTACGAATTCTTTTAGAAATTTATCCAGAGATTTTTTTTAAATTCCTTTGGACATTCTTTTAGGAACTTTAAATTCCTTTGGGTTTTTCTTCGGAAATACCGAAGAAAATCCTTCGGATATTCTTCAGGACTACCCGGATAAATTCTTTAAGGAATACCTTTGGTATTCCTTTAGGAGAAAGCCTTCGGAAATTTATTTAGGAATGTATTTAGAAATTCGTTTATAAATTTGTTCGGAAATTGATTCAAGAATTTCTCCGGGATATGTTTTAGGATTTTACTCCAGGAATAATTTAGTAAATTACACATGGAATCATTCCTTCTAACATTCGTACAGAGATTCCTGCAGAAAATTTCTTAGAAACGTCCTGCAGGAAATCCTTCAGCTAATCATTTTAGTAAAACCATACGAAGTTTCTTCCGAAATTCCTACAGGAATTATGGTAAAAGTTTTGTTGAAAGTTTTTTTTTAAATTCATTAAAGAATCAAATAGGAAGGAATAGGAATTTTCGGAAGAGTTGCTAACGGAAATTTCAAATGAATTTTCCTGGTATTCGTTTGAAAATTTCATTGGAAACTCTTTCGAGGATTCACAATTGATAGGGGGAAAGACGGCTTTGGCAGTTTTTGTTCTATTATTGGCAGGGGGTTTTTGTCGACCGAATTTTATGAAATTTGGCCACAATATTCTTTGCTATGCAAAGAATGTTTAAGCCAAATTTGAGCCTAGTCAGTCATAAAAATCCCTGCCAATAATAGAACAAAACCTGCCAAAGCCGTCATTCCCCCTAATTCCTACAGGAATTTCTGTCTAAATTTCTTCAAAAAATCCCCCAGAAATTTTGGGATTCTCCAGGAATTATTGACAAAATCCTCCTAGTGGTTCATTCGAATTAGAATTCTTCTGGGATTCTTGCGTTAAACCTCCCAAAAGGTCTTCGTTAACTATTTTTTACTAATTATTTAGGGGAGAACGGTCCAAAATGCACCCCTTAAGCTTTTTCGATGTTTTCGCCCATATAAACAAAAATATCCAACCATTTCAATGTATAGGTGCATAATTTACAAACCCAGCTACATTTCACAATGATATCCTATTCAAAACAAAAAAGTTTTCATGACTTTCTAACGCATTTAAAAAATGTTTTAAAAATAGGGGCAAAACGCCCGAATGGTGGTCTAAAATGACTCAATTGCATGTAACATGATGGTGAACGGATGGTTGTTTGTTTTTTCTTAATGGATTGAACTACAATCTTACGGGTGAGGTGGAAGAATCGCAAATCGTTAAATTTGAGTAAATATGAAGGGATTTTGCTCACTTTTTCCAATGGAGCTCAATAATGGATAACTAATTATGAATTGTAATTGTAATATTCGTTCATAAATGTACTACAACAGATTATATGAGTGATTTTATGAGTGAGGCCATTTTGCCCCAGGGGTGCATTTTGGACCGTCCTCCCCTACTCACCCACACAACGCAGAACACTTATTTTGATAACCGCGCTATTGTTCTGTTAAAGTAAACATGATCGGACACACGAACACATTCACTACAAACTTTTTAATTCCGACACAAATTCTATACCAGCTCTCTATCATTCGAATTTCAAGTTTTTTTTATGCTCACCTTGTTGTTGAGAGACCTGCAATTGTTACCTTTCGACAGTTTCGTTGACAAAATAGAGCAATCTTCTGGTTCGAAATTCAGGGTCAGCCTCTTCCTTCGGCGTTGAGATCTGCTAGATCCGTACTTCATAAGTCACACAATGTTTCGTCAACCACCCGTCATGTAGTTTTGCTTCTGCCTCACTTCACAATATGAAAAAAATCGTAATCCGCAGAATCCTCAGCCAAAACATCACTATTTTAAAACAAATGACAGCATCTCGTGAAAATTACTTCCACTTCGTACCAATGCTTACTTCGATCTCCCTGTAAAGCATTAAGAAATATCGAAAAAAAAGAAGAAATTCCTAAAGGAATTTCCAAAGTATTCCTGGGGAAATTTAGGATTTCTCTTAAAGGAATTTCCGAAGGTATACCTGCAACAATTTTCATAAGTATTTCTGAAGGAAGGATTTTTTAAAGAATTTATTAAGAAAATCCCAAAGAATTCGTAAAGGGATTTCCGAATGAGTCTTCGAATTTCCAAAGGAATCCTCCAAATTATTTTTGGAATTACAATTTCTTCGGAAATTCTTTTAGAAATTCCTTTGGAAATATGTTTGGAATTCCTACGGAAAACCTTTTAGAAATTCCTTGCCTACTTTTTGTTGAGATTTTTTTTTTCAGGAAAACCTTGCAAAATTCAATTCTATTGGGAGAATTATTTTTATGAATTTCTTTAAAAACTGCCTAAGTAATCTCCTGCGAAATTATCATCAAGAAATTTTTTATTTGTTGAGTAATTGCATCGAAAATTATATCAGGATTATCTCAAACAAATTCTTGCAGTAATTTCTTAAGGATTTGAAAGTTCTGGAAAGGAATTCTTGGTTATTTATTTAGAAATACCGTCAAGGGGGCTATCATTGGGCTAAAATGTGGTATGTTCCAAGTAAATGTTACAAAGCTCTAGTATTTAGCATTGGAATCAAGTTTTAATTAGTTTGGTACAAGCTTGGATAATTAATTCATCACTGTGTGGGGAAAAAATAATAAAGCAGGGAAATTCTTCAAAGTTATATGTTGTTCAAAATTGGCCCATTCTCACAGGGGATGACATTGGGCCAAATAAAATAAAGTTCAGCGGTGACACTATTTTAATACGGGCTCATTCGATCGATAGTTTTACATTCAAATTCCAAGCATTATGGTACGAGCACAATTATTTCTTGGATTTTGTTTTGTGATTTCCTAGACGTGATTTTTAATATAATTTCGAACCGTTTGCAGTTTTCATCAAGTTTCTGAGATATTAGGAGTTGAAACATTTTTCGTTTTTGGCCCAATCTTACCCTCTCGGCCCAATATCACCCCGAACGACGGTACTTATTCGAAAATTACTTCCAAGTTTTTCTTCGAAAATTTCATCTGGAAATTTCTCTAATATTTCCGTTAGAAACCCTTCCGAAAATTCCTTTAGGATTTCCTGTTTCATTCTTTAATAAATGTCCATAGAAAATCCACCTGAATTATTACGTCAAGAATTTCGTACTGGATAAATTTACAAAGCCTTTCCAAAGAATATTCCGAAAGATTCGCAGGAGGAGGAAAATGATGGCGTGATTTTCTAAATTATTCCTCTTATGAATTCCTGGAATAACAATAATTACTGAAGAATTTTCAGAAGAATTTCATCAGAGATTCCTGGAGTCTTGGGAATGAATTCTCGAAGAAATTTCCTCAGGCACAACCTGAAACATTTCCGCATAGACTTTGCAAAGGAATATCTAAAGAAATTATTTCTGGAAACTACGATAGAATTACGAGAAATATATTTAAATTGGCGGAAAATCTTTTTTTTTTACATTTTTTTCTCGGAACAATTTTTACAGAACGAAGATTGTGGTTTCACATTTGAGTTCATTGCAATTTGACGATTGCAGGAGCACTTAATCAAATGTTTAGTTTTTCCCATATAAACTCCCTTATGATCATAAATCACCTTTGCGCCACCCCTGAATCACCACCAAATTGTATTAAAATTCTGCCGGGACTCCTTAAGGTGGTTATACAACAAAGCCACAAATCGGCCATCTTGGAAACCACGTGCTTTTTCTAGTGATTTTTCTAGAGCACGAATTGAGAGAACCACAACGCCCATGGGGATGACACATCCGTAGATCGTTTGCTTACTTATGCTAAACAATCGACTTTAATTTCAGCATGGTACGAAAATTATTACGCTGGATTTGAACTTTTGACAATAGCAGTAGAAAACCTTGTGGTGAATTTGAAATTCACCACATGGCTTGATTGTATAATCACCTTAAAAGAGATTACGGATGAGCTCACGGTCCAAGAAATCCCGTTAAGAATAATTCATAATCACGAACTATCAGGATCCCATAGGATCTCCTGCTTCCTGCTAAACATTAGATATTATTTTGTGCTGGAGTAGTGTATGTCTTTTGACGGTTTCGGTGATGGTGCGGTACATCTTACTTAGATTCTTATGGAGTATTCGATTTCGCATCACAAAAGGCAAAAAAAAGTTTGTAATTGCGAGCTAATTCGAAGTTCTTGAAAAAAAAATCTATATAATTTTTACAATTTCCTTACGGAAATACTCTCTCCGATTTGATCACACTCTCATCGATTCGATTCATTCATAAAAAAATCTCCAGCACTAAGATCTACACTATACGAATAATTCAATCATTACGCAACGCACCAGGGAAGGAAAGACCATCTGCAGCCTGCATGATATCGAAATATCAAACAAATGGTGCATAAATTACGTACAGTAACAAACAGCAAGTAGCCGCAGCAACTGCTTTGCACCCGAAAGGTGGAACGCAACGCTGCTACCTGTGGTGTGGTTTTACACGTTGCACAATGCGTCGACATCAAGGACGACGCATAAGACGGCGACAGGATCCGGTCGGGATGCAGCACCACCGACTGCGGCAATGAGGATGCGTGCAATGATTTATTCTTCCGCTTTTTTCTTACTTTCACATCATCCGGGCTGTCGTGGTTTAATCGGGCAACAGATGCCTGATGAAAAGCGAAAGTCGAGTCTAGTCACGGCAAAGAGGTTAACGACATCCGTCTTCGGAGAATCCTAGTGAGGTCGTGGGACCCTCGAAAGGTGCTACTGAGCTTAATTAGCATAACACTGTTGATTTGAGAAAACTGGTAAATTGGGACATGCCGAATAGTGCAGCCCAAAATTGCTGTTTTATTTTCTATTTCTTGGATTCAGAACTTTTGCAGATACGAGACGATCCTTGGGCCTTGGGCTGAAAGTCTCGCTAATAAAGAAAAAAAAAAGAAGCTTTTGCAGAATATTGAACAAGTTTGAAAATCCACACAGAACAAAATCTTGAAATGGCACACTATGAAGCATAGAAATCATACCCGTGCCTGCAGTAACAGCACTGTACCTCTAACGGTTTGCTACTCCGGAAATCTAACAGGGAAAAAACTCACTTTCAAACTTGAAAACTCATTGCAGCGTGTCACGTAATGAAGGAACATGTTTGAGGATAAAAAATCTAGTGTTTTTTATCATCGCAACCGACTGGCGTTGTGTTGATTTTTTTTTCTGTCCCAAACCTACTGCTCTGTTATCCTTTATTACGGATATCAATTACCATCCATCCATCGCCGGTGGGACATGCGACCAAACAAAAAAAGGACGAAATTATACGACATCTGCATATTTGAAATTCAAGCCAACCTCGAGGGCCGCCGATGAGCGATGTTTGTGTGCTCGGAAATCAAACGACTGGATCATGATAATTTATTTATGGATTAAAACCATGTCTAAACAGAGCGCGAGCCACGAACCGGGATGCGAGCATAGGCCTAGAGTATTGGGCAGCAAGAAAAAAAAGTTAATGGAATAGATTTTTTTTCTATTCGATCCGAAGCACTCGCTGACATGTTTCACAAGTTTGAACTTTTTTTCCCGATTCTATCGTAGTTAATAGTTGAAAGGGTATGAATCAAGAGTTGCACCCTCCGTGTCCTACAAGGTTGGATAGGCATTTGCTTAACCTTGGAGAGCTTGTTTTTTGCATCCAAAAGAATTCTAATTATACAACAACAGCTGACGAGTTGGATCGGGCATTTTCGGTCACGTGCACCTTAAGAATTATTTCAAACACCAGCTCCTGCAAATTGATGAGGAAGCTGTTGAGTTCAGAAATTGCGTACTTGTCAAAATGCCAAAGTTCCATCCCTCCCCAGGCCATCTGCGAGTTGTGCTGCCGTAATCTGGAAAAGTGACGTAACAGCCATTTTACAACATGCATGTTTTCCATTTTTCTGTTAAAGAGCTCGATGAGTAGTACTCGTTAACACCATTTTTGGAAAATGGCGTATACGTCACTTTTTCAGATTACGGCAGTGTGGGGCTTGCCTAGGATGTGGTGGGGTTTGACAGTGAGCCCTGTTAAATTCCTATAAAAAGCTGCATGTATCCGCAAGTAGGCCCAACTAAAGCGACCGTGTGCCACTCAAAGCACACAAGCCCAAGTCCTGCTGTCAGGTGGGACACAAAACAGACCTGACACGACGACCCTCCGACGAGACAGGAGGTTTGCGCAGGCCCAATAAGCCGCCTGGAAAACCAATAACTACGAACAATATAAGAGATAATGCGACTCGCTAAGGGGCTCTCCTTAGCCGTGCGGTAAGACGCGCGACTACAAAGCAAGACCCATGCTGAGGGTGGCTGGGTTCGATTCCCGGTGCCGGTCTAGACAATTTTCGGATTGGAAATTGTCTCGACTTCCCTGGGTATAAAAGTATCATCGTGTTAGCCTCATGATATACGAATACAAAAATGGTAACTTGGCTTAGAAACCTCGCAGTTAATAACTGTGGAAGTGCTTAATGAACACTAAGCTGCGAGGCGGCTCTGTCCCAGTGTGGGGATGTAATGCCAATAAGAAGAAGAAGAAGAAGAAGAAGCGACTCGATATAATCGGCAAAGACCTAGGCGACGAATAAAGGATCACGATTGGAAGCTTGGAACATGGAACTGCAAGTCGCTAGGTTTCGCAGGTTTCGACAGGATGATCTACGATGAATTACATCCCCGCAACTTCGACGTCGTGGCGCTGCAGGAGATTTGCTGGACAGGACAGAAAGTGTGGAAAAGCGTGCATCGAGCGGCTACCTTCTACCAAAGCTGTGGCACCACCAATTGTAACGATCAGAATTTTGTAAATAGTAAATGTGTTTCTGTATATATGTGAATGAGCGAAAATGCCATTCAAAATGTTTAAATGTTTAACTGTCCCTTAGCATAGGCAACAAGCCATAAATTTTTGCCCAATCTTTCCTTGGGTGAGTTCAGTTGTCGCCGCGAAAGGTTGGAAAGGGCCGGCAGCAGGTCCAGCGTACCGAGTTATCCTTCGGAATTGTGCAATCACGAATGTGCACGAAGAAATTTCGGGAAATGGCGAATCTCAGGATTGTCCGGGATTCACTTTCCTTAATCTGAGGGAACATAGATTCTGCCATTTCGTCTGTGAACAGCCAGTGTATAGGAAGTGTGCGCGTTTGTTAGTTTATTCGTTTTGTCTAATAAGTATGTTAAATAGAGTGACGTTAAGTGCATAAGATTAATTAAATATTTGTTCGTCCTTAGATTAGTAGTAAAGTGTGCGTAGTCAGGATTTGTGTGCGATAGTTAAGATAAAGCCAACGATATAAGGTAATGTGCTCGATATGTGCTGTACTGTGCTTGTGCTTAAGTGTTCTGTCTAGCCGTTTGGCTATCTAATTCGCAGCAACCTCACTCGCACCCAAGCGTGCGAATTCCTTTCCCTCCACGGACGAAAGCCTTCCCAGCAACCGTCAACCCGCTGGAAGCCGGACGATCCGTCAACAAATCGTCCGGGCGAGGCCTGGGGGACCTCATCGTGGACAGGGTCCAGAAATCGGTCCGTTTCATCGTACCGCCAACCGCCATCACAAGCTGCCACCGCGTGTCGCCATCGCTGCATCGTCGCTGTTAGAGCGAGCAAGCCAACCGCCATCGACCAAGCAGGCGCTTGGCGTCATCGTCGCCGCTCGAGACGGGCACATTGACCTGCCCGTAGGTCAACGACTGGGTCGGTAAGCCATCCAGAATCCGGTGAGTCCATCCAGTGGATAAAGTCTTTTTTGTGGAGTGGGGCGTCCGCTGAGGGCGCCTCGGAGTTGTTGTTTTTTGTCCAGTCTGAAGGAATGTGCCCATAAAGCCATTCACAAAATTTGGTGACCGTGAAAGCGTGCGTGACGAATTGCCGCCGCTAAACTTTGTTGTCACCAGGAGCGCAGAATAGCCGACAGATGCGCTGCTAGGAAAGTGACGTCACATCAGAACATTTAAAGCACGTGAGCACAAGAGAGTTAGACAGGGAGAGAACAAGCACACATAGTAGGGACAGAGAAGAGAGGACGAACACAAAACCAAACATAAATGAAACAGAAAAGTAAACCCAAATACATGTAAACCTAAAAGTTACTTCGACTCTTATTATAATAAATGTTAGTTCTGTCCAATTCCCTGCTGTTTAATTGATTTATATGTGTTTTACGTCACATCGCGTTTGTTGTTATCGAGTCCCGTCCTCCACCATATGGGAGTGTGACGTAAGGGGCAGTCAGTCCGCTTTCTATATGTTGTTTGTTGCGCGACGATCGGTGGATCTCCGATGATGAGATGTTGCGAGCAGCATAACCTGTTGCATCGCATTTGAGTATGGGTGGATCCCTTACCGAAATCTCTGAGTGCCTTCTGGTTGTATGAGGAAGTTGCGATAATTAGGGTAAACCCGTTCGATCGTTGGTTCGCTAGCTAGCTGAAACGATCCGTAAAATTCCTTTCGAGGAAATTAAATGGACTCGCCCTAAGGAGAGTCTCGTCCGGGCAATAAATCAGCACACGTGGTCTCCCCCGTGGAGTGGCGCTTAAGCCACGTGTTTAAAGGTGGATCGGCCCGGCTAGCTACACAATGAGCTGGGAACCGGCTTCATAGTGCTGGGTAAGATGCGCCATCGTGTGATTGGGTAGCAGCCAATCAACACAATGATGTGCAAACTGAGGATTAAATGCCGTTTCTTCAACTATAGCATCATCAACGTGCACTGCCCACTCGAAGGGAGACCCGACGACGAAAAATAAGCGTTCTACGCACAGCTAGAGCGATGGATGCCCACTGCGGGACGTCAAAATCGTCATCGGTGACATGAACGCACAGGTAGGAAGGAAGGAAATGTATAGACCGGTCATCGGACCGGATAGTCTGCACACCGTATCGAATGACAACGGCCAACGATGAATAAACTTCGCAGCCTCCCGCGGAATAGTAGTCCGAAGCACCTTCTTTCCCCTCAAAAATATCCACAAGGCCACATGAAGATAATCTAACCAAGAAACGGAAAACCAAATCGACCACGTTCTAATCGACGGTAAATTCTTCTCCGACATCACGAACGTCCGCACTTACCGCAGTGCGAATATTGAATCCGACCACTACCTTGTTGCAGTATGCCTGCACTCAAAACTTTCGACGGTATACAACACGCGTCGAAGTCGGACGCCGCGGCTTAACATTGGGCGGCTACAAGACGGTAGACTAGCCCAAGAATACGCGCAGCAGCTGGAAGTGGCACTCTCAACGGAAGAGCAGCTAGGCGCAGCGTCGTAGCACCGCAACCGCTGCACTTGGCACGGTGCCCCCGGATCAGAGAAACGACTAATATGACGGCGAATGTGAGCAGTTAGTGGAAGAGAAGAATGCAGCATGGGCGAGATTGCTGCAACACCGCACGAGGGCGAACGAGGCACGATATAAACGGGCGCGGAACAGACAAAACTCGATTTTCCGGAGAAAAAAGCACCAGCAGGAAGATCGAGACCGTGAAGAGACAGAGCAACTGTACCGCGCTAATAACACACGAAAGTTCTATGAGAAGTTAAACCGTTCACGTAAGGGCCACGTGCCACAGCCTGATATGTATAAGGACATAAACGGGAAACTTCTTACAAACGAGCGTGAGGTGATCCAAAGATGGCGTCAGCACTACGAAGAACACCTGAATGGCGATGTGGCAGACGAAGATGGCGATATGGTAATGGACCTGGGAGAACGCACGCAGGCCATAATTTTACCGGCACCGGATCTCCAGGAAAACCAGGAGGAGATTGGCCGGCTGAAGAACAACAAAGCCCCTGGGATTGACCGACTACCAGGAGAGCTGTTTGAACACGGTGGTAAGGCTAGAGCGCTGCACTGGGTCATTACCAAGATTTGGGAGCAGGAGTGCATCTACAAAAAGGGCGGTAAGCTGGATTGTAGCAACTACCACGCAATCAAATTGCTGAACGCCGCCTACAAGGTACTCTCCCAAATTTTATGCCGTGGACTAGCACCAATTGCAATGGGGTTCATGGGGTAGTATCAGGCGGGTTTTATGGGCGAACGCTCCACCACGGACCAAATGTTCGCCATTCGCCAAATACTGCAGAAATATCGCGAATACAACGTGCCCACACACCATCTATTCATCGACTTCAAAGCCGCATATGATACAATCGATCGGGATCAGCTATGGAAGCTAATGCACGAACACGGATTTCCGAATAAACTGACACGGTTGATTAAAGCGACGATGGATCGGGTGATGTGCGTAGTTCGAGTTTCAGGGGCATTCTCGAGTCCTTTCGAAACCCGCAGAGGGTTACGGCAAGGTGATGGTCTTTTGTGTCTGCTATTCAACATCGCTACCATCTATGGTGGGGTGCAGACAGCTGACGGTACGTGGAGGAGACGAATGAACCACGAGTTGCATGAGCTGCTGGGAGAACCATCCATCGTTCACACCGCGAAAATCGGACGACTGCAGTGAGCCGGGAACGTAGCCAGAATGTCGGACAGTAACCATGTGTCCATTAAGGTAACAAAAAGGTTTTCTGTTACACGGTAAGCACTTTTAAGACTTGTTTTAATTTATCTTAAATTTATTTATGGGTTTCGTATAGGTTCAATAGAACATATGTTCAACATAGGGGAAGAAGAGGAGACTTATGTAGTGAACTGTTTATTAGATTGACAGCTGTTATAATTTAACATGACGGTTTGTATTTTTGAACCTTCCTAGAAATATTTTTGTTGGCCACGCATAATATGAAAAGAAAAAATCAGAACATTGACCATAAGCTATCATGCTATCATACAAAATGAATTATTCTGATAAAAATGCCAACATTTCATAACAATTTAAGGATATTTAGATTTGAAGTTGTACAATGGGGACAATGGCAATTCAATTATTTACATACTGTCATGTGACAGTAGTGCACTTAGTTAATTTAAATTATTTGTTTTTTTAGAGAGTGTGCGGAAATCGCGTAAATATTTTTTTGCTAGAAACATCGGAAATTAGAAAAGGGGTTCGAATACTGATGCAGTGTTCAATATAAAATAATTGCCAATTGAAGGTTAGATTAGGTTTCGAAAAAATGCAAAAATGAAATTAGTATTTACAATTGTAATTATCAAAACAGGTTTTTCATTTAAAAACATTTGCTTCCATTTTATCCACAAGAAACATTACAAAGAACGTGTCAATTATTAACTTATCGAATCCTTCGTTTAATCACTTTTTTTCTGCTAATGATGAAATAATTATTAAAATAGTTACTCATTGTTTTTAAAATTAATTGTGTCTGTGTGTATGTGTGCACGCAAAAAAAACACTCAACTTGTTCTGAATTCCACTATCGAAACAAAAAATAATTAGTGCGCGATCAAACGGGTTTTATAGAGCAGAACAATCTCGAGATCCGCGTTACTTTGTTCTGCGTTTTGCGGTCGAAAAGAAAATTAATTAGTGCGCAATCAAACGTGTTTTAGATAGCAGAATGATCTCCAGATCCGCGTTATTTTGTTCTGCATTATGTGTCCAAAAAGAAAAGTAATTAGTGCGCGATCGAACGTTTTATGGTGACCAAACGATCTCGGGATCTGTGTTATTTTATTCTGCGTTGTGCGGTCGAAAAGAAAATTAATTAGTGCGTGATCGAACATGTTTTAGACAGCAGAACGATCTTGAAATCCACGTTATTTTGTTCTGCATTATGCGTTCAAAAAGTAAATTAATCAGTGCGCGATCAAACGTGTTTTGGAGAGCAGAACGATATCGTGATCAGCATTATTTTGTTTCTGGAGAAAAGATAAAACATGATGAAAGTAAACGTCACATAAAATAACAAGTAGCAGATAAAATGCTTTTTTAACAAACCCATGGAAAACCCGGAACATCTCCGGTGGCCAAGAGGCAATCTGAGCTTTTGTATGAGGACAGAAAACTAGAATAGTGTCCGCGTCCGATGGTCCCGGTTTTATCAAAATCGGACTGTTCTATGCAAAGTTTTGCTAATTAGAATTTCCAAAAAAATTTGCCTACCTCAACATTTTTGCCTAACCCCTGTGTTTAGAATATAATGTTGGATACATGGCTTTGTGAGCAAACACATAAGATGAACCTTCTAATAAGTTTGATTGTTGGTCCTATGTAGTGTGACCATATGGTATCCTGAAGGAGGACATGTCCTCCATTTTCATTTAAAAAACAGTTTAAGTTTTTAATTTAATAAACAGTAGTACAACTTTGTTTTGATGATGTCGACTGTTATCGATGTAGTTTTCGGTAATTTATTTGGCATTTCAGTCTGGTTTTTGAATGAAAATCAACTACATTGTTTCTTCTTCCAACGTATCAATCATTATTGGATTTTTTTCAAGGATTCGAAAATATTATCGACAATATAATTAAAAAAACGACAATATTTTCCAATTCTTGAAACTTATCCAATAAGGATCGAAATGTAGAAGAAAAAACATATTGGCTAGATGTACCAGTCGTGGCTATAGCCCCAGTTATCGCACTAGTGCATTATACACCAAGTGGCACATCACATCACCACAAAACGTTTTCTGATCAGTGAAGCATTTTCATATGACACTATGACTATATCACCTTTAATCTTCTCCAAATCAAACAAATCATAATTGTAAAAAAGATTTTTCTCAATTTTTGTTGTTCTTTGCACCAGTTGTCGCAGTAGCGGTCCCAATTTGGCCAATCCCATAAGAAAACAATGGAATTTGCCAAATATGAACCGAAATTAAGAATAGTGCCACAACTGGTACATGCGTTCCTAATATAGATTAAGCAATTTTGGGTAGTATCACGAATTTTAATACGGTTTTCACATTTGTTCTAAGAAGCAGGAAGGAAAACCTTCCGCATGACATATCAACACCACCCATATGCATTTTATCTATATTTAAAAAAAAACTGTTCTTAACTATGATGGGTACTCCCACACTAGTTGTTTTCCATTCTAAAACCAGACTGCAACGCCAAATAAATCACCGAAACGTACAATAGTACAACAGAAATCAATCCACACACAATCGGTGCACAAGTTTACGTTTTTTTGCTTTCTAGTCTTAAGTACTTTTCTTCAAGTTTGCCAATACAATATCTAATCAAGTTTGCGAAAAGACCAAATAAGTGGTGCGTTTGGCGAAAATCGTGAACTTTTTTTTTACCGCTTCAGGGTATTATTTTTTTGCATTGGTATCTTCGGGAATAAATTTTACAAAAATATGGCGCATCGAATGACGAAAAGTTGTAGTTCCAATTTTTGCCACAAGTGCCGCTGCAAAATGTAACTTCTTTAATAAACGATTTTTAAATATGGTGTTTTTGGCAAAGTTGTAGTGTAATTTAATATGAATTTTATTGCTGAAGACACCGAGTGTCCATCTATCATCGTTTTTAAAATACGGTCGTTTTTATGGACAGTCCCTAAAATAACAATATTTCTCGGGTACTTATTCAAAAGGACGTATGTGATTTTGTAAACAAAGATTCGAACGTCGATTTGTCCAATCTGATAGCCCTACCACGTAAACCATCACCATAGACAGATAGGGGGAGCCTTCGGCTACCTGTTGGTGGTTTTAATTTGCGTGGGAGTGTCATCAGATTGGACAAATCAACGTTTGAATCTTTGTTTACAAAAACACATACGTCCTTTTGAATAAGTACCCGAGATTTAAAGATATTTTCGAAACTAACAGTTTCAGGTCAATACAATGTTCTACAAAAATATGTATACAATCAAAATAGACCACTTCCTGGAAGATACCAGGGATGTTTTTAGCAAACATGACTTGTTATCGGCGATTTGAGGTCGAAAATAGTGATATTTGAAGACTTTATATGCAACAGAGGGGCAAATTGGGGCAAGGAAATCCCCACAGATTTTAAAATATCAGGCGTGTCGTTTCATATGCGTATAATTATGTCTGTCTCCGCGTGTATCCAAAGAAGTATTTCTAATTTTCATAAATCGACATTTTCAACTGATATTTATATAAAAATTGAGATTTCACCACACTGCATATCACGCTGTTGAATGTCAGTGTCAAAAGAAGTGCAGCGTGAAGCTATTTTTCTGTTCTCTTCATCCAAGCATTTCATACAATGCAAATCTGACGTCATACGCTACTAGAGATGTCGAAAATCCCGAATAATCGATTATAACTAATCGATTACTCTTTATTCTTGTCGATTATTGAATATTGAATATCGAATTAATCGATTGTCACAACGATTAATCGATTAATCGAAGTAATCGATGTGCATGTGATGTGCGATGTGATGTGAAGATGACTGTGCAGTGCACTGGTTCTGATGATGCATTTCAACTTGTTGTACACAACTGTGCGGTTCCCAACACTAAATGAGTGAGAACAAAGCGAGCAGCATCGCTTCTCTGGGGGGGAGGGGGCTGCCTATCCGATCCTGTTTTTTCGCACTTGTATACAAGATTGACATATTTGTTATCATGGCTTGTTATGATTCATAATAGTTTTTGCCTTCCTTCTATCGTTGTTCGTTATCTGTTGAGAGCGATTTCTGCAAACCCTGATATTAACGCATTTGCCCAAAAGTACACGCGGCCCTCCCCAGAGGAAACGACGCACCGCACTTTTTGCTGCACGTATACTCGATTCATATGGGGAAATACCATTGCGGCGTTTCCTAATCTTTCATCTTCTCGCGGTTTTCTGCATAACATTCTGCATTAAATTCTTCAAGATCTGAATGAGTATCATAGTTCTTCATCGTAAGTTGTGCCGTCCAACTGCAATTCACTGTTTTTGGATGTTTCTGCATACATTTTTGCTTATACACTTCCAACGAGTTTAGCACCGCCCAAACGTTGGCCGATTTGGCTGAAATTTTGTCCAGAGCATCAGGGGATCAAATAAAACCAAATAAGAGGGCGGCCCATCAAAAAATTGAAAAAAGTTTTTCCCATACTAATTTGAGCCACCCTAATGATGAAACATAAATGCATTTCTAAATATTGATTGATTTTATTACTAAATACGCGCCAGGATCAAATAATTGATTTTTGATCCAGGAAGTATGAATGCACTTCAGATATGCATTTGATATGTGGGCTTAATCACGCGGGGCTTATTGTATACGACTATAGCTTCGGAATGCTTGCGTTCTTGAAATGGACTATAGGAGTCACAATAGAGCTATCACCTTCTAGCTCCCGAATCTAAAATTCTTGCAATTATATTAAATTAAAATGGTTGCACGAATATTTTATCCATATTGCAACTGCCAGACAGTGGGAGTTAGATTGTAATAACACACACACCATCCATTCTGGCGCATTGTAAGTGCAATCAATAGTGAAAGTCATCTGTGGTCTACAAATGTCGCAGAAACAATCCTTCGGAAGATCTGGAACATGTAAAAGTGGACAATTCCAAAACTTCAGCACTGCGATTTTTTTCATAACCTTTCATTTTGGCAAATTAATAGGGAAAGTCTTCTGTGACCTCCAAGTGCTTAAGAGGCGGTCCTCCGGGAGATCCGGTTCATTCGTGAAAGTGGTCTATTCCAAAAGTTTATCTCAGAGCATCGCGATTTTTTTCGTAACCACCTATCCCGGCGAATTGTGTTTGCAATCAGTAAAAAAAAGTCTTCGGTACTGTACGGTGATGGTACTCCTTTCGAACTTGAATTGTTTTTTTGACGTAGAACTTACGTCTTTCTTTACTACATATACTGGGTATCATTTAGATTTTTTTCGGTGAAATAAAAACTCACTTTTGATTGTTTTTACGTTTCAACCTACTTTGTTTTTTTTTCGGAATATTTTCAACAGGTTTCGGTAGGTTGAAACGTAAAAGAAATCAAAAGTGAGTTTTTATTTCACCGAGAAAAACCAATTCAAGTTCGAAAGATTAAGTAAACGGTGATCGAAACCTGTTGAAGGTAATGGTACTCCGGAAGATCCGGAACACCCGTGAAAGTGTCCAATTCCAAAAAGAATTCACGGACGAACTTCCGGATTCATGCTTCCTCGAGAATTTCTGGAGAAATTCCCGGAGGCACTTCCGGAAGAAGTTCGGTGGAGATCCCGGAGCAGCTCCCCGAGGAATTACTTGATGAACTTACTTGATGAACTTCTGGAGGGATTTGCGGAGGAACTCTCAGAATTCTCAGAAGAACTTCTAAAGGAATGCCTTTAGGAACCTTCCGAGGGATTACTTGATGAACTTCCGGGGGGATTACCGGAGGAACTTGTGGACGAACTTCCAGAGGAGCTTCTGTAGAAGCTTCGGAGGAATTCAAGGAGGAACGCCGCCACGTCGCCGTCGCTGGCTAATGATGATCTGTTACGCTAACTGTTGGATTTGGCCTCTTTTACGGATTTTCCGGAATTTACGAAGAAATTTTTATTATTGACTAGCAGACGGGTTTCCTGAGGACCGTATTGTGGTCATTTCGGGTCACAATAGACTTTCACTATTGATTGCATAATCAATTCGCTGATATAAACAGTTTCGAAAATTTGCTTTGAGATGAACTTTTGGAATTGGCCACTTTTACGGATGTTTCGGATTTTCCGGAGGACCGTTTGGGGTCATCTCAGAAGACTTGAACAATTTATTGCGTACACAATTTGCCCGTATGGATGGTTACGAATAAAATAGCAATGCTCTGGAATGATTTTGTGGTATCGACCCCTTTTGGGAGCATTTGCAGGTCGCAGAAGACTTGCACAATTAATTGCACAGGCAATTCGGTTATGAATAAATTGCGAAGCTCTGAGATGTATTTTTGAAATTGGCCACTTTTACGTATGGTCCGGATTTTTCGGATGACAGTTTTGGGAGCTTTTTGGGATCACGGAAGACTTTCACTACTGATTGCATCCATTATTCGTCAGGATGGATGATTACGATATAATGCGAATCTCTGGGATGAGCTTTTAAAATTGAACATTTTTATGGATGTTCCGAATCTTCCGAAGCACCGTTTTGGGAGCATTTGGTCTCAGAGCACTTTCTTTATTGATTACATACAGAATTCGCCGGTATGAATGGTTTCGAAAAAAATCCCAAAATCAACTCACTCATTTAATGCCAAATTGAGAAACTCAAGCAGTACCTTTTTAGTACAGGTTCTCCGGGAACTAGAGAAGTCAATTTGGAAGAATCACCTCATGAGCTTGTTCTAGGAACCTACAGCTTTCGTTTGGTGCCTAAAGATCGAAAATTGGTTGAAATTTGAGTTTTTGTTGATATCTTGGGTCCAAATGGATCCCAATGCACAATGTGTAACTTTTTTCTAATGCATTCGGAAGGTTAAACAGTGGAAGTGACGATAAATCGGCGAACTAAGTAAACATTAACGACGATGGACAAGCTGTGGAGTCGGCTACACTAGATGAGGTTTGAAAAGCCATTAATAATTGAAGAGCTGAAAAACAATAGTGCCGCGGGGAAAGACCAGCTTCTGGCTGAAGACGAAGAATTGTCTGCTAGCTGGTTGAACGGCCTCATTTGCCCTCTCTTTAAGAAAGAGCACAGCCTGGAGTGCGCCGATTACCGAGGTATAACCCTCCTCAATTCGGTGTACAAATAATGTCCCGTATTATGTTCAACAGTTTGAGACCGCTTGAAGAGTCCTTCGTCCGACCAACGACGGATCAAATGTATACTCTGAGACAAGTCCAGGAAACAAAAGACAAGACAAGTAAAAAGAAGATAGCGATTGAACTCACTATCAATACCCAGTGTTGTGCTCAGAGCCTAAAATATTCATCTTCATGAAGCAACTTCAGTCCGAATATTGACAAACATCGCATGAATATTCAAAACATGGAATGACATAATCTAAGATGCCAGATTTGAAGACATGTCTTCAATTTGAAGACATTTGAATCTCTGTGAAGACATTTTGAAGACTTTTCAAAATATTTGAAGACTTATATACTTATTTGAACACTACTAAAAATCCACACATATTTATTGGCAAAAATCCATAGATTTAACTTATGATGTATATCAGCGCACACATAACCATTCTCCACGCGAACTACTTATAAAATATATATCCAAATAAACTTTATGTGTGGTCTCGAATTAGCAATTATTTAATTTATGTGTGGTTCTATATCGATTATATTAGAATGGAGCTATTGCAAAAATCTATAACGGCGACACATATATCTTATATAGATATTTTTGGCAGTGAAGATACTTGAAGACAATCAATAAGCCAGCGAATAGAAAATACAATTTTATTACTTACTTCACTGATTTTTACTTCACTTAATTTTTACTACAGCATTTCCCACATAACAGCTATGTGAATTCGCATAGCATGTATGTGGAAACACACATAATCCTTATTAACTAATAACCTTCGTGTGGATTCTCCTAGAGCGGCTAGTTATTATTGTGTCGCCAGCACTAAATTGTATTTCGACTTCCGATGTTTTACTTCCGAACTTACTTCCGACATCATGAACGTCAGAACAAAATTTGAATTTGCTACCAAAACATTGTCGGAAGAGCGTTCGGAAGTGTGTAAATCGACTTCGAACCTCAATTTGGTGCCAGCGACGTTGTCAACGACAAAACAAGCTCGATTTTGTGACAGATAACACCGTGCAGTGCTGCATATTTATTTTATTTTTCCGTGTGAATCTCGTCGGAAGTGGGCCTTGCTGCCAGTTCATCAGCGTCATATAAACAGTTTTGGTCTAAATGCACAATATCGCACACATAAAATGTATTTGTAAATTTATTTAGATTTTTGCCAATTAAAATGTGTGGATTTTTATTAGTGTATAAATTCTACGACCTCTATATGTAAACTTAACAAATATTACATAGTCTTTGTCTCGGGCTTAGAATCTCAAACATAAAAATACATTCATATTAGCCGGTTGATAACTGTAACGCATTTTAGACCTCATACGAACTTTGAGCTGCGTGCTGGTTAAAAAAAATCCCGATGACAGCATTCGATTGAATTTGGCGGCTGCGTCGTTTTTGACGTGTGTGTGAAAAGGTATTTCGATAATTACATCGGAACCGATCTAATATGCGGCAAACATAGACAGAATTCTTCTATGACTAGATTTAATCTATTTAACCGTTGAGCTAGAACCAGATTTTTTTCTAAATTCATCTGATCTTTTCGGCATTTCCATTCTTTCATTCCACATTCCTCTAAATATCCGTCGGGAAACTCTTTGAATTTCCCGTGGATTTTTAAAAGAATTTTCAGTGGAAATTTATTAAAATTTTTCCTGTAAAATTAGAAGAATTTCCCATGAGGAATTTCTTGTCTAAATTTAAGGGAATTGAAAATTCCGTTCAAATTGTCGAGGATATTTATAAATATTTCCGTAAAGAAGAAATAAAGGAAATCCTTCAAATATTGCTTTTGGATTGAAACTTTTCGTTTCGTCACTGAAATCATTGACACTTGTTTTGAGCGACTGCTTCCGCGATAGAGCATATGCATATTTCATTCACTCATACATCCATATTGCTGTCAAAATGTGCATTTGACAACTAAATTTTCAATAAAAGCTCTATTTCTTGACACCGGTGCACTCACACAACTAATCGACATCAGTTGTCAAAAAATCAGGAGTACCAACTTGACCACTATCTCCTTGTCGCCGAGTCTGGCGCTGAGTGCTCGGCGCGGAAACCCAAAGGTGGGAATAAAATTTTGGGGCTTATGCGCAATATTTGAACTTCCACAAAAAATCCCTTTCAATTTCCACAAGAAATTTGTCTTCCATAGAAAATTCTAATGAATGTCGACAAGAAATTGAAATTGTTTTGGTATTAAAAAGATATTTCTCAAAACTTCCATGGTAAATTACTACAGGAAAATGTTCTTAAAACAAATCCCGAGGAAACTTGTTGCACACTTTCGTGAAATTCTTCTTTGAATTCCTTTGGTAATTCTTCTAGAAATATCTTTGGACATTCTTTCAGTATTTCCTCTGAGAAAAATCGTTCTGCTATTCTTTCTGAAATTCCTACTAAATTTCCTCCACGAATTTGTCCGGAAGTTTCAGGGATTTCTCCAAAAAAATCTTTAGGAATTCCTCTGGAATTTCCTCTAAGAACTCCTCCGTAAGATCGTCCAAGAATTCCAGCGAAAGTATATCCAAGTTTTCCGCCGGAAGATCCTCCAGAATTCCTCCGGTAGTTCCTTAACGAATTCCTCCAGCAGTTCTTTTAGGAATCCCTCCGGAAGTTCTTCCAGAAATTCTTACGAAAGTTCCCCCAGGAACTCTCGCGGAAGCTCCTTTAGGGATCGCTCCGGAAGTTTCTCCAGGAATTCCTCTGGAAGATTCTCCAACAATGTTGCTGAAAGATTCTGCAAGAATATCTCCGGAAGTATACTATGGAATTTCTCTGGTAAACAGGATTTCATTCGGAAATGTCTGCAGCAATATCTTAAGAAGATCCTCTAAGAATTCATTCAGAGCTACTTCCAAGAATTCCTCCGGAAGTTTGTTTAAAACTTTCTAAACAAGAAGGATTCCTGTAGGAACTTCAGGGTAAATTCCAGAGGGGTTTTCTGGTGAAATTTCTGAAGGATTTTCTTGATGAATTTCTGAAGGACATTCCTTAGGAATTTTTGAAGGAATATCCTTCAGAAATTCATCAAGAGAATCCTTCAGGAATTTCTCCCGAAAATCCCTCCGGAATTTATCCTGAAGTTTCCACAGGAATTTCTTCTTAGGTTTCTCCAAGAATTCCTGATAATCCTCCAGCAATTCCTACGGAAGTTCCTTCAATAAATCCTTTGAATGTTCCAACAGGAATTCTTCGAGAAATTTCTTCAGGTGTTTTAGAAGTAATTAGAAGCTCCATCAAGAAGAAATTAGTATAAGTAATAAGAAGGTTCATGAAGGGTTTATTCCGAAGTTGCTCCAGAAATTTCCTACAAAAAATCTCATGATAAATTTTGAATCCCTACAGGGTATTCTTTAAAAATAAATTTGGAAGAATTCCACGTGGAAATTCAGTTAAAAAATCCAGTGGAATTTTAACCAGACTCAATAAAAAATCCAGGGACTCACCACCTCGTGAAAATTTTAAATTAAATATAAATATTTAAATTATATTTAAAAAATATTATCAAAAATTCTAAAAATTAAAAAAATAAACATTATTTTACATCAATAAAATAAGGACTTGATTGAATTTACAAACCTATTGGATTTTGAAATTTCTCGCTGATATTCATAATTTTAATATTGAAGACATTTTTAAACGACTGTGAAGACATTTGAAAATATCATCTGGCATCCCTGGACATAATCAGACGACTACTCCACCAACTCATTCATTCGACTGTCACTGAGTGTGCTTACTATGTGCAGAAAAAAAACATTATTAGCATTGTTTATGTTGATGTTTACCGTTGAAAGTACCT
Organism: Armigeres subalbatus; assembly: GCF_024139115.2. Lineage (NCBI taxonomy): Eukaryota > Metazoa > Arthropoda > Insecta > Diptera > Culicidae > Armigeres > Armigeres subalbatus. The sequence goes on from NC_085140.1 coordinate 73,595,250, forward strand.
CGCAATTGAAAATCGGATTCAGTCCTGTGTGATAAATCACTTTACTCATTTGAAACGTGTTTAGATTTCAGATAATTTATCAATTTGTAAAATGTGCATAAATATTCAATGACTAATATTCAACCACAGATAAATTCAACTGAATATTGACTATCCAGAGCCGACTATGCATGTGTCTGGAAGTGAACTGACAATTGAAGAAAGGTGGACTTCACCAAAAATTTTCGATTATTTTACACTCTGGTTGTGCTCCATTATCAGACGAAAATGATTGCAATTTTTATGTGAAAACTTTTCACGTGAAAACAGTAGGCGAGTTGTCGCCGGCGACAATTTCTCAAATTATGTACTTAAACGATGATCTAACTACTAATATCAGCTAATTGTCAACAGTACCGTTCTATCTTCTATTTGGCGTTATGGTTTCATGGTAGTGAGGAAAAAGAGTTTAAAATGTAACGGTAAATGCTTCAAATCAAGATACGATTTTCAAACGATTCTTAATCGCTGGCGAGTTTTTATCACTTGATAATTTAAAAGTAAGATCGCGGGTGAGTTTGATCATCCTCGATTTTTTGAAAATTTGATTTTTCCCATCCCTGTTAATACCAGCAAAATTAAATACATTGTCGCTGGCATATCAACGTGTGTTCATAAGTGGTGGTAGTAAAGTGGTGCTGGATGTAAAAACTTTGAAGTTGTAGAAGCATTTGTGTTCTTTCAAATTCTAGTGAGGTGTGATAATGATGTTTCCCGTGAGGTGGAAATGCGTATTTCAGCTGCGACAAAAGCTTATTATGGACTTCGTAACCAGTTTTAGTCTCGTAGTCTGCGAACGAAAACGAAATTTGCGCTGCATACTACTCTGATTCTTCCGGTGGCTCATCATTAAAATAAGTTTGGATTAAGCGAAATAAATACAACTGAAAAATTTCTTGATTTTCAACTCTCTACTATCATGTCAACAAACTTTATGCTACGAAAAATATTTACCTAAATGAAGATCTTTTCCATGCTCCGAATTCTTGATAAAGAGAAGGTTTCAGTAAACTTCAATCGATTAGAGAGCATGAAATCACGGAATAGTTCGGAAAGCAAATTCCGTAGATTTCTATTGAACACTGCTGGCAAATTCCCGACTTATACTCCAATTATGCAATTCATGATGAGCGTTGTGCCATAAATAAAGATCTGAAACCAATAATAATTTTGATGATTTCATGAGTTGAACAATTTTATGATTTCATGGTTTTATGTTCATGATGGGAATGGAAATTGACGAGCTCGGTGGTATAGTGGCTGCCGCTTCTGCCTCATAAGCAGGAGGTCGTGGGTTCAATTCCAGGCTCGTCCCTTTCCTACTTTGTATTTCTATCTTAGTTCTTTCTGTGTTTCACGTTCTACCAAAACAATTCCTACTGTTATGACCTTCCACACAATCCCAAACCTCCCGTGGCACCTATGAGAGGTCGTAGAGTTCTCTGCATCTTTCTTAAGTAGGTGTCCAACTAACCATCCTTCCCCTTCCTCAGCCTTCGCAAGGACGTGGCCAGGGCAGATCTCGACTATTGGAGAGTACATTACTTCTATCTAAGAGATTGTGATTAGTCCCAAATCAATATCTGTGGCAACCACCCCCCTGGCGTCCTATACTATCACAAGGGGTTTGACAATAGCCACCATGTCCACGGACGGTAGCTCATTACCGTCCGTTGTTATTGTACGAAAGTAAACAACATGTGTTTTGTTTACTATTTGTTTTGGTTAAATCTGAAAATTGTTTTCAAAATAATTTGCTAGAATTGCATCTTTGACCATGGGAATTATGTTATTTGATGATAAAATATAATAAACTTACGAATTGGAGTGAATCGACAGGTGAAATCGAACACTACACGTAATCATATTTCGTAACTTGTTCTCCCGCTCCGAATCAAACAAAAGATATTATTATTGTTAATACTGTGGTGAGCATCACAGTTGAAATGGTCCGGGGATGCAAATCGAACAACATTCATTAGTGAAATTGAAATGAAATAAATGGTGTGCGGAATATGTCTTAGGATTATATTTAAATGCCCATAATAGCTGGTATTATTTTCAATCAAATTAAAAATGTGTAGCCACCAATATTGTGAACAAATATAGTTGCTTGTAAACGCACGATTCGGGAGAAGTACTTTTCAAAATGTATGCTGGACATATTCATGAAGATGTTCGCTACGCTGAGAAGCATCTCTTGCCACGGGGTTGGTGGCAACGGATGAAAGTGATGCTACTCTCATACAATAGTCTTGGCTTGTACCACCTACGAATTTGTGCGAATTGCTCAATGCTAATGCTAATGCTAATGATGGAAATGGAAATTTAATTGAATATCGAATGTTAATTCGTATGTTGGTTGGGATTAGCTGCAATGTTACACGTCGTTGAATTTTCAAAACTATTTGCTGTGTACCTAAGTGTAACGATGATGTACTCAATCAGGTATCCATATAGCATTTCTGTGTCATGTAGACCACAACCTTGTATTAGTACCTTTATATATGGTTTAATTAAATATTTTTTCCTTGACAACTATCTATCCTTAGTATTCTTAACCATCACGATTTGCAAACCTTTTGAACAGTTTATATAAAATTATTTTAATTTTCTTCGTGATAAAATTGAACAGTCCACCGAGAACAGAAACTAAAGGAACGATTATTCCATTAACAAACCATAGCCAGAGAAACCGTCCTTTTCCCACAATATTACTCTCATAAAATATATATAATCACCCCAAGAGCGAAAAAAACGACGATGACAGACAACGAACGACTATCGCCACCGAAATTCGATTCGTGGAAATCGAGCAAATAAAACATGCTTAGCCATCATCCGCGATTCCGCCGAGGGGTTGAATGGCAGCAGCGAGCACAAAAAAATGTACCCAGTCAAAAAATATAATCACGAGGGTGACTTTCACCCACCATCATTTTTTTTTCGATTTCCTTTCCGTCATTGTGCGCTGGAGTTTTCCTCCGTGAGCTTCCATTTTACAAAAAAAAAAGAATATACGGTACGAAAAGTTCATATCGCGAAACAGATTGCCATCGGGGTGATGTCGATTCAGCCATCTTTTTTTTTTGGTGGACGGTTTCGTTTCTACATAGTTGCAGGCCTGACCGGTGGGAAGGGTGAAGTAGTGTAAGATGTTCGGAAAAACTGGAAAAATCGAATTTGGCGCTCAGATGAGTCAGCGATTCATCTGATTGATAATCACGTTTATTTGTTAGATTGAGCGTCAGTTTTTGCGACTGAGTGGGATGTTTTTCTCACTAGTTAGGAAAAATTAATTCAGGCTTGAAGTTAATCTGTTTGTTGCGCACAAGAGGACGAATGAAATGCCAGTGATCTTGTTTCTTAATATTGTGATTTTTCATGAATAAGTACTGAATTGGCACAGGATAGAAAATTGAATAGCTTTCTTAAATGATACGCTCCAGGGTCAAAGTAAAAGCCATAAATAATGCAATAAAAAGGTATAACCCAACATGCCGTGTATTTCAAATATCTTTTCTATTTTTCTGTAGCTATATTAACATTCTACCGACAACCAACTGTCAGTCATTTGTATAAATCTTTCCAAGCTATACATCCTTAGATTCGCACTTTCCCTGCATCAAGCATTTTCCTTTCATTATCTCAAGAGCGTCCGTCGTATCATCACCTGAAAGTAAATATTTTCCTCTCATTAAACAAATTTCAACAGATCGCCAAGCCTTACCCCAATAAAGTGACTGTGACGATAATGATGATGCATTACGGTGTGGTTTTGATAGCCACGATGAACGTGGACTGTTTTGGACGTGAATCTTCTTTTGTTCTGGAATTCGTCAGGGGTTGACAAAAATTCTCATAATACAATTTTCATGTACCATCCCACTGGACACTTCACAATTTGAGTAGATTTGAAATACCTTAGCGTATTCTGTAGATAAATAAATAAGATTTCTTTTAGGTTTCTATACGCAGTAACAAACCCTTGGCAAATAATACTATTTCGTGTACTTTTGTTTTTAAAGCTATTAATACGCCGTTGCCGTTATAACCTTTGCACGCATTAATCGATTGTGAACAAACTTCAAATAGGCGATTGCAAAATGACTACAATAAAAACTCCCCCTAAAAAACAGAAATTTTCCAAGAAAAAAATTCGGAATTGTTCATAAATAAATCAAGTTAGATGCAGTATGTTATACGGATGTTTCCAAAAATAAGTGAATGTTTTCCAAGAAATAAAAACAAATAAGCACTTCCTACGGTATAATTTGCAGTTATAAAAGAAGAAATTTCTATAAAGACAGCAAAAATTTACATTGAAAAAATACAAAATTTCCATAAATAAATCAATGTTTGCAATAAACAATTACAAAACATTCCACAGACATTTTTTTCTGCAAAAAATTCCAATCTTTTCACAAAACACCAATTAAAAAAAATTGCATAAAAAAATAGAAAAAAGTAAAATGAAAACTGAGCATTTTTTCCTTAGATGACCTCTTGTTTTGAATCTTTTATTGTTCATGGAAATTTGATCAATTTTGCTTTTTTTTTCTTTTTTATATGGAAATTTTCTTATTTTGTAATTCTTTATTGCTAATATCGATCGATTTATGTAATTTTTGCATTATTTATAGGAACTTTATATTTATGTATTGCTTCTTATATTATTTGTTTATAGGCAGTTTCCTATTTTTTATGGAAAATTTCTTTGTTTTTCGTGGAGATTTTGTTTAGCTGCCATTAGAAACCATCACACTAAGATGTGCTAAGATTTTTCAATAAACATATGATTGAAATTGAATCGTAGTCCTCCACTAGATCTTAAAGAAATAAAAATGTGACCAAAACAAAAAGGATTCAGAATATTTCGGCTATGTTTTTCGTTCTTTGGATCCTCGGATGATGCCAGATTTCTACGCAAAATCTTACAAAACAAAACGCTAGGGAGTTTACTCTAGATTTCATTCCATGTTTTACAGCAATTATTTTTCCTGCCGGTGGTCTGTCGCTGACAGGATAATTATTTTGCCCTTGCATCTGTTTTTTCTTAGGAAACAAACTGTGCCCTGTTTACATCTACCGGTGAAAAGCTGCCGTTGCGGAGCGCAGACCCACCCTCTGACCCGAATGTATGCAAATTCGTTAATCGGAGGTTTTCCCCACCACTAATCCGACTTTAATTGTTCACGTGCTTCGGCAATTAATCACCGCTGGGCGCGCGGGAGCGTGCCTTCTGGGCACGGGAAGGCTATGTTTGGGTATGTGGGAGGTTAAATGAAAAAGGAAGCTTCCTTTCCCATGCTGTGAACGCATAGAGAAACAAAAAATGAGCTGACTTTCAGTGAAATCTGATAGCATCAGAAGCAAATCGATAGAAAGGAAACTTCAAACATGGGAGCGTGAACATAAACATAAATTATGGTTTTAATATCCATCAGCCTTGTTCGGAGGTATTCGGAAGTGGGACGTGCTGCTGCTATCGACACGATCTCTGTAAATGCAAACACCATAGACCTTCCCTTGGAATGAAAACTCAAATGCACAATTTCTAAATAGGGCTTCTTTGCATATGATGAAATTATTTCCACTGTATGTGTCTCTTTTTTAAGTCTTTATTTATGTGAATTTTGAAAAAAAAAATCAGCTCTTCACTTAGCCACTATATGTGGAAATTGTTGATAAACTGTTTGAGAGTTATCTGTGCCGACCTGAAGCCAATAAAAATTAAATGAAGTTGAAAAATTACCTTTATTAGTGGGTTAGTTAAGTGGAGTAAGTTATTTTTCGTGCAGAAATGTGGACAGCAAATGTTGATTCCACGATAGGGTGGTGATAATAATAAAAGAAAGATAATGTCTTACGGCAGGTACTCTTGGTCAGAAGATGCTCTCCTTTGTCTATACTCCTACACACTTAATTTTTTTTACCGGGGTCGGATATCAGATTACCGAAATCTCAACAGCTGAGCTCTCGGTAGTCAGCTCGGTAAACTAAAGCTATGTCCATTTAGAATCCGGAATCATTTATTGTATTGCAGCGGCACGGAAAGTGACCGCTGCAAGATTTTTTTTATAGCGGTTTGTCTACCTAGGCGCCCACTTGCTGTGGTATAAATTTCACGAAGTTTCGTGCAGCGTGTCAAAAATTATTCCAGATGGAAGCCGAAAGGAGAGAAAAAAGTCTGCACACCCACGTTGATAATCCTGCTCATCGACGATGGAACCTACGTCAAAATGGATTTCGGACAACTTCCTAGCCAAAAATTCTACATGGTGACGGCACGAGGAGTAGTTCCTGCGAAGTTTAGGTTTGCTTTTTGGACAAACTTTCAAAAAAAACGGATGATTTTGGCAAGGGATATGCAACTATGGGGCAAAGACCTAAGTGTTTGTGACGAATAAGACGATGGACTCGAAGCTGTACAAGGAGGAATGTCTCGAAAACCGCGGTCGACCTTCCATAAAGCCCATAAAGGTCCCGTGAAGTTTTGGCCAGATTTGGCGAGTTGCCACTACAGCCGGGAAGTCATCCAGTGGTACCGCGATAATAACGAAGATTTTATCGATAAAAACATAAACCCACGCAACTGCCCACAGCTCCGGCTCATCGAGACATTTTGGGCAGTAATGAAGCGGAACCTTAAGAAAAGTGGAAAAAGTGGAAAAACAGCTCGAGACGCGACTCAGATGACCAAAATGTCGAACAAATGTGCCAAGGAAGTTGACTCCGGAGGTATGCAACTTTTGATGAGAGGAATAAAGAAGAAGGTGCGAATTTTCACTAGAAACAAGAAGAAATTATTTGTATCAATATTTTTTCCTTAAAGTACAGTGAATTACCCTTGTTTTGATGTATTAACCTTATTTGTACGTCAATCCGTTACCGAGATACAGATGATTTCATTATTCCGGATTCTAAATGGACATAGCTTTACATCGACAACCGAGCCCTCGGTATTGCTTCCTATCTGTTGAAGTGTCAAATTTTACCGATATGTTCTGTAAAATCCACCGAACACTCGGTAAAATAATACCGAGCATTCCGGTAATTTCCAGATGTCTCAGTACTTTTGTAACAGTTATTCGGTATTTTTTTACGGTACATTTGTAAAAAATATCCGAAATGCCTGTATTCTTTTTTTTTTCATTTCAGTCGTAATTATTAAAAACAAAACTGATGAATTAAATATATTTTTATTATTCATTTGGAATAACTCAATGCGCACATTATTTTGTTCGTTTGTGCCAAGGGGGACGACCAACGCTTGCATATCTCGGGAGATATTTTTCGTGGGAAATCGCGCAAATCCCGCTTTATTGAAAATAAAATCCGATTTTTTGGGAACAAAAAAGGCAAAAAACTAAAAGTATTACGGAATGTTTTTATCGTGAAAATAGGCAGTGAAGAAATGAAAGTAGATGCCACGTGTAGATGAAAAGCTGGAAGATCTCCGAGCGTCCTTTCTCGTCAGTTATGCCATCTCGAGGAAAATTCATCTAAGAGGAATTTGCTGAAAAAATAATGTAAAACTAAGTTTATCCAACAAAGCTTAATTATATTACTTACAAGTTACAACACAACACCTAATTTGTTTGATTTTTTCTGCTCTGCTCAATTTCAAACACGAAAAGATTTTCAAAAATGGCGCTACCTCGTGCATCACGTAAGCCTACTATAGTAACTGAGGACTCGGTTTTAAATGTACCGACATTGGTAAAATGAATTACAGAACACGGTTAAAAATATAGAAGTGTCTACGACAACCGGGGAGCTCGGTAGTTGACATTTTTGACTTTTCTTTCTACAGAGCGATCGGTGAACAATATTACAGATGTCAGTAATTTTCCGACTGTTAGCCGAGCTTCCGTAAAAAATATTTTTTACAGGATAAAATCAGTAAAAAAATTACCGAGCTGCAATTATGAATTTAAGTGTGATATCTCCTTTGTCTATACTTCTATAGACCGTTCGTGATGAAGCCCAACGGCTACTCAGTGACTTTCTCTTTGGATATCAGATTGATCAACAATTGGAATCGGTCCAAAGATCTGTTCTGTTGCGCTGTTATTAGTGTAGTGTGTTTGAACATGGCAACACACACTTTTATTTTGTATGGTTACTGTGAGCTGCATTGATGCTCCTGCGATACAGTGACGGTCTTGTGTAAGGCTACACCCTACTAGGGAGCCCTTCTGAATCCTTCCAGCGATTCATTCAGAATCCTTCCAGAGATTCTTTCAGGGTCCCTCCTGTATTTCGTTCAGAATCCGTTCGAGGATTTAAATTCTATCCGAAATGGTAAGAAAAATATTTTGAGCTTTTTAGTTTAATGTCTTCACTTGTCATAAGACGTGTTTGTATCTTCCCATTTAACTCCACCACTTAAATGTACCTTGACAGATACGTACTTCGACCTCAACAGTAAGGTTGTCTACAGTGTCTCGTACTTAACTCGAATTCTTATGACAGAATCTTCAGAATCCCTCTTGGAATTTGTGCAGAATCCCTCCTGGGATTCGTGCAGAATCCCTTCTTGGATTCGTGTAGAATCCCTTCTGGGATTCGTGTAGAATCCCTCCTGGGATTCGTGCAGAATCCCTCCTGGGATTCGTGCAGAATCCCTACTGGGATTCGTGCAGAATCCCTACTGGGATTCGTGCAGAATCCCTCCTGGGATTCGTGCAGAATCCCTACTGGGATTCGTGCAGAATCCCTACTGGGATTCGTGCAGAATCCCTCCTGGGATTCGTGCGGAATCCCTTCTGAAATTCGTGCAGAATCCCTTCTGGGATTCGTGTAGAATCCCTTCTGGGATTCGCGTAGAATCCCTTCTGGGATTCGTGTAGAATCCCTTCTGGGATTCGTGTAGAATCCCTTCTGGGATTCGTGTACAATCCCTTCTGGGATTCGTGTACAATCCCTTCTGGGATTCGTGTACAATCCCTTCTGGGATTCGTGTAGAATCCCTTCTGGGATTCGTGTAGAATCCCTTCTGGGATTCGTGTAGAATCCCTTCTCGGATTCGTGCAGAATCCCTACTGGGATTCGTGCAGAATCCCTACTGGGATTCATGTAGAATCCCTTCTGGATTCGTGTAGAATCCCTCTGGGATTCGTGTAGAATCCTCTGGGATTCGTGTAGAATCCTTCTGGGATTCGTGTAGAATCCCTTCTGGGATTCGTGCAGAATCCTCCTGGCATTCGTGCAGAATCCTCCTGGTATTCGTGCAGAATCTCTTCTGGATTCGTGTAGAATCCTCTGGGATTCGTGCAGAACCTTCTGGGATTCGTGCAGAATCCTTCTGGGATTCGTGCAGAATCCTTCTGGGATTCGTGCACAATCCCTTCTGGGATTCATGCAGAATCCCTTCTGGGATTCGTGCAGAATCCTCTGATTCGTGCAGAATCCTCTGGGATTCGTGCAGAATCCTTCTGGGATTCGTGTAGAATCCCTTCTGATCTCAGAACCTTCTGGATTCGTGCAGAATCCTTCTGGATTCGTGTAGAATCCTCTGATTCGTGTGAATCCTTCTGGGATTCGTGCAGAATCCCTTCTGGGATTCGTGCAGAATCCTTCTGGGATTCGTGTGCAGAATCCCTTCTGGGATTCGTGTAGAACCCTTCTGGATTCGTGTAGAATCCTTCTGGGATTCGTGTAGAACCCTTCTGGGATTCGTGCAGAATCCTTCTGGATTCGTGCAGAATCCCTTCTGGGATCTGTAGAATCCTTCTGGGATTCGTGCAGAATCCCTTCTGGGATTCGTGCAGAATCCCTTCTGGGATTCGTGTAGAATCCCTTCTGGGATTGGTGTAGAACCCTTCTGGGATTCGCAGAACCCTTCTGGGATTCGTGTAGAATCCCTTCTGGGATTCGTGCAGAACTCTTCTGGGATCTGTGTAGAATCCTTCTGGGATTCGTGTAGAATCCCTTCTGGGATTCGTGCAGAATCCTCTGGGATTCGTGTAGAATCCCTTCTGGGATTCGGGTAGAATCCCTTCTGGGATTCGTGTAGAATCCCTTCTGGGATTCGTGTAGAATCCCTTCTGGGATTCGTGTAGAATCCCTTCTGGGATTCGTGTAGAATCCCTTCTGGGATTCGTGTAGAATCCCTTCTGGGATTCGTGTAGAATCCCTTCTGGGATTCGTGTAGAATCCCTTGGGAAGATCCATTAATTACGTAACGCAAAAATTGGGTATTTTCAACCCCCCCTCCCCCCTATGTCACACTTTTTGTATGAAGCGTCTGAAATTTTTGTATGGATCGTCACACTTCACCGAACCCCCCCTCCCCCCTCTAAGCGTTACGTAATTTGTGGACGTTCCCCTTCTGGGATTCGTGTAGAATCCCTTCTGGGATTCGTGTAGAATCCCTTCTGGGATTCGTGTAGAATCCCTTCTGGGATTCGTGTAGAATCCTTTCTGGGATTCGTGTAGAATCCCTTCTGGGATTCGTGTAGAATCCCTTCTGGGACTCGTGTAGAATCCTCTGGGACCTCGTGTAGAATCCTTCTGGGACTCGTGTAGAATCCTTCTGGGATTCGTGTAGAATCCCTCCTGCGATTCGTGCAGAATCCCTTCTGAAATTCGTGGTAAATCCCTTCTGGAATTCGTGCAGAATCCCTCCTGGGATTCGTGCGAAATCCCTTATGAGATTCGTGCAGAATCCCTTCTGGGATTCGAGCAGAATCCCTTCTGGGATTCGAGCAGAATCCCTTCTGGGATTCGAGCAGAATCCCTTCTGGGATTCGAGCAGAATCCCTTCTGGGATTCGAGCAGAATCCCTTCTGGGATTCGAGCAGAATCCCTTCTGGGATTCGTGTAGAATCCCTTCTGGGATTCGTGTAGAATCCCTTCTGGGATTCGTGTAGAACTCCTCTGGGATTCGTGCAGAACCCTTCTGGATTCGTGCAGAACCCTTCTGGGATTCGTGTAGAACCTTCTGGGATTCGTGCAGAATCCTTCTGGGATTAGTGCAGAATCCTTCTGGGATTCGTGAAGAATCCTTCTGGGATTCGTGCAGAATCCTTCTGGGATTCGTGCAGAATCCTTCTGGGATTCGTGCAGAATCCTTCTGGGATTCGTGAAGAATCCTTCTGGGATTCGTGCAGAATCCTTCTGGGATTCGTGCAGAATCCTTTAGGGATTCGTGCAGAATCCTTTAGGGATTCGTGCAGAATCCTTTAGGGATTCGTGCAGAATCCTTTAGGATTCGTGCAGAATCCTTCTGGATTCGTGTAGAATCCCTTCTGGGATTCGTGTAGAATCCGTTCTGGGATTCTTGTAGAATCCCTTCTGGGATTCGTGTATAATCCCTTCTGGGATTCGTGTAGAATCCCTTCTGGGATTCGTGTAGAATCCCTTGGGAAGATCCATTAATTACGTAACGCAAAAATTGGGTATTTTCGATACCCCCTCTACCCCGTATGTCAAACTGTATGAAGCATCTGAAAATTTAGTATGGGTTGTCACACTTCACTGAATCCCCCCTCTTGGCGTTACGTAATTTGTGGACGTTCCCCTTCTGGTTCGTGTAGAATCCCTTCTGGGATTCGTGTAGAATCCTTCTGATTCGTGCAGAATCCTTCTGGATTCGTAGAATCCCTTCTGATTCGTGTAGAATCCTACTGGGATTCGTGCAGAATCTTTTCTGGGATTCGTGCAGAATCCTTCTGGGATTCGTGTAGAATCCCTTCTGGGATTCGTGTAGAATCCCTTCTGGGATTCGTGTAAAATCCCTTCTGGGATTCGTGTAGAATCCCTTCTGGGATTCGTGTAGAATCCCTTCTGGGATTCGTGTAGAATCCCTTCTGAGATTCGTGTAGAATCCCTTCTGGGATTCGTGTACAATCCTTTCTGGGATTCGTGTAGAATCCCTTGTGGGATTCGTGCAGAATCCCTTGTGGGATTCGTGCAGAATCCCTTGTGGGATTCGTGCAGAATCCCTTGTGGGATTCGTGCAGAATCCCTTGTGGGATTCGTGCAGAATCCCTACTGGGATTCGTGCAGAATCCCTACTGGGATTCGTGCAGAATCCCTACTGGGATTCGTGCAGAATCCCTTCTGGGATTCGTGCAGAATCCTCTGGGATTCGTGTAGAATCCCTTCTGATTCGTGTAGAACCTTCTGGGATTCGTGTAGAATCCTTCTGGGATTCGTGCAGAATCCTCTGGGATTCGTGTAGAACCCTTCTGGGATTCGTGTAGAACCTTCTGGGATTCGTGCAGAATCCTTCTGGGATTCGTGTAGAATCCTCTGGGACTCGTGTAGAATCCTTCTGGGACTCGTGCAGAATCCCTTCTGGGATTCGTGTAGAATCCTCTGGATTCGTGCAGAATTCCTACTAGGATTCGTGCAGAATTCCTACTAGGATTCGTGCAGAATCCCTACTGGGATTCGTGCAGAATCCCTTCTAGATTCGTGCAGAATCCCTCCTGATCGTGCAGAATCCCTCTGGGATTCGTGTAGAATCCTCTGGGATTCGTGCAGAATCCCTAATGGGATTCGTGCAGAATCCCTAATGGGATTCGTGCAGAATCCCTAATGGGATTCGTGCAGAATCCCTAATGGGATTCGTGCAGAATCCCTAATGGGATTCGTGCAGAATCCCTAATGGAATTCGTGCAGAACCTTCTGATTCGTGCAGAATCCCTTCTGGGATTCGTGCAGAATCCTCTGGATTCGTGCAGAACCTCTGGATTCGTGCAGAATCCTTCTGGGATTCGTGCAGAATCCCTTCTGGATTCGTGTAGAATCCCTTCTGGATTCGTGCAGAATCCTTCTGGGATTCGTGCAGAATCCCTTCTGGGATTCGTGCAGAATCCTCTGGATTCGTGTAGAATCCTTCTGGGATCTGTGTAGAACCTTCTGGGATTCGTGTAGAATCCCTTCTGGGATTCGTGCAGAATCCTTCTGGGATTCGTGCAGAATCCCTTCTGGGATTCGCAGAATCCTTCTGGGATTCGTGCAGAACTCCTTCTGGGATTCGTGTAGAATCCCTTCTGGATTCGAGAATCCTCTGGGATCGTGCAGAATCCCTTCTGGGATTCGTGCAGAATCCCTCTGGGATTCGTGCAGAATCCTCTGGGATTCGTGTAGAATCCTTCTGGGATTCGTGCAGAACCTTCTGGGATTCGTGCAGAACCCTTCTGGGATTCGTGCAGAACCTCTGGGATTCGTGCAGAATCCTTCTGGGATTCGTGTAGAATCCTTCTGGGATTCGCAGAATCCCATCTGGGATTCGTGCAGAACCTTCTGGGATTCGTGCAGAATCCTCTGGGATTCGTGCAGAATCCCTTCTGGGATCTGCAGAATCCTTCTGATCTGCAGAACTCCTCTGGGATTCGTGTAGAATCCTCTGGGATTCGTGCAGAATCCCTTCTGGGATTCGTGCAGAATCCTCTGGATTCGTGCAGAACCTTCTGGGATTCGTGTAGAACCCTTCTGGGATCTGTAGAATCCTTCTGGGATCGTGCAGAATCCTTCTGGGATTCGTGTAGAATCCCTTCTGGGATTCGTGTAGAATCCCTTCTGGGATTCGTGTAGAATCCCTTCTGGGATTCGTGCACAATCCCTTCTGGGATTCGTGTAGAATCCCTTCTGGGATTCGTGTAGAATCCCTTCTGGGATTCGTGTAGAATCCCTGCACTAATCCCAGGAGGGATTCTGCATGAATCTCAGGAGGGAGTCTGTACGAATCTAAGGAGAAATTCTGCACGAATCTTAGAAGGGATCTTGCACGAATCTCAGGAGGGATTCTGCACGAATCCTAGAAGGGATTTTGCACGAATCTCAGGAAGGATTCTGCACGAATCCCAGAAGGAATTCTACACGAATCCCAGGAGGGATTCTGCACGAAACCCAAGAGGGATTCTGCACGAATAAAAGGAGGGATTCTGCACTAATCCCAGGAGGGATTCTGCACGAATTCCAGGAGGGATTCTGTACGAATCCCAGGAGGGATTCTGAACGATTTCAAGAATGGATTTTGAACGAGCCTCAGGAGAGATTATGAACGAGTCCCAAAAGCGATTCTACACGAATCCCAGGGGGATCCCGCCTGGGATTCGTGCAGAATTTCTCCTGTGATTCGTGCAGAATCCCTCCTGGGATTGCAGAATTCCTCCTGGGATTCTTGCAGAATTCCTCCTGGGACTCGTGAATAATTCCTCCTGGGATTCGTGCAGAATTCCTTCTGGGTTTCGTGCAGAATCCCTTCTGGGATTCGTGCAGAATCGCTCCTTGGATTTGTACAGAATTCCTTCTGGGATTCGTGCAGAACGTTTCCTGGGATTCGCGTAGAATCGCTTCTGTGACTCGTTCATAATCTCTCCTGAGACTCGTTCAAAATCAATTCTGAAATTCCTTCAGAATCGCTCCTGTGATTCGTGCAGAATCCCTCCTGTGATTCGTTAAGAATCCCTCCTGTGATTCGTTCATAATTTCTCCTGAGACTCGTTCAAAATCAATCCTGGAATTCATTCAGAATCCCTCCTGGAATTCGTGCAGAATCCCTCCTAGGAATCGTGCAGAATCCCTCCTGGGATTAGTGCAGAATCCCTCCAGGGATTGGTGCAGAATCCCTCCTGCGAATCGTTCAGAATCCCTCCTGGGATTCATGCAGAATCCCTCCTGGGATTCGTGCAGAATCCCTACTGGGATTTGTGCAGAGTTCCTTTTGTGATTCGTGCAGAATTCCTTTTGGGATTCATGCAGAATCCCTCCTGTGATTCGTGCAAAATCCCTTCTAGGATTCGTGTTGAATCCCTCCTGGGATTCGTGCAGAATCCCTCCTGCGATTCGTTCAGAATCCCTCCTGAGACTCATGCAGAATCCTTCCTGGGATTCGTGCAGAATCCCTACTGGGATTCGTGCGGAGTTCCTTTTGGGATTCGTGCAGAATTCCTTTTGGGATTCGTGCAGAATCCCTCCTGTGATTCGTGCAAAATCCCTTCTAGGATTCGTGCTGAATTTCTTCTGAGATTCGTGCAAAATCCCTTTTAGGATTCGTGTAGAATCCCTCCTGGGATTCGTGCAGAATTCCATTCATATCCATTCATAGATTCGTGCAGAATTCCTTCTGTGATTCATGCAGAATACTTCCTGAGGTTCGTGCAGAATCCATCTTGATATTAGTACAAATACTCCCCATTTTAGCTAATGCTATTCTCCATTCAGCTAATCCCTTCGAGGATCCAGAATCTTCCTGAGAATTCGTTCATATCTCCTCTGAGGTTTCGTTCAAAATCCTTTGAAAGTTTTTTCGAAGAATCATTCAGAATCTCGCCAGGGATTCGATCATTAGCACACATTATTTGTTTCATTAGTATTTTTTTCTTTATTAAAGAGGCTTTCAGCTCTTGGCTGGTTCACCTCTGAGTTGTTTCATTAGAAAGCGAGGTTCATCTCTAAATTGGGCATAAAAACTGTTTAAATATAGATACATAAGCTCTGAATAACAAAAATTTGGTAATTCATATGTTCTATCCAAAAATTAATCACAACATACAATGCAAAATGCAACTCTGCTTTCTATTATCCCTTTGTCCCAAGCTTATTCACCTCATCAGCATTGTGGCCAAAAATTAACACATCAAAGAGCCATTGAAAGCGCATTCATTTGACGTATTTGGCATTGTTCGACTATTTGCCCAGAACCAGTGCAAATTATACCTTTTTGGCACAAGCCTTCCGACGCACTTTTCCATCGAGCAAAACTCACATAGTCCGGGATGATGAGGCACATAATCCACCACTGTCGGAACGACAAATCATTCCATTCTCATTTAAATTCTCCGTTCCGGAGCCTACCTCAATCGAACTTACATCCGCGTAACGGGGATTTGCATCTTTTTGAGGAAGTTACTTTTCTTCTCATCTAGTGCTGCTCGCTGCGTGGAATGAATGATGCCTGCATGAACAAGCGTCTTTGTCATGTGTGAGAAAGTAATTTCACTTTTTCTTCGGGAAGGGAGGACTACAGGCACTACGGCTTGGTCTGTACGGAAAGTATGAGGAAACAACGAAAGAGAGTTTAATCAACTTCCGCATGTCACGTGTGAAACTTCACCTCTTCTTTTTGTCCGCGCGAAGAAGGCAGCGTGAGAAATTTGAATGAAGGGTTACTCATGATGAGACCGTCTTTTGCATCGGGAAGAAAGGGGTTGTTTCGGAAAGATTTTCGAATGGATAAAAACGGATGTTGGATGACACAACAAAGAATGGAGAAGGCCTTTTATTTGTAGGATTGAGTGAAAAGTGCCTGCTTGTAATCTTTATGCTAATCACAAACCAGCAGCGTATAGACATATCGATTTCAAACTTGTCATCTCATTTGGAAACAATTAGGAATGTTTTATGAGTTCTCACGATCCCGAATGTTACACCTAACGAATTTCGGTGTCAAAAAATCAGCGTTGGCTAACAGAGTTTGTATTTTCCGACGCACCCCTGGAGCGAACTCACCGATATTAAAAGATCCAAAATTCAAATTAAATTATGAAAGATTCATCTAAATTGGAATTCCTGCTACGGGACGATGACGAGTGCAGATAAGCGAGCCCCATCAGAAGGCCTCGCTAAAAGGACAAGAAATTTCCACATACCTTCTCCACCTTTCGACTTTTCAATCACACAAATACGTAAAACGAAAAAAAAAGATAATAACAAGCAAACGTTCGTCTTCTAGCTGCTGTTGCTGACAAAAAATTCAAATGCACCATAAGTGTAGCAGTAAAAGTTTGGCGAAGGAATATTAATTTGTGCTCGACTCGTAGAAAACACGTGGATCACACATTGTTTATAACCGATCGTCGATTAATTGGAGCCTTAAGGGGTTGTTGGTTCACTGCTATAATACACCTGGTTTAAAATGTCGAAATCATTTTCTTTTCCTAACTACGGCCGTGATTTTCTTCCCGGTCTTTCAAATTCGCATCTATAGGGATCAGTACATGGTTGCGGTGACGATAAAGCGTTTCTTAAGGCCATCTGGAGAATGTATTTAAGCTGCCATCTCCCACACATCTTTTTGAAGCGACGAAGCTCGTCATCCAAGCCCTCTGAAATCCCTACCTCCAGATAGGCCACGGTTTCTATAACAATAAATATGCGTCGTCAACAAATTCCTTTCTTGAGTCCGCCATCGGTAGCGGGCGAACCACCCACTCTATCCGCCACGCCACGTTGGGAACAGAGAATTTCGGATACTGGACGAAAAAAAAGTATAGATAAAGCTGAGCCTATAGAAGTGTGCTGCTGCTGCTGCTTGCGCAAAGGCGAATCCAAAGCACGTCAAGATTAATGAAAAACATGCCGGCTGTCGTCGATTTTTTTTTTTGGTTACTTGAAATTTTACTTGGACTGATATAACCGAAGGTAGCTTCAAAGAATTTCCATCTGAGGGATTATTGCGGGAAATTAGAATTTTCTGCATTCAATAAGACGAATGTTGTTGGAACATGCAAATGATGGATGATTCAAAGAATAATATTGGGGAGATATGGGTGATGGTCTTTGTTTGGCATGTACCTAAAAAGAATAAAATGAATAGATACAAAAAAAATCCAGTATTGTTTTCAGAATCATCAAATTAGTTTACCTTCCAATATTAATAGGTTGTTTTCAGGACATACAAGTTTTATTCAGAATCTCAAAACACTTTTTTATGCCACAATTCTATGATTCTAATCAGAACCGTAACACAATATCCTTTATATTCCTTTGCCTGAATTATACAGTTTTGGCTTAAAATGCAAGTTTTCATTTTAAATCTACAGTTTTTAATATTTTTGGGTTCCTTTTGTTATTCTGGAATTTATTGTTATATTTTGGTATTTAACCCTTTCAGGACGATTTTTTACATGGATTTAACGGGTTTTCCACTCGATCTTGCCAAAACAAGTATAGAAAAAACTGAAAAGTCGTATTTTTTCGGGTGTCATAGGCCAAACTGCTCTGAAGTACATATCCACGAAAGTATCAAAAATTATTTCAAGAAACAAAATGTCCTAAGCTGAGAATATATCTACAAATATCTATGTAATCAATTATTATTTTGGAATTCGGATCATTCGATTTATCCAATTAACCAACTACTGGCCTAGCTCTCTTTTGTGATTTTATAGACAATCTAAAACGCTGGGCATATATGACCCATCCGTCCTGAAAGGGTTGAGATTTGTTATGGAATTCCAATCGTTATTATAACATTTTTTTAGCCTAGATTGTTTTGGAGTGTTTTTTTCTGGAACACTGCAACTTTTTTCATATCGCAGGAATCTCCTTATGAATTTAAAGAGCATTTTATTTTGAATTTCATGTTGATTTTTCAAATGCAAGCTTCTCTATGTCATAACCTTTTTCATACGCGCTACTAGAATTTTGTGCATTTTGAAACGATGAAAATTCCAATAAACATCTAATTCCGAAGAATTTCCAGTATAAATTGGAAAAAAAATCCAGCTTACTTTTTTACAGAATTTCTAAAGATTTTATTCAAAATCCTGGGCAATTTTAGTAAATCTTCAAAGGAAATTCTTCTAAATACCCAATGGAAATTTTTTTCGTTTTCCTAAAGAAATTCTTAGCAATTTCCAGCAGTTTTTTTTTTAATTTCCAATAGAAATTATTTGGAATATGCCAAAATATTTCCGATGGAAATTCCTATGATTTTCCAGTAGAAAATAGAAAAAAGTTCATCTGAAACACCAATAATGAATTTTCCGAGGAAATTCCGATGTTTTTACAAGTGGAAATAACGAAAAAATTGTACTTTTGTAGTACTTGTAAAGGTTGTACTTTTGAAGCATTTCCAGTAGAAATTCCTTAAAAAATTAAATCAAAATTTTAAAGATTTCAAAATTCCTTAAAATTTCTAAATCATTTCCTGTGCATCTTTGCATGGTAAAGCAAAGTTTAGCTGAACCTACAAAGAAATCAAAATGGCTTCCCGAAGAAGAATACATTCTCGAATTTTGAAAGAATGTATGGTGCAAATTCAAAAAACATGAGCCTTGAGAATTCTAAAGATTCATTCTTTGAAAATCCAAAGAATTTTTTGAAGATAATCCATAGACTCTTCTGTGGAAATTCTAAATAATGCCTCGATAAAAAAATACTTGGAAAATTAAAAAAAATGTGATAGAACTCACAAAGAGCGTAAAAAAGTATTCTGAAAAATTTTCCAAAGTTCCAAATTTGAAAAAAAAAATCCAAAAACAAAAAATCAACGGAAATATCAAAGTGTTCCATGTGGAATTGGCAGGAAATTCAGAAAAAAAATCTTGAAAAATTTAGAAATCTTCTTCACCACATTCCAACTGGAAGTTGGTCTACTTTTCAACTTAGTATATTCTATTAGCATTTCCTCAGTTATAAATTGAAAGCTCTTATATGCCAGCCATTGCACGATTATATATCTTGTGTAGCAATTACGATGGATACACTATACCTACGAGAACGTTTCCCACCCTAAAACATCCTAGACAGGAACGAGAATCGTCGTCTCCGGATTGGCAATCCTACGCCTTTGCTCGCATGGCTAAATGGTCGGGGTTCAGCCAAATCACACCAAGCGCCAATGAAAAATTATCAAATTTTTTTTCAAAAATTTTCGTGTAACAGATTCATTTAATCACAAATCATATCAGACATCATTCAACGCCATAACTGAGGATCTCTTACAACAAATGTACGCATGAATTGACATGGAATACTTTCCGTTTTCCTTTTGCGAACAAAATATAACAAGTCAGTCAAAAAGCCGCTTGGTGCGGTAGGGCTGAACCCCGACCAACTGGAGACTGAACATTTTGAAGTGCACTCCTTAAAATGCTCGAAAAACTTTTTTTTTTGAAGTGAAGAAGAATTTCTGGTGAAGATTCGAAAGAACTTGACGAAGTAATTCATTAGAATGTAAAAAAATGAAGATAGACTGGACTGTTTTGAATTTTCAGACAGAATTCACATGGATTTTTTTTCGGAGTTTTAAGGAAAATTTTTCGGAATTTACACTGAAGATGTTTTGTTTTTTTTTCATTAATTTCCAAGCAGAATTTTTCAGAGAGAATTGTTTAAAAATCATTCTGAATGCCAGCACTTTATCAGGATTGTATGAAGTAATGTCAAAGTTTTTACAGGAAATTTCTTTACTGGATTTTTCCTGGATATCCACAAGATATTCTTTTGAAGTTTTGCCTTTCTCGTACAACAAAGTTGTACCGAAAGGCTATATGATTGCTTCAAAAAAGAACTTTTGATAGAAGGCCCGGAGACCCATAGTGTTATATACCGATCGACTCAGCTCGACGAACTGAGGTGATGTCTGTATGTGTGTATGTATATGTGTGTATGTGTGTATGTGTACAAATTTTGTTTACACACTTTTTGGAACTTAGCATTATCCGATTTACTCGCAACAAGTTGCATTCGACGGGGAATGCGGTCCCATTATTTACTATTGAAAATTGGCTCGATCGGACATTGCATTTCGGAATTATTGAAAAATTATTGTTTTTTCCCAAGGGTCCCTTGAAAAAAAATTCAAACCCGAACATTTTTTTTTTTCGTAAATGGTGGCAATGCATTTTAACTAAGGCAAAAACATGCCAAATGATCAAACAAATGTGATCTATTCTTCTAAAGAGCTTTTTTGACCTTTCTAATGCGATTTTTCAATAAATTTATAATACACGAGAAAGGCATCATCACTGTTAGGTGGATTAATCTGGGTTTTTTTTCTTAAGATTTTTTCTTGAGTTATTGTAAACATGAACATTTTTCTAAATTGTAGCTACAGTCCTGATGCAAAAGTTTCGGCGGCGTGATGCAAAAAAACATCTGCGGCGGAATTTAAAAAAAAAATTTCCATTTTTCCTTTCCAATTTTGTTTTTGTGGAAATTGAAACTGAATCACAGAGTTGAAAAGACGCTACGTGGGCATCGGTCCCAAGATGCGCTTTGCGTTTAATGATTAAACCATTAAATTATAATGATTTGTATTTTTTACATCGCTATTGTTATTCACCAAAAGTTTTTCGTGTAAAAAAACCACGTGGTTCGAGAGGAACACCCCCTCCCTCCCACCATGTGGCTTATCGTGGTCATTTTCCAAACCCCCTCCACCCATATATGACCACGTGGTTTCTGGACGGCCCTTGGTGCCACTAGTGTTTTGCCTCGCTAAAATGTTAGATGTTTCTTCAAAATGTGGAAATTTTCGGTTTTTCCGACCTTCCCATACACTATTTTGAAACATTTTTTCGCCTAACCTACATAATTTTAGGTCTAGTTTTGTTCGGCCATCTTAATGACGGTAAATATGAGGGAAACCACAAAAGGCGTTTTGCCTCGGGAAGGCGTTTTGGGGCCTCTTCCCCTATAAAAATACTATCATGGTATCAACTCATGAATAAGTTTTATGCCAGATCAAAATCTCAGTTCTGTGAATGAAATGGTAGAAACTTCTCCAGGAATGCTAAGCATATCTCTTATAACGAATTCCTCCAAAAAATTCCCCCGAGAATTCATCCGAAAGTTCCTCCGGGAATTCCTCCGGAAGTTCCTCCAGAAGTTCCTCCGGGAATTTCTCCGGAAGTTCCTCCGGGAATTCCTTCGGAAGTTCCTCCGGGAATTCCTCCGGAAGTTCCTCCGGAGTTCCTCTGGGAATTCCTCCTAAAGTTCCTCCGGAAGTTCCTCCGTGAACTCCTCCGCAAGTTCCTCCGGGAATTCCTCCGAAGTTCCTCCGAATTCTTCCGGAAGTTCCTCCGAATTCCTCCGGAAGTTCCTCCGAATTCCTCCGGAAGTTCCTCCGGGAATTCCTCCGGAAGTTCCTCCGGGAATTCCTCCGGAAGTTCCTCCGAATTCCTCCGAAGTTCCTCCGAATTCCTCCGAAGTTCCTCCGAATTCTCCGAAGTTCCTCCGGGAATTCCTCCGAAGTTCCTCCGGAATTCCTCCGAAGTTCCTCCGGGAATTCCTCCGAAGTTTCTCCGGGAATTCCTCCGAAGTTCCTCCGGGAATTCTCCGGAAGTTCCTCCGGGAATTCCTCCGAAGTTCCTCCGAATTCCTCCGAAGTTCCTCCGGGAATTCCTCCGAAGTTCCTCCGGGAATTCCTCCGAAGTTCCTCCGGAATTCCTCCGGAAGTTCCTCCGGGAATTCCTCCGAAGTTCCTCCGAATTCCTCCGAAGTTCCTCTGGAATTCCTCCGAAGTTCCTCCGAATTCCTCCGAAGTTCCTCCGAATTCCTCCGAAGTTCCTCCGGAATTCCTCCGGAAGTTCCTCCGGGAATTCCTCCGAAGTTCCTCCGGAATTCCTCCGGAAGTTCCTCCGGGAATTCCTCGAAGTTCCTGGGAATTCCTCCGAAGTTCCTCCGGAATTCCTCCGAAGTTCCTCCGAATTCCTCCGGAAGTTCCTCCGGAAGTTCCTCCGGAATTCCTCCGGAAGTTCCTCCGGAATTCCTCCGAAGTTCCTCCGAATTCCTCCGGAAGTTCCTCCGGAATTCCTCCGAAGTTCCTCCGGGAATTCCTCCGAAGTTCCTCCGGAATTCCTCCGAAGTTCCTCCGGAATTCCTCCGGAAGTTCCTCCGAATTCCTCCGAATTCCTCCGGAAGTTCCTCCGGGAATTCCTCCGAAGTTCCTCCGGGAATTCCTCCGGAAGTTCCTCCGGAATTCCTCCGAAGTTCCTCCGAATTCCTCCGAAGTTCCTCCGGAATTCCTCCGAAGTTCCTCCGAATTCCTCCGGAAGTTCCTCCGAATTCCTCCGGAAGTTCCTCCGAAGTTCCTCCGGGAATTCCTCCGAAGTTCCTCCGGGAATTCCTCCGGAAGTTCCTCCGAATTCCTCCGGAAGTTCCTCCGGGAATTCTCCGAAGTTCCTCCGGGAATTCCTCCGAAGTTCCTCCGGGAATTCCTCCGGAGTTCCTCCGGAATTCCTCCGAAGTTCCTCCGGGAATTCCTCCGAAGTTCCTCCGGAATTCCTCCGGAAGTTCCTCCGGGAATTCCTCCGAAGTTCCTCCGGAATTCTCCGAAGTTCCTCCAGGAATTCCTCCGAAGTTCCTCCGGGAATTCCTCCGGAAGTTCCTCCGGAATTCCTCCGAAGTTCCTCCGAATTCCTCCGAAGTTCCTCCGGAATTCCTCCGAAGTTCCTCCGGAATTCCTCCGGAAGTTCCTCTGGAATTCCTCCGAATTCCTCCGAAGTTCCTCCAGAATTCCTCCGGAAGTTCCTCCGGGAATTCCTCCTGAAGTTCCTCCGGGAATTCCTCCGAAGTTCCTCCGGAATTCCTCCGAAGTTCCTCCTGAATTCCTCCGAAGTTCCTCCGGAATTCCTCCGGAAGTTCCTCAGGAATTCCTCCGGAAGTTCCTCCTGGAATTCCTCCGAAGTTCCTCCGGAATTCCTCCGAAGTTCCTCCGGAATTCCTCCGAAGTTCCTCCGGGAATTCCTCCGAAGTTCCTCTGGAATTCCTCCGAAGTTCCTCCGAATTCCTCCGGAAGTTCCTCCGGGAATTCCTCCGAAGTTCCTCCGGGAATTCCTCCGGAAGTTCCTCCGGGAATTCCTCCGAAGTTCCTCCGAATTCCTCCGAAGTTCCTCCGGAATTCCTCCGAAGTTCCTCCGAATTCCTCCGAAGTTCCTCCGAATTCCTCCGAAGTTCCTCCGGAATTCCTCCGGAAGTTCCTCCGGAATTCCTCCGGAAGTTCCTCCTGGGAATTCCTCCGGAAGTTCCTCAGGAATTCCTCCGAAGTTCCTCCGGAATTCCTCCGGAAGTTCCTCCGAATTCCTCCGGAAGTTCCTCCGAATTCCTCCGAAGTTCCTCCTGGAATTCCTCCGAAGTTCCTCCGGGAATTCCTCCGGAAGTTCCTCCGGGAATTCCTCCGAAGTTCCTCCGAATTCCTCCGAAGTTCCTCCGGAATTCCTCCGGAAGTTCCTCCGGGAATTCCTCCGAAGTTCCTCCGAATTCCTCCGAAGTTCCTCCGGGAATTCCTCCGGAAGTTCCTCCGGGAATTCCTCCGAAGTTCCTCCGGGAATTCCTCCGAAGTTCCTCCGAATTCCTCCGAAGTTCCTCCGGAATTCCTCCGGAAGTTCCTCCGGAATTCCTCCGGAAGTTCCTCCGAATTCCTCCGAAGTTCCTCCGGAATTCCTCCGAAGTTCCTCCGGAATTCCTCCGGAAGTTCCTCCGAAGTTCCTCCGAATTCCTCCGAAGTTCCTCCGAATTCCTCCGAAGTTCCTCCGGGAATTCCTCCGGAAGTTCCTCCGAATTCCTCCGGAAGTTCCTCCGGGAATTCCTCCGAAGTTCCTCCGGGAATTCCTCCGAAGTTCCTCCGGGAATTCCTCCGAAGTTCCTCCGGGAATTCCTCCGAAGTTCCTCCGAATTCCTCCGAAGTTCCTCCGGGAATTCCTCCGGAAGTTCCTCCGGAATTCCTCCGAAGTTCCTCCGAATTCCTCCGGAAGTTCCTCCGAATTCCTCCGAAGTTCCTCCGGGAATTCCTCCGAAGTTCCTCCGAATTCCTCCGAAGTTCCTCCGGGAATTCCTCCGGAAGTTCCTCCGGGAATTCCTCCGAAGTTCCTCCGAATTCCTCCGAAGTTCCTCCGAATTCCTCCGGAAGTTCCTCCGAATTCCTCCGGAAGTTCCTCCGGGAATTCCTCCGGAAGTTCCTCCTGAATTCCTCCGGAAGTTCCTCCGGGAATTCCTCCGGAAGTTCCTCCGAATTCCTCCGGAAGTTCCTCCGGGAATTCCTCCGAAGTTCCTCAGGAATTCCTCCGAAGTTCCTCCAGGAATTCCTCCGAAGTTCCTCCGGAATTCCTCCGAAGTTCCTCCGGGAATTCCTCCGGAAGTTCCTCCGAATTCCTCCGAAGTTCCTCCGAATTCCTCCGGAAGTTCCTCCGGGAATTCCTCCGGAAGTTCCTCCGGAATTCCTCCGAAGTTCCTCCGAATTCCTCCGGAAGTTCCTCCGGGAATTCCTCCGAAGTTCCTCCGGAATTCCTCCGAAGTTCCTCCGGGAATTCCTCCGGAAGTTCCTCCGGAATTCCTCCGGAAGTTCCTCTGGAATTCCTCCGGAAGTTCCTCCGAATTCCTCCGAAGTTCCTCCGGGAATTCCTCCGGAAGTTCCTCCGAATTCCTCCGGAAGTTCCTCCGGGAATTCCTCCGAAGTTCCTTCCGGAATTCCTCCGGAAGTTCCTCCGGAATTCCTCCGGAAGTTCCTCCGAATTCCTCCGAAGTTCCTCCGGGAATTCCTCCGGAAGTTCCTCCGGGAATTCCTCCGAAGTTCCTCCGGGAATTCCTCCGAAGTTCCTCCGGAATTCCTCCGAAGTTCCTCCGGGAATTCCTCCGGAAGTTCCTCCGAATTCCTCCGAAGTTCCTCCGGGAATTCCTCCGGAAGTTCCTCCGGAATTCCTCCGAAGTTCCTCCGGGAATTCCTCCGAAGTTCCTCCGGAATTCCTCCGAAGTTCCTCCGGGAATTCCTCCGAAGTTCCTCCGAATTCCTCCGAAGTTCCTCCGGGAATTCCTCCGGAAGTTCCTCCGAATTCCTCCGGAAGTTCCTCCGAATTCCTCCGGAAGTTCCTCCGAATTCCTCCGAAGTTCCTCCGGAATTCCTCCGAAGTTCCTCCGAATTCCTCCGGAAGTTCCTCCTGGAATTCCTCCGAAGTTCCTCCTGGGAATTCCTCCGGAAGTTCCTCCGAATTCCTCCGAAGTTCCTCCGAATTCCTCCGAAGTTCCTCCGAATTCCTCCGAAGTTCCTCCGGGAATTCCTCCGAAGTTCCTCCGGGAATTCCTCCGAAGTTCCTCCGGAATTCCTCCGAAGTTCCTCCGGAATTCCTCCGGAAGTTCCTCCGAATTCCTCCGGAAGTTCCTCTGGAATTCCTCCGGAAGTTCCTCCGAATTCCTCCGAAGTTCCTCCGGGAATTCCTCCGAAGTTCCTCCGGGAATTCCTCCGAAGTTCCTCCGGAATTCCTCCGGAAGTTCCTCCGAATTCCTCCGAAGTTCCTCCGGGAATTCCTCCGAAGTTCCTCCGGAATTCCTCCGAAGTTCCTCCGAATTCCTCCGGAAGTTCCTCCGAATTCCTCCGAAGTTCCTCCGGAATTCCTCCGAAGTTCCTCCGGAATTCTCCGAAGTTCCTCCGGGAATTCCTCCGGAAGTTCCTCCGGGAATTCCTCCGGAAGTTCCTCCGAATTCCTCCGAAGTTCCTCCGGGAATTCCTCCGAAGTTCCTCCGGAATTCCTCCGAAGTTCCTCCGAATTCCTCCGAAGTTCCTCCGGGAATTCCTCCGAAGTTCCTCCGGGAATTCCTCCGGAAGTTCCTCCGAATTCCTCCGAAGTTCCTCCGGAATTCCTCCGGAAGTTCCTCCGAATTCCTCCGAAGTTCCTCCGAATTCCTCCGGAAGTTCCTCCGGAATTCCTCCGAAGTTCCTCCGGAATTCCTCCGAAGTTCCTCCGAATTCCTCCGAAGTTCCTCCGGAATTCCTCCGGAAGTTCCTCCGGGAATTCCTCCGAAGTTCCTCCGAATTCCTCCGAAGTTCCTCCGGAATTCCTCCGAAGTTCCTCCGAATTCCTCCGGAAGTTCCTCCGGGAATTCCTCCGAAGTTCCTCCGAATTCCTCCGGAAGTTCCTCCGGGAATTCCTCCGAAGTTCCTCCTGGAATTCCTCCGGAAGTTCCTCCGGAATTCCTCCGGAAGTTCCTCCGGGAATTCCTCCGAAGTTCCTCCGGAATTCCTCCGAAGTTCCTCCGGGAATTCCTCCGGAAGTTCCTCCGGGAATTCCTCCGAAGTTCCTCCGAATTCCTCCGAAGTTCCTCCGGGAATTCCTCCGAAGTTCCTCCGGAATTCCTCCGAAGTTCCTCCGGGAATTCCTCCGGAAGTTCCTCCGGAATTCCTCCGGAAGTTCCTCCGGGAATTCCTCCGGAAGTTCCTCCGGGAATTCCTCCGAAGTTCCTCCGGGAATTCCTCCGAAGTTCCTCCGGGAATTCCTCCGGAAGTTCCTCCGAATTCCTCCTGAAGTTCCTCCGAATTCCTCCGGAAGTTCCTCCGAATTCCTCCGGAAGTTCCTCCGAATTCCTCCGAAGTTCCTCCGGAATTCCTCCGAAGTTCCTCCGAATTCCTCCGAAGTTCCTCCGGGAATTCCTCCGAAGTTCCTCCGAATTCCTCCGGAAGTTCCTCCGAATTCCTCCGAAGTTCCTCCGGAATTCCTCCGAAGTTCCTCCGGGAATTCCTCCGAAGTTCCTCCGGAATTCCTCCGAAGTTCCTCCGGAATTCCTCCGAAGTTCCTCCGGAATTCCTCCGAAGTTCCTCCGAATTCCTCCGGAAGTTCCTCCGGGAATTCCTCCGGAAGTTCCTCCGGGAATTCCTCCGAAGTTCCTCCGAATTCCTCCGAAGTTCCTCCGGGAATTCCTCCGAAGTTCCTCCGAATTCTCCGGAAGTTCCTCCGAATTCCTCCGAAGTTCCTCCGAATTCCTCCGAAGTTCCTCCGGAATTCCTCCGAAGTTCCTCCGGGAATTCCTCCGAAGTTCCTCCGGAATTCCTCCGAAGTTCCTCCGAATTCCTCCGGAAGTTCCTCCGGGAATTCCTCCGAAGTTCCTCCGAATTCCTCCGAAGTTCCTCCGGGAATTCCTCCGAAGTTCCTCCGGGAATTCCTCCGGAAGTTCCTCCGAATTCCTCCGAAGTTCCTCCGGGAATTCCTCCGAAGTTCCTCCGAATTCTCCGAAGTTCCTCCGAATTCCTCCGAAGTTCCTCCGAATTCCTCCGGAAGTTCCTCCGAATTTCTCCGGAAGTTCCTCCGAATTCCTCCGGAAGTTCCTCCGGGAATTCCTCCGGAAGTTCCTCCGGAATTCCTCCGGAAGTTCCTCCGGAATTCCTCCGAAGTTCCTCCGGGAATTCCTCCGGAAGTTCCTCCGGGAATTCCTCCGAATTCCTCCGGGAATTCCTCCGAATTCCTCCGGGAATTCCTCCGGGAATTCCTCCTGGAATTCCTCCGAAGTTCCTCCGGGAATTCCTTCAGAAGTTCCTCCGGAATTCCTCCGAAGTTCCTCCGGAATTCCTCCGAAGTTCCTCCGGAAGTTCCTCCGAATTCCTCCGGAAGTTCCTCCGAGAATTCCTCCGGAAGTTCCTCCGGGAATACCTCCGGAAGTTCCTCCGGGAATTCCTCCGGAAGTTCCTCCGGGAATTCCTCCGGAAGTTCCCCCGGGAATTCCTCCGGAAGTTCCTCCGTGAATTCCTGCGGAAGTTCCTCCGGGAGTTCCTCCGGAAGTTCCTCCGAAAATTTCTCCGGAAGTTCCTCCAGGAATTCCTCCGGAAGTTCCTCCGGGAATTTCTCCAGAAGTTCCTCCGGGAATTCCTCCGAAAGTTCCTCCTGGAATTCCTCTGGAAGTTCCTCCGGGTACTATCCCCAACTTTTCTTCAAGTAATCAATAAGCTTTTTTTTCTGGATTTTTCCCGGAAAATTCCTTCAGGAATTCCCCCAGACTATCCCATTGGATTTACTCTGGAAATTCTTCAAGTCTTTCTCCTGTGAGATCCTCCTCGAGCTCTCCCACAAAACATCCAGAAATTTCCGTGGAATTTACTTCAAGAATTCTTCCAGAAATCTTTCCATAAATTCCACCGGAAATGTTTCCGAAAATTTAGCAGGATTTTTTCAATAAATCCCCCTGAAAGTTCCTCAAGGTGCTCTTCAGAGGAATTCACGATGAAATTTTTTTAGAAAAAAAGATTTTCTGAACCATATCTAGGGGGATTTATTGAGAAAATTCTCGAAGAAATGTCTGGTTTGATTTCCCTGAAGGATTGTTTGGATAAATGCTTGAATGATTTTTCGATGTATTATTGTGTGGATTTCCCAATCCAACAAACTATTTAAGCTGAATAAGCTAGTTTTTTGGCCGAAGAAGCATATTTTTAATGTAATTAAATTTAAATCAGCTTCCAATGTTTGTTGGGAATGGACTAACTGGAGGAACTATTTTTTAAAAAATCCTGAGAAAGTTGTTGAAGAAATCCAATAATTTGATAGTAGATAAATGTCATTTGAACTTGACTTAAAATTTATATTTTGGACAAGATAAAACTTTTGAAAACATGTACGAAACCCTACTGCTTCAATACTCCTGCAATGACCATCGGCGTGGTAAAAACATACTCGGTGGCGCAAGAAATTCGTCAGTGGCGGCGAAAGTTCTCAATACATTTCTTCTGTAATATTGACGAGTTTGTTTGAAGTGATTTTCATCATTCGATTGCGGCAATTCTATTTCAGCTTCTGTATAAGAATACAAAAATAATCAAAAATTTCCGATTTATCCTTCATCCGACTTATGCAAATACATCACCCCCAAAACTCAAAATCCATTCGCTCGCATAAGATTCTGTGCGCTACGACGGAAATCCCGCCAGTACGAAAATCAACAAAAAAAATGGCTGCCACGTAAGGGATTTCTGCAACAGACGATGGAAATAGAAGAAGAAAATCCAAATGGAACCGACCGAAGAAAACTCCATTGGTTCAATCTAATAAATAATATCTGATTTAAATTTTTATCAAGTCAATTTGGCGCGAGTGCGCGCGTGAATCTTTCCGTCGAACTTTCTGCGAAGCACCACCCACCCATTCTGTGATATCCTGCCGCCTGATGTCTCTCTGCTTCGAATGGTACGGTCGAATCGAGCAATAGCACTGTGGAAGGATTGCATACAAATTGTTGGTCATAAATCTGAACACTATGCTAAAGAATACTTCATTATAAGTTGGATGTTAAAAATTAATTTCCAACTTCAAATGTGTAAGACACATTTTTGCGATGGAGATAAGACAACACAAGTGTTAGTAATTATATTTTTAAATTATTCTCCCATAGTGAAAGCAGTTCGGTAGAGTGAGGGAGTTTTCGCATTCACCATCATACCCCTGATGGTCCTCGCTGTAATCGTAATCGCCTTATTGATTTTCTCCCTCCCCCTGTTGCAACCGGACGGGGATCTTACCTTAGCTAGAACGAAAGCCGAATTGAACAAAAATTTCTTTTTCCAAAAAATGTTCCTATACGAACTCCGGGCAGCACTGACAACTTCTGGCTTCGAGTCTTCGTCGCCGTTTCGGTGCGGGAGAAGTTCAGAATGAGCTCACTGATTGGCAAAGTGTGCCAATTGTCATTCCGGTTTCCTTTTCCCGAATGGAAATAAAGCGAGGGGACTTTCCCTCGTTAGCAATTACCTGAGTTAGTTTTTTTTCCTGCTTTCACATTTCTTGGATCGACACAGAAGTTTGCTCAGAGGGGACTCGGTGCCGCAAACCGTTCGCTCGGCAGCGAACTAATTTACTAATCGATTGTGCCGATGCCTATCGATTATTGCCAATTGACATCGGATCGGTTTGCCATTTCTCGTTCATTGTTGCATTGTGCTGCATTGTCAATCGATACAAAACGGCATGCCACTTGAAAGTGCTTCGGATTATCAAGGGAGCTGCATTCCAGAGAGGGGTTGCTCTTTTTCAGATTGAATATGCAATTAATACATTTTAATTTGGCATGCACATTGGGAGATTCTATAAGATTTACATCGTGATTACAATTGTTTTGTACTTGACTGAAGTATGGACACAGGTTTATGAACTATGTTTGAGATATTATTTACAAAATGAAACCTTGCAGAGCATTTGAATTACAGCAGATTGGCGCCCCAAACTCACATATCGAAATGAACGAAAGAACATGTCCATAAAATAAGTGCGTATCGCTGTGACGGTATTTACTTACTTACTTATGGGACCTGTATACCTCCGGTGGTGCAAAAGGCCGACCTGTAAGATCTTCATCCTGAGCGATGTCCAGCTATAGCTTTAACCTATTGCCAGGTTAGATTTCGGCCGACTTCTTTTATTTCTTTATTGAGGCTTCGTCGCCATGAGCCTCTGAGTCTGCCTCTGCTGCGGTGTCCTGATGGGTTCCAGTCTAATGCTTGTTTACAGATTTCGTTTCCGTCCCTATGTAAGGTGTGGCCGACCCACCCCCCTTCCAATCCCGTATTTATGTTGCTATCGGCCTCTGGTGACAACGACGATTGAGCTCGTTGTTCGAGAACCAGTTGTGAGGCCACCAGGCCCGAATTATATACCGCAGGCATACACATATTGATGAACACCTACAGCCGTTGAGTGTTCTCTACTAATACACACCATGTGACGGTATCGGAGAAGATTTTGGTGAATAAATTTTAAATGCGATTTCATTCTAAAATATTCGCTGTAATCAGCGCCGTAGTGTGTGGTTGGCCAGGTTGACCCCGCCAAGGGCACCAGGCTTGAAAAGGGCGCCAAAATCCAGAATAGGAGCTTGCATTTTCATGGATTTTCAATTTATTTTATTGATGCTGAAGGTCTTAAAGCTCCCCCAGAACTAAGCGATTTCATCGCCGCGTCGGCGACAACTAGTCGCCGCGATTCTATCGTTGGGTCGCAGCAGGCAATGTTCTATTTACGCTTCCATACCAGCGGTGACAGAATCGCTGTCGCCAAGCGATAAGATCGCGTTGCGACTGTCGCGTCGCGTGTGTTTGGGGGAATCTTCAAACGGCGTGCATAAACCTTGGTGTATTCTCCCTTAACTTTTCAAAAGGACCTAAGTCACCGGAAGGCTCTTTAACGTCGCCTCAAGGAGCATGCTGCCCTGATTTTTGAGATTTGTGTCATCATATTCAGGAAATGCAAATGGAAAGAAGAAAGAAATAAGCTTCTGGGAAGAACCCCTAGATGATGCTGTAGGGGCTAGTAGACTGTAAAAAACTCGTGTAGTAGAGTAGACTGTAAAAAAACTCGTATATTTTTTTTTCGTGACCAAGAAATGCAAACCGTTTTCAAAAATAATAGATACTCGGAAGTAGTGTTACGGAGTTTGTTCGAATTTGGGATAATTTCCCTCATTTTATTCAGACAAACTATTTGAGGCCCAAAAACGGACCATTACGATCACATTTGATCCAGTGACATTTTCGATTTCATCAAACCAGAAATCTGTATGGTAGAAAAAACAAGCAAAGCCACCAAATTTTCATTTTGATTTGAGATTTGATCAAAAGCAGATTTGATCCAAAGCATGCAAACCAACAAAGCCTCAGCGGTCAATCGCATATCAGCCGAGATTGTCAAAGTTGACCCCATGTCAAGTACTGCATAATTTATTTCGCAATATCTGGGACTCGGCAACTTTCCCGGTCGATTGGATGTAGAGTGTCTTGGAGAAAGTGCCCAAAAAGAGTGACCTGACTGTGTGCGATAACTGGCGAGGATTTGTATTGCTGTATGGCATGCTTAATGTTCTATGCAAAGCTATCCTAGCCCGGATTCAAGAACATTGATTCAATAATATTGACTGACAAAAAATGCGGTGGTAGAAATTGGTATTGAATCAACTGATATTCTTCCACCACTGGATGAATATTGATTCCTTACGAGTAGATAAGAAAAAGCG
This sequence comes from Armigeres subalbatus, assembly GCF_024139115.2. Lineage (NCBI taxonomy): Eukaryota > Metazoa > Arthropoda > Insecta > Diptera > Culicidae > Armigeres > Armigeres subalbatus. Next base: position 73,627,734 of record NC_085140.1, read on the forward strand.
CACTAAAAGCTCAGAAACGACGCGTTCCAAGTACATCTGACATCAGAAGACCAGCCACTCCTGGATGGGATGATGAATGTACTAAGTTGTATTCTGAGAAATCCGTAAAACGGAAGGTCTGAGCTTTTTGAGACTCGAAAGAAAGCTCAAAAATCTTCCCAAAAAACGTAGCTACTAGCGACGTTTTGTCGAGGGACTGTCAAAAGAAACCTCAATGACAACACTTTGGAAAACGGCCCGAAACATGCGGAAGCGCATTTCCACCCCAAACGATGGATATCAATTTCGTAAAAAAAAGTCTGTCCAGATTCCGTACCAGCAGAACCGCTATTTCGAGAATTAGTCACTGATCCCGGTTCTTTGGATGGACCATTCTCAATGCTGGGCCTATCCATGTCTCTTCTTTCGTCGAATAACTCTGCTCCGGGTTGCGGTAACATCAAATTCAACCTTCTTAAAAACATCCCAGATATCGCAAAAAACGATTGCTTGACCTGTACAACTGCTTCATGGAGTACAACATTGTGCCACCAGAATGGAGACAGGTCAAAGTAATAGTTATTCAAAAGCCTGGGAAACCAGCTTCTGATCACAATTCATACCACCCGATGGCCATGCTATCATGCATGAGAAAATTATTGGAGAAAATGCGGACCGCATCGTGCTTTCGTGCTGTGCGGTTCTTTCTCTCTTTGTGGAAGGAAGTTTTTAATACTACCCGAAGCTATTTTAATTTCAACGGTGCTTCTTAGCGCTATTTGTACCCACTGATCCCGTTACGATCTTTGCAAGGACCCGTGCCTTCGTTTTACGTTGGACCCGTTTGCGGAAGTAACATTCCGACAAGCGGTGGTAATCCTGCAGGGACACCGTTCTGGGAAAAACCTCTTAGAAGGTCATCACGTCTCCACGCTCAGCAATGAGTATTATCAAAAAACAAGAGGAAGGAGTCTCTGAATTCTCCACTTCCTTCAAAGAAACAAGGTTTCAAGACCGTCCTGCCCAAGCGCCGAAAAAATAGAAGGAAGCTGGAGAATTCAGATATTCCTTCTAACTCTAATATCGGAAATAATTCTTCTCCAATCGAACTGAGCAATCAGTTCGATTTGATTAATGATGAAATTGAGCAAATCGAATATACCTCTAGCCCAGGTGATTCGATTCATGCGAAAAAGCAAAGGATTCCGCCAATTGTGGTATCTGTTGCCGAGTTTTCTGGCTTCCGGAATGAGATTTTGAGTAACCTTCAGGGGATCAAGGTTTCATTTCAGATTGCTAGGAAGGGTGACTGCCGCGTTTTGCCGGGATCCTTTGACGATCGCAAACGTCTTCTTCAGTATTTAACTGAGAAGCGTCATAAATTCTTCACATACGACAACAAAACTGAGCGATTGTTCAAAGTCGTCTTGAAAGGTCTCCCCAGCGATGATAAATCACTGGATGAGATTAAAATTGAAATTTCTCAATTACTTGGATTTTCACCAATCCAAGTAATTAAGATGAAAAATAAATCCCACTCTGGTACTTCCCAGAGGGGCATTTCTCAAGAATTTTATTTAGTTCATTTTAACAAAAGTAAACTAAATAATATGAAAAGTTTGGAAAAGGCCTGTATTATGTCCCATGTCCGTGTTACATGGGAACATTTCCGCAGGCCTGGGGAAATTTCCAAACCCCACCCAGTGCCGTAAGTGCCAAAAGTGGGGTCATGGAACCAAACATTGTCACATGGATGCTAAATGCATGATTTGTGGTGGAACCTCTCACGCCAAGGACGCATGTCCTGTGAGAGAAGATTCCAATAAATTTAAGTGCGCAAACTGTGGGGGCAATCATAAATCCAATTTCTGGGAATGCCCTTCACGCAAAAGTTTTGAATTCGTGCAAAATTGATGACGGAAATTCCAATCGGATCCCAGATTCGACGGGTAGAAATTTTTCAAACGCTCAAATTTCGAAACCGGTTACCGGTCGAGCAATTCATACCCACCGCAATTCACAAACAAATTTTGCCGCTCGTCAACGGCAGCAAGCACTTCAGTAAATTCCAATTTTTCCAATGTACCTACGTACGTATGCAAACATCGCTGCTGGTAGACAAAATTTCTCTTCTCAAAATGAGGTTTATACCCATGTCCCAACGGAAAATAACGGTCATGTTGTTGATCCAGGTAGCATGACAGCTTCCGATTTTGATTTTTAACTGAACAATTGCATCACATGATTGATGCAATGTTCAAAGTAAATACCATTCCTGAAGCTGTTCAGGTTGGTATAAAGTACACACAAAAATTGTTATCGGACTCGTTTCAATGGATCCAAATAATTGTGTGAAAGTTCTAAATTGAATGCCTGCTCTCTAAAGGGTAAGGAAGATGAATTATTCAACTTCCTTTCAGTTCATAATGCATATTGCCATTATAACTGAAACGTATTTAAAACCAGGACTCTCCATTAAAAGAGATCCAAACTATTTTATCTACAGAAATGATCGTCTTGACAGCGCCTGTGGTGGGTCGCCATTGTCATTAATAGACGTATCAAACATAAATTATTTTCTTCGTTTGAAACCAAAGTTTTTGAAACCTTGGGAGTTTCTGTTGAAACAAATTTTGGACAATTTTCCTTCATTGCAGCCTACTTGCCTTTTCAATGCAATGGGCAGTAAAAGAATTTGTTGAAAGCTGATCTTCAAATTCTGACTCGCAACAAATCAAAATTCTTCGTAATTGGTGACTTCAATGCCAAACACCGTTCATGGAATAATGCTCAAAGCAATTCCAATGGTAAAATTTTATTTGAAGATTGTTCTGCGGGATATTATACTATTCAATATCCCAATGGACCAACTTGTTTTTCTTCCAGTCGAAATCCTTCTACAATTGATTTAGTTTTAACGGATTCAAGTCAGCTGTGTGGCCAATTGGTAACTCATGCTGACTTTGACTTCTGATCACCTTCCTGTGACATTTGAAATCTCACAAGAAGTTATTTATAATCCAATCAGCTCTACTTTCAATTATCATAGGGCTGATTGGGATTTATATAGAACGTATATCGACAGGAATTTTGATGCTGATATTCCTCTCGATACCAAAAGTGATATGGATAAGGCTCTCGTAGCTTTGACAAAGTTAATTGTCGAAGCCAGAGGCATTGCAATTCCGAAATGTGAAGTTAAATTCAACTCCATTATTATTGACGACGATCTTCAGCTACTGATCCGTCTTAAAAATGTGAGAAGAAGGCAATACCAAAGAACTCGCGATCCCGCGTTGAAAGTTATTTGGCGAGATTTGCAAAATGAAATTCAAAAACGTTTCGCTATTCTGAGAAATACCAACTTCGAGAATAATGGCTCGAAGTTGGACCCCAGTTCGAAACCCTTTTGGAAATTAACAAAATTCTTAAAAACTCAAAAGCCAATTCCAGCGCTTAAAGAGGGAAATAAAATTTTATTAACAAATGGCGAAAAGGCTCAAAACTTGCTCAGCAGTTCGAGAGTGCCCATAATTTTAGTCTAGGTCTCACTAGTCCAATTGAGGATCAGGTTACACGGAGCTTCGAAGACATTCTCAATCAAGAGAATGTTTTTGACCCTTCGTTGGGAACTAATTTGGATGAAGTGAGATCTATTACTAGAAAATTTAAAAATATGAAAGGCCCGGGTGATGATGGTATTTTCTACATACTTATCAAAAAACTTCCTGAGAGCTCTTTATCCTTTTTGGTTAATTTATTTAACAAATGTTTTCAATTGGCATACTTTCCAGATAAATGGAAAAACGCCAAAGTTGTTCCAATTTTGAAGCCGGACAAAAATCCAGCTGAGGCTTCTAGTTATCGCCCAATCAGTTTGCTTTCTTCAATAAGCAAACTGTTTGAAAAGATTATTTTAAATAGAATGATGGTTCATATTAATGACAATTCTATTTTTGCTGATGAGCAATTTGGTTTTCGCCATGGGCATTCAACCACCCATCAGTTATTAAGAGTTACGAACTTAATTCGGCTCAACAAATCTGAAGGATATTCGACTGGAGTTGCTCTTCTTGATATAGAGAAAGCATTTGACAGTGTTTGGCATGAAGGTTTGATTGTAAAATTGATGAATTTTAATTTTCCTCTGTACATCATTAAACTGATCTAAAATTATTTATCAGATCGTTTCACTACAGGTAAACTATCAGAATACTAAATCTGATAGATTACCTGTAAGGGCTGGTGTCCCCAAGGCAGCATACTGGGGCCCATATTGTATAACATTTTTACTTCTGACTTACCTGATTTACCACCAGGGTGTCAAAAATCTTTGTTTGCAGATGACACGGGCCTTTCAGCCAAAGGGCGAAGCCTTCTGTGTCATTTGTAGTAGATTGCAAAAAGTTTGGATATTTTCTCCACTTACTTGCAAAATGGAAAATTTCCTGAATGCTTCCAAAACTCTGCTTATAATTTTCCCACATAAGCTGAGAGCTTCTTATTTGAAACCTTCTAGCAGACATATTGTCACTATGAATGGGGTTCCAATTAATTGGTCTAGCGAAGCTAAATATTTAGGACTTTTGCTAGACTTTTGATTTACAAACAAATTTTTAGACCTGCCATGTTGTATGCTGTGCCAATATGGACTAGTTGCTGCAATACCAGAAAGAAGGCACTCCAGAGGATTCAAAATAAAATTTTGAAAATGATTCTGAAGTTGCCTCCGTGGTATAGTACCAATGAACTTCATAGAATTTCTAATATTGAGACATTGCAACAAATGTCCAACAAAATAATTTCCAATTTTAGACAAAAATCGTTGCAATCTTCTATTGCAACGATTAACTCATTGTACCCTTAGTATAAAATAGGTTAAGTTTAGTTTAAGTTGAAAACATTGTAATTCCTACATGGTTCAATTCAACCAGAGGAAAAATTCTAACTGCCAGAGGCAATTGAAATGTATTAATAATAACTAAAAAGTAACATAGCAAATAAGGGTGATAGTGTTAAGAAAACACGAAACACCTAGTCTAAGAGATGAATGCATGTATTAGATAATTAGCAAATAAAATTAGTTTAAAAAAAAAAAGAGAGGTCGGTAAATAAACTACCGTATGATTAGTAATTTTTTTTTACCGAGTGCTCTGTAGAATTATTTGACAGAATTGGAAGTTTCAATAAAAACCGAGTAATTCGGTAATTTACATTACCGAGTCTAGTATTTTACTTTAGGCATCAGTATGAATTACTACGGAACTCGGTAAATTGTGAATTTGTTTACTGAGCTTTCGGTTTAAATTAAGAATTACTGGACAAACTCGGTAAAAATCATTACTGAGGTGAAATTTGGGATTTAAGTGTACACTGGCCGGTAAGAGATAGCTTGAAGAAACATACTCCACAATGTTTCCGGGACGCATTTGATGATAAAATTACTGTAATAATTGATTGTTTCGAAGTCAAGGGACAAACATCATTACAACCAATAGAAGCCACAAAACAATGGTCAGAATACAAGAAATCAAGCACGCTCAAGTATGTCATTGCCATAAGTTCAACGGGATATATTATGTTCATATCCAAGGCATATGGAGGACGTTCTTCGGACAAAACAATAACAAAAACGTCAGGATTTTTGGATCTCATATCGGAGGGTGATATTATTATGGCCGATCGTGGGTTTCTAATTGAAGACGATGTTAAGAATAAAAACGCTACTCTAAATATACCTGTGCGAATGTGCGTATTCATGTCGAGCGTGTAATTGGGGTAATGTGAGAAAAATACCAAACTATAAAAAATATGTACCTATGACTCTAATAACGAGAAAACACAACGGTGTAATGACCATGGACATGGTGGTTCATGTATGTGCTATTTTGGTAAACTTGTGTAAACCTATCTTTAACTGATGATAAAAGTGAAACTCGAACTGTTTCGAGCAAAATATCTGTAAATAAATTAGATATTAAGATAAAAAAGCGTTTTATTTCTTAAACATTTTACATTAACAATAACTATAATTGAATACAGCGTGAAAGTGTATTGTTCGCATCTTCAATTGTGAGGTCGTTCATAATACTTTAACCCTTCGTAAAATATTTACCAAGAAGTTCTGGTATAATGACAGCTTTGAAAAATAAAATTGCTTTGGATTTAGTTTCCTGCCAAAACGATTCATTTTTTTTCTACTCGGATTAACAAGTTTTCGTTTTTGGTCCAAATATAAAAGCATTCATAACGCGCTTCTGTAGAAGCTATTTGCATCTGAACACTTTTGATTTTCAACGATTTTGTAACTATCTTCTGATTTTTCTTAATAACCTGGCTTACATTTTGTTAGTCTCAATATAACATTATCTTCGTCCTTGAAGGTGAAGGGACACTTAATTTCAATCGGGATTTTTCCACAGCAAGAGCACAATAAAATTGCATCTGGCGATGCAGCCATTTCCGGATAATCCTTATGTAATATTAACCCACTGTCGATAACTTTAGCTTCTTTGTGGGATTTTTCCAAAAAGCAAATAAGCTGATTCAATGCAGTTTTCTCCATCTTCTTGCCATATCGTGTTGCTTGAGTAGAAAAATAAAACTCATCAGGATAACATATCGTTTTCAACAGGGAAAGTGAAGGTTTATCGATTTTAGTGCTTAAAACATTCTTTAGAACCGAAGCCGTAACTCTTCCTATGCGTAACAATTTCCATAATTCGCAACTAGACTGAGTACGTGTTTCATTTTCAACTTTTCGTCTACATTCTTCATTGGTATGTTTCTGTATGTGACTGTAAAACGAAAGGGACATAAACCGCCATTGCTCAATGTTTTTTTTCTCTATTACTTTCATGGTACAATGTATTCAAAATCAATCCTTTCTCTTCATAGAAAGGATCCAATGTATTTTCTTCACATTTATAACATTCAAATGTGCTGTCACAAAAAGCTTGCATTGCTGTACATTTTACTTCATCGATTTGAAGAACATTCAGCTAAGCTCGAATATCATGTAGCTGCAGTACTCCGTAAGCATTGTCAGAAGATTTTCGTGTATAACCAAAGTTGATGTCTTCAAGCGGCATCTGTAAGTTTCCTGCTACACGTTTGATTGGTCCTCAAGACCTTTGTTCCATGTTCCGTAACTACTACACTTTCTGTCGTCGATGTAGATGATCTAGGAATAGATGACTGGCTTAACAACAGCTGGTGGTGACTCAGACTGGTGAGATAATAAAGAACAGCTCCAACGTGAGAGCAGACTTCACCCATGCCAGCAACGCAGTCACAGTGAGCTGACAATACATCTGAATGACTGATGATTATCCACGGTGTTAAACATGGATCATTTATGCTCATAGAGTGCATCACCTACGAAAATAGATATTAATGATTATCACACGTGAAATTATAGAATTCAAAAGCATACATACATTGGCTCGAACTACGTGTATATCTCCAAATAAAACACCCTCAACAGACTTCACCATTCCGTTTTCGAACCTTAGCTTAGCATCCACCGCTTTGAAGCATCGAAAAGATGATCCGGTGTATGCCGACTGTTTCTTGAGAGCGTAGTCAATGATGGACTCATATGTCACTGTAGTAGGGAGCTGAGTGTTATCCATTTTCAAGAGATACGGATCCTTGTTTTGAATGATGATGATCTTATCCATATATCTCTGAAAATGATCTGTAGAAAGTCCCGCAGCATACATGCTAAGCGATGATGTGCCTGAGAATACCGATGATACGCTTAGGGAACATCCATAAATTAAATTAGTGTGACAACCCATACAAAAATTTCAGATGTTTCATACAAAAAGTGTGACATAGGGAGGAGGGGGGGTTGAAAATGGTCGATTTTTGCGTTACGTAATTAATGGATCTTCCCTTAGCGTTGAATGTTTTAGGAACTAAATTATGTAAACCTACCTATACCGTTTATCTGCAGAACTGGCGTTTTAAGCTGCTTGGCCGGAATGTGTTTCTTATGGGAGGCATTTTTATGTATTTCAATCCGTTTCAATCCAAAAAGCACGATTCCACAATAAAAAAATCGAAAAACTTCAATGTTTGCCTTTCTTGATGTTTATCAACCTGACTTCGGAAAATGACAAGCCGCGAGCTAGCGTTACTAATGAAAACATTCTAAAAACCCAGATTAATCCACCTAGCGGTGATGCTGCCTTTCTCGTTCGTTCAAAAGGTTTGGAAAAATCTCAAATAACACCAATATGTGATGATATAGAAATGCTAATATCATCTTCCAAACTTAGACGTACATGTTCATGATAGAATTAGAGGCGAAAGTATAGAATTGATAGTTCCGTTAGATACAGAGCATGAAGAATGTTTTTATAGAAGTCGATTTGAAAGCGAGCGGAGGGCAATATTTGTGATGGTAGATATCACGACCTTCCTTCTGCCAAGCTCCGTATGAAGGGGAGGCCAGTGGAGATATATTAGCTTCCACACTGATATTCTTCCTCCCCTTCATACGGGAGCTTGGCAGAAGGAAGGTCGTGATATGTGCCATCACAAATATTGCCTCCGCTCGCTTTCTTTCAAATCGACTTCTATAAAAAACATTCTTCATGCCTGCCGTATCCTAACGGAACTAGAAATACTAGAATAAGAGATCGGCAAAGACGCCATCTTGTTTCCCATCAAACCGTCAACAGAGATTCCAAATCGACTTGTTTACTTTTTTCACCCATAAGAGTCAAGCAAAAAGTTCAAGTGATGCCAGTATTATTTCCACGATATCACACCTTTTCATACGTTGCCATTTCGACAGTTTTTCACTCCGCCGGTCTCTGGTTATAGGGTTGCTAAACGGAACTATCAATTCTATACTTTCGCCTCTAATTCTATCACGGTGTTGAACTTAGTCTGTAGATTAAAAAAACACCTTAATAAAGACTAAAAAAAAATTTAATTCTATCATGAACATGTACGTCTTAATTTTGGAAGATGATATTAGCATTTCCATATCATTGTAAATCGGTCAACTTCACGTAGAAGTAACACACACAAAATCATTAATTTAGTGGACCAATATGTGGATTGGTTATATTTTTCATATTTGTTTATAGGGTTAAGGCAGGTATTTTCGTCTTTTCGTCGTAGTCTCGAAAACCAATAAAAGAGAAACTTTTTTGACAAACTCATCCGTATCAAATCGTAAGCTCAGGAGATACGTTCTGCTATATTGGAGTTCTAGCAAAAGGACGTTCCTTTCGATGATTTTAGCCACCAAGACGATGGACGGAAATACCTGCCGAGTCCCTATGCATAAAAAAAAATTCTCGACAAACGCAATTTGTTGCAAACAAATCGGATGAGCATAAGAGCAAAAATTGGCATTTTATTTTGTAGTTTTAAAATTAGTATTTTCGCCATAACTTTTGACCCAATTGTACGATCCGGCCAAGTTTCTATAGGGAACAATGGGACAAGATTCTGCGTCGAACGCAATCTGTTGCGAGCGACTTGAGAAGACATATATTACACATCAATCACAGTAACTTATATATGACCGGATTCAGTCACAATATGGTTACTGCAACCAGATGTGTTGAACTTGTGTTGCTTGGGGAATAGATGAAGTCTAAGTGCTAAAAAAGTGAGCTAGACTTTTTAGAACTTTTTTCACAATAAATAGTAATTTGACCATAACATCTAAGCCCTTAGCCCGATCTGGCCAATTTTCAATAAGAAAATATGAGACATTCTGCGTCGAATATAATTTAATGCGAGCAAATCGGTTGAGGAAAAGTGCCTGAAAAATGAGTGACACTTTTTTTAGCGATTTTTCCATTAAAAAAAGTGGTATAATTTTCGATCCCATAGTCCGATCTGGCCAATTTTAAATAGAAAATAATGGAACAGGATTTTGCGTCGAATGCAACTTGTTGCGAGCAAATCGGTTGAGGATAAGTGCCCGAAAAATGAGTGCATTTTTTACGCAATTTTTCGTATGAATTTATATTTTGGCCATAACTTTCGATCTCATGGTTCGATCTGGCCAATTTTAAATAGAAAATAATGGAACAGAATTCTGCGTCGAATGCAACTTGTTGCGAGCAAATCGGTTGAGGATAAGTGCTCGAAAAATGAGTGACATTTTTTACGCGATTTTTTCGTATGAATTTGTATTTTGGCCATAACTTTCGATCCCATAGTCCGATCTGGCCAATTCCAAATAGGAAACAATGGGACAGGATTCTGCGTCGAATGCAACTTGTTGCGAGCAAATCGGTTGAGGATAAGTGCCTCATTTTTCAGTGACATTTTTTACGCGATTTTTTTGTATGAATTTGTATTTTGGCCATAACTTTTGATTCCATAGTCCGATCTGGCCAATTTCAAATAGGAAACAATGGGACCGGATTCTGCGTCGAATGCAACTTGTTGCGAGCAAATCGGTTGAAGATAAGTGCCCGAAAAATGAGTGACATTTTTTACGCGATTTTTCCGTATGAATTTGTATTTTGGCCATAACTTTTGATCCCATAGTCCGATTTGGCCAATTTCAAATAGGAAACAATGGGACAGGATTCTGCGTCGAATGCAACTTGTTGCGAGCAAATCGGTTGAGGATAAGTGCCCGAAAAATGAGTGACATTTTTTGAGTAGTTTTGCACACACACACACACACACACACACACACACACACACACACACACACACACACACACACACACACACACACACACACACACACACACACACACACACACACACACACACACACACACACACAGACATCACCTCAATTCGTCGAACTGAGTCGATTGGTATATAACACTATGGGTCTCCGGGCCTTCTATAAAAAGTTTGTTTTTGGAGCGATCATATAGCCTTTACCGTATACTTAGTATACGAGAAAGGCAAAAAGGTATTTTGGTCATAACTCTCGATCCCATAGTCCGACCTGTCCAATTTTCAATAGGAAACAATGGGAAAGGATTCTGCGTCGAATGCAATTCATTGCGAGCAAATCGGTTGAGGATAAGTGCCTGAAAAATGAGTGACATTTTTTACGCGATTTTTTCGTATGAATTTGTATTTTGGCCATAACTTTCGATCCCATAGTCCGATCTGGCCAATTTTCAATAGGAAATAATGGGAGAGCATTCTGCGTCGAATGCAACTTGTTGTGAGCAAATCGGTTAAGAATAAGTGCCCGAAAAATGAGTTACATGTTTTACGCGATTTTTTCGTATGAATTTGTATTTTGGCCATAACTCTCGATCCCATAGTCCGATCTGGCCAATTTCAAATAGGAAACAATGGGATAGGATTCTGCGTCGAATGCAACTTGTTGCCAGCAAATAGGTTGAGGATAAAGGCCCGAAAAATGAGTGACATTTTTTAAGCGATTTTTTCGTACGATTTTGTATTTTGGCCATAACTCTCGATCCCATAGTCCGATCTGGCCAATTTCAAATAGGAAACAATGGGACAGGATTCTGCGTCGAATGCAACTTGTTGCGAGCAAATCGGTTGAGGATAAGTGCCCGAAAAATGAGTGACATTTTTTAAGCGATTTTTTCGTATGATTTTGTATTTTGGCCATAACTCTCGATCCCATAGTCCGATCTGGCCAATTTCAAATAGGAAACAATGGGACAGGATTCTGCGTCGAATGCAACTTGTTGCGAGCGAATCGGTTGAGGATAAGTGCCCGAAAAATGAGTGACATTTTTTGAGTAGTTTTGCGCACACACACACACACACACACACACACACACACACACACACACACACACACACACACACACACACACACACACACACACACACACACACACACACACACACACACACACACACACACACACACACACACACACAGACATCACCTCAATTCGTCGAACTGAGTCGATTGGTATATAACACTATGGGTCTCCGGGCCTTCTATAAAAAGTTTGTTTTTGGAGCGATCATATAGCCTTTACCGTATACTTAGTATACGAGAAAGGCAAAAATATTGCAGTTTTATGCTTTTCATTTTTAGTTTTCGGTTTTATTGAAGAAATATTTTTTTTTATGTTTGATTTGTTATGAAACATCATGATTTGATAATTATTGATAATAAATATTAGAAATGAACATCAACATAAGAGCAAATCAATGCTCCAAAAAATGAAAATACATCTGGTAATTATATTTAGGAGTTTTCAACAATATACGCTAGATTCAAAAGCATGACATCATCACTGTCAGTCCAGTCAGTGAATGTCAAAATTTGTAAACAAAAAGTGATCAGCTGATGCGAAACGTCTCATAGATAGCCTAATTCAATTACCGTGAACCCCCAATAATTTGAACGATACCTCATTCAAATTAACGGGGCTCATTTTTAATTTGAACTTCTGGTTACTCTATTTACATTAGAAAAACTGATTTATGGCTGCTCTCTTTACTGGTTTGTTTTGATTCTGCGTTCCATTTTTCTTCTCACGATTCCACGTGCTGAATGACGTTTGAACCATTTTTAATTTGAACAATGTGCAAACGAACGGGATTCAAATTAAAGTGTTCAGATAAAAAACTGTCATATTACCGGGGGTCCATGGTAATTCAATTAAGAGACTCACTGTGATAATAATGATAAGTAATTTTAAGTAGCGATTTTATCTGCCTTTTACTGCGTAACTTTTAACATCACTTCTCCACCTCTTCAGTCACGAGAAAGTTTCCAACCCAGAAACATTCTAGACCGGACCGAGAATTGAACTCGCCATCTCCGGATTTGCAAACCTATGCCTTTGCTCGCAAGGCTACTGGAGACCCCATAGAGCGTTACATCTTCATCAAAAATATCAAATAAGAAATAGCAATCCCATGACATTTTCCAACATTAATGTCACTTAGTTTAAGAAAGCATTTTCTTAGCTATAGGGATGTAACAAGTTGTCATAAATTTAATTTTAATTCCAAATTATAGAAATAATTTCAAGTTAAGCTGCTGTAATATTGATTCTAGTTTCCTGAAAATCATCCCAAACGGTGATTCGATCATCTCTCATCTGCGTAGTTTCTAGCCAAAAATAAGACTGTGTAATGGTAAATTGAAGTATTTCGTTACCAGAGCCTCCCGAACGAAAGTCATTCAATCACGTGCCTTCCAACGGACAAGACCCATCACCAGCCAGGTCGTCGTTTCCAATATAAGAAAAAAAAATACACTCGCCCTGTCTCTAACTTATTTATTTTTCGACGACAGAACAACGTGAGTCCACACATTTGCCTTCGGCAGGCAACGGGTCGGTGGTAGGTCCGTTGGAATAACGAGCAGCAACGAAAAAGGATATCTGCGTACGTGCACGGTAAACATCGAAAAAGACGACAAAAAAATGAGGGTGAGTCCCAGCGCATTAAGGTGGGGCTAATACCTACATTTATATATTTTTTTCCTTCCGTCTTCTTCAATTTTCCCATTCTACGCACAAATCCACACCCCTCGGAATGCTGCGTATTGCATTATCCATTTTCTGATCGTTCCCGTTCCACTCCGTCCCAGGTCCTGTAATGCTTGTTATGCGTGTGGTGAAATAAATTTAGACCAGTTTCGCCTATTTGAATGTAGATGTCATTAGGGAGCCTCCGCTGGTTTCCGCATTTTAGATGACTCTCCTTCGGCCAGGATACGCTCGAATGAATAGCAAGGTAAATCATCTTCAAATTGAATTACGACGGCTACGGTTACCTTTGCCTTTCCAATAGGACATGGTCGCACGGAAGATACGAGCTGCCGAAAATTTTCCAGCAGCACCAATCCAATTACCGGGTGGAACTCCTGCTCCCATGCTGACAGGACAAACACAGCATCCAAAATTGTGTTCACTGTCAAGCGCACAGTAATTTGTGTCACTGCCCATTTCCTACACCCCCAACATCCGCCACAGCCAGAAGAAAGCCTCCTGATTATCGCCGTGATAAGAAATTGACAGCAATTATTATCATCATTCCTGAAACAAGAAGGGCGCGAACCACGAGAAGGATGCCAATCAACAGCAGATAAGGCCCGCGAAGGAGATTTTACACGGGTGGTGGGCGGGAGTTGGTGTTCTGCAAAAGACGCAAATGGCCATCTGGAAATGATTGCGGGTTGATGATGCTAGAAGTTGTTAATCACGTTAATCGCTTCGGTTGCTCTCTAAGCAGGGTCTGCTTTTCTTCTTAACCCTTAAATGCGCAATGTTGTTTTAAAACAACAAACCGAAAATACGTTTAATGTTCATAATTCCAATGGTTATTTACGTTAAAAATATTTCCGACGAATTCTAAAAAAATCGCCTTGCGCCTTTAAGGGTTAAAAAGCAAAAAAAAAAGAAAAATGGTGGGAGAATGAACATCGAGATTGTTACGATTAACCCCGTGAAACAAGCACTAGTTCTTGAAGCCACCGTTTGTTGGTGTGGCGCTAGTGCTGTTCTTGAAGTTTAAAGCTCCGTTCATATTGCACTGATTACATTTCGCGCGGGTATTTAATGATCGCAAAATGATTATCGATCGTGTTAATTTAAATTTCAATAACTCAAGTTATATTGTTCTGTTATCCAGCATTTTACGTGCGGTAATAGCCGCCACAATATAATTATCATCGAAATCAGCCGAAATTATCACCGAAAAAGCCAATAAATTAATTTCGTAGCCGCCTCTCTCAGGCCGCCACAATTTAACATGTTCTGGTAAGGTGCAATCTATTTGACGATTGTCTTGTGTCGTTTGACATCGCAGCGATCATGACTTTATCATTATTGACCAATAAAGGTTGCATGAAGAAAAAGAAAAAGTTGAAGGATTATATTTGAAAAAAATTGCACGGGGGAGCGGAGCATACGGGAAGTTTATTAAAACTCTTCAGAAAAAATTTAGGAGCAATTTAATTAGAAACGGTTGGCACTACGGGGCTGTACTTTTCTTCTACTGCATAATAAACGCAATTTTTCGATTTCAAATTTAATTTTGTGATATCATACACAGTATAAGAAAAGTCCAACTACGTACATACTACTTTCCGTTTTTAATCAAATTACTTTTAAACATTCCACCAAAAGAGCTTCAAATAATTTTCGTATACTTCTAGAATTTTTAGGAAGAGTTTTAAAAAAATTCCCGTTTGCCTCCCGGTGTTTTTTTTTTCCAAATATCATCCTTCGGCTTCTTCTTGCAACTTTTAATCGCCTTACCACGAGCGTCTTCTTGTCGGTTATATTTTTCTTCTTATCGGTTATAGACTAACGCAAAATGAACTCCCCCATGAAATTATGACGTTTGAGCGGGTCGCATAATGAACGCAAAATGAACTTTTGTTCGAGAAGACGACCCGCTCAAATGTCAAAATCCATCGGGTGAGTGAATTCTATACCGTTATATCTTATCGGAATATTTCAGTGAACTCGGAGCATTTTAGTTCACCGGATGTTCATGTCGAGGTTCATTTTTTGTAAACATTACCCGAAGCGGCTGCTTTCTTCTTACTGGAAATCGGCGCATGACGTCATCGTGGTTTAGTCCATGGGGAACTTGAGGCGGTCATTAGCGCTCGTAAAATGCTGTACATGACCAAATTAAAGAGAGAGAAATTAAATTAATATATTGGAACTCTGTTAATTATCATCCGATTTTGACAATTTAGGGATGCCTGAACCGGAGATTTAATATTTTTTCACAGTATGTTTACAGGGCCGGCTAAGGTCTTCTTCTTCTTCTTCAATAGCTTTACATTCCAACTGGAACTTGGCCTGCTTCAACTTTCCTCAGTTATTAATTGAAAGCTTTTCTATGCCCGCCAATGCCAATGTATCTTGTGTGGCAAGTACAATGGATACACTATGCCCAGGATGTCGAGAAGGTTTCCAATTCGAAAACATCCTAGACCGGACCGAGAATCGAACTCGCCATCTCCGGATTGGCAATCCTACGCCTTTGCTCGCAAGGCTACTGGAGACCCCGGGCCGGCTAAGGTCCTCCGAGAAATAAGTACAGAGAACAGACGTTCATCTTCAATCTTATGTTGTGTATTCCAACACCATCGCTTAGTGAGATTGAGCTTTCATGTCGGGCAGCCTGCGTTCGCGGTGCTGAGGCGCGATTTAAATCTTTACACACGATTTCCACGAAATTTGGTTCGATCATCCACGTCTGTTCTCTGTAAAATAAGTTTATCAGAATCCGAATGAAAACACACATTAAGGTCCGTTTCATTTACCGAATTAAAATTGAAAGTGCCAGTTCAAAGATTTAATAAATATCCAGTCTTAAAAAAGGCTGGAGCACCCTCCAAAACCATTAAAACCTAAATCTATCAAAAGTAATCTTGCTCTGCAGGCAGGGTTATTCGATAATTGAACTGCCACCCTACTTTCCAGTTGACGAAATCAATTCATCTATTTGATCTTGATGCATAAACTCTTTGGTTACAAATTTGAGCTCACTGTAATATGGGCATCGAAACTAAGATAAATTAATCTACTTAGTCATTGTACGTGTCATCGACAGATGTTTCACGAAACACTATTGGAACCTTTTTCCTTTACATTTGATCGAATCCAACTGGAAGTGGATGTCACATTTGGGATAAAATTTTGCTATACTTTGGACCATTTGTATGTTGTTAGAATAATAGTTTTTGGAAGCATAATGGACTTAGCGTAAACATCTGGAGGTTAAAAACAATAACTATCATGCACCGGAAAAAGTTTTTTTGGATGACAAGAAACTTAATTATACTGGCCATGTCGCAAATGTGCCGATTATGAGTTAATGTTAAGAATCCTAAGTAACCTAAGAATTAAATCAGTTTAGTAGTGGTTCAAATTGGTGTATTTAATTTTAATATGAATCTAAGACATGCATCTCCCAGCAGCTGCCCTAGATTTGTTTAAGTTCAGATTCAAAAGCTCAAAACTGTTGCACAGCTTTGTTCAACCATATGCATTATAGGAATTAAAGGCCCACTCTTTATCACAATGCCAAATATTTGTCAAATTATTTCAGATATCTATCAAACTGTTTAGATATCGATATGGGTATCAGGCAGACTTGAAAAATTTGTTATAATAATTAATTTGATATTTATTATTGTGAAAAAGACAGTGCTGATAACTTTTGCGCTATAGACTTACGCAAAATGAACTCCCCCCAGAAATTATGACGTTTGAGCGGGTCGCATAATGAACGCAAAATGAACTTTTGTTCGAGAAGACGACCCGCTCAAATGTCAAAATCCATCGGGTGAGTGAATTCGATGAACCCCTGCATAAGTCTATAGCAAAACATGTGTATCTGAAATGAACGAATCAGCTATAGAGATAATAGCAATAAAGTTTTGAAACATATTTTAGATGGTGCGCTTTTTCTTTTAACAACAGCTTAAAATCGAGCCTAAAATTTAAAAAACTGTTTATTTTGTTTTTTATTCGAATTAAATCTGCCCTCGAGCGATATTGTCGCATGCGTCACTGTGTCCCGTGCTTAAAGCCATCGCTTGACAGCTAGCACCAAGTTTAGCACCAAGTTTTCGGCTTCAATCACATTGTATGCAGATGACAGCCGTTTCAGGGGGCTGGTTACGATGGGATTGAAGAATTCCAGATGTACCATGGACTAATCCATCAGTAGCTCCGGAAGTTGTAACGATATTTAAGACAAGGCGTCCGCAATGCGCACTGAATCACGAATTTTCTGGTCGTAATAAAATTGTCGAATATATTCAGAATGAAATACTGAACGTATTTCAGATGTAATCCAGGATGAATTTTCAATAGAATCAATAATTCATTAGAAATGGAGTGAGCAAGGAATCCCGAATGTGATCGCGGACGGAATTTCAAATGGAAACTCGAAAAGAATACCGTATGGATTCCGCATCGAAATCCCGAAAGGATTCCGGATGGAATCCCGAAAGGATTCCGGATGGAATCCCGAAAGGATTCCGGATGGAATCCCGAAAGGATTCCGGATGGAATCCCGAAAGGATTCCGGATGGAATCCCGAAAGGATTCCGGATGGAATCCCGAAAGGATTCCGGATGGAATCCCGAAAGGATTCCGGATGGAATCCGGAAAGGATTCCGGATGGAATCCCGAAAGGATTCTGGATGGAATCGAAAGGATTCCGGATGGAATCGAAAGGATTCCGGATGGAACTCGAAAGGATTCGGATGGAATCGAAAGGATTCCGGATGGAATCCCGAAAGGATTCCGGATGGAATGAAAGGATTCCGGATGGAACTCGAAAGGATTCCGGATGGAATCGAAAGGATTCCGGATGGAATCCGAAAGGATTCCGGATGGAATCCCGAAAGGATTCCGGATGGAATCCCGAAAGGATTCCGGATGGAATCCCGAAAGGATTCCGGATGGAATCCCGAAAGGATTCCGGATGGAATCCCGAAAGGATTCCGGATGGAATTCCGAAAGGATTCCGGATGGAATCCCGAAAGGATTCCGGATGGAATCCCGAAAGGATTCCGGATGGAATCCCGAAAGGATTCCGGATGGAATCCCGAAAGGATTCCGGATGGAATCCCGAAAGGATTCCGGATGGAATCCCGAAAGGATTCCGGATGGAATCCCGAAAGGATTCCGGATGGAATCCCGAAAGGATTCCGGATGGAATCCCGAAAGGATTCCGGATGGAATCCCGAAAGGATTCCGGATGGAATCCCGAAAGGATTCCGGATGGAATCCCGAAAGGATTCCGGATGGAATCCCGAAAGGATTCCGGATGGAATCCCGAAAGGATTCCGGATGGAATGCCGAAAGGATTCCGGATGGAATCCCGAAAGGATTCCGGATGGAATCCCGAAAGGATTCCGGATGGAATCCCGAAAGGATTCCGGATGGAATCCCGAAAGGATTCCGGATGGAATCCCGAAAGGATTCCGGATGGAATCCCGAAAGGATTCCGGATGGAATCCCGAAAGGATTCCGGATGGAATCCCGGAAGGATTCCGGATGGAATCGAAAGGATTCCGGATGGAATCCGGAAAGGATTCCGGATGGAATCCGGAAAGGATTCCGGATGGAATCCGGAAAGGATTCCGGATGGAATCCCGAAAGGATTCCGGATGGAATCCCGAAAGGATTCCGGATGGAATCCGAAAGGATTCCGGATGGAATCGAAAGGATTCGGATGGAATCGAAAGGATTCCGGATGGAATCCTGAAAGGATTCCGGATGGAATCGAAAGGATTCCGGATGGAATCCCGAAAGGATTCCGGATGGAATCCCGAAAGGATTCCGGATGGAATCGAAAGGATTCCGGATGGAACTCGAAAGGATTCCGGATGGAATCGAAAGGATTCCGGATGGAATCCCGAAAGGATTCCGGATGGAATCGAAAGGATTCCGGATGGAACTCGAAAGGATTCCGGATGGAATCCGAAAGGATTCCGGATGGAACTGAAAGGATTCCGGATGGAATCCGAAAGGATTCCGGATGGAATCCCGAAAGGATTCCGGATGGAATCCCGAAAGGATTCGGATGGAATCCGAAAGGATTCCGGATGGAATCCGAAAGGATTCCGGATGGAATCCCGAAAGGATTCCGGATGGAATCGAAAGGATTCGGATGGAATCCCGAAAGGATTCCGGATGGAATCCCGAAAGGATTCCGGATGGAATCCGAAAGGATTCCGGATGGAACCTGAAAGGATTCCGGATGGAATCGAAAGGATTCCGGATGGAATCCCGAAAGGATTCCGGATGGAATCCCGAAAGGATTCCGGATGGAATCGAAAGGATTCCGGATGGAATCCCGAAAGGATTCCGGATGGAATCGAAAGGATTCCGGATGGAATCGAAAGGATTCCGGATGGAATCCCGAAAGGATTCCGGATGGAATCTGAAAGGATTCCGGATGGAATCGAAAGGATTCCGGATGGAACTCGAAAGGATTCCGGATGGAATCGAAAGGATTCGGATGGAATCCCGAAAGGATTCCGGATGGAATCCGAAAGGATTCCGGATGGAATCGAAAGGATTCCGGATGGAATCCCGAAAGGATTCCGGATGGAATCGAAAGGATTCCGGATGGAATCCTGAAAGGATTCCGGATGGAATCCTGAAAGGATTCCGGATGGAACTCGAAAGGATTCCGGATGGAATCCCGAAAGGATTCCGGATGGAATCCGAAAGGATTCCGGATGGAACTCGAAAGGATTCCGGATGGAATCCTGAAAGGATTCCGGATGGAATCCCGAAAGGATTCCGGATGGAATCCCGAAAGGATTCGGATGGAATCGAAAGGATTCCGGATGGAATCCCGAAAGGATTCCGGATGGAATCTCGAAAGGATTCCGGATGGAATCCCGAAAGGATTCGGATGGAATCCCGAAAAGGATTCCGGATGGAATCGAAAGGATTCCGGATGGAATCCCGACAGGATTCCGGATGGAATCCCGACAGGATTCCGGATGGAATCCAGACAGGATCCGGGATGGAATCCCGAAAGGATTCGGATGGAATCGAAAGGATTCCGGATGGAATCGAAAGGATTCCGGATGGAATCGAAAGGATTCCGGATGGAATCCCGAAAGGATTCCGGATGGAATCCCGAAAGGATTCCGGATGGAATCCCGAAAGGATTCCGGATGGAATCCCGAAAGGATTCCGGATGGAATCCCGAAAGGATTCCGGATGGAATCCCGAAAGGATTCCGGATGGAATCCCGAAAGGATTCCGGATGGAATCCCGAAAGGATTCCGGATGGAATCCCGAAAGGATTCCGGATGGAATCCCGAAAGGATTCCGGATGGAATCCCGAAAGGATTCCGGATGGAATCCCGAAAGGATTCCGGATGGAACTCGAAAGGATTCCGGATGGAATTGAAAGGATTCCGGATGGAATCTGAAAGGATTCGGATGGAATCCTGAAAGGATTCCGGATGGAATCCCGAAAGGATTCCGGATGGAATCGAAAGGATTCCGGATGGAATCCCGAAAGGATTCCGGATGGAATCGAAAGGATTCCGGATGGAATTCGAAAGGATTCCGGATGGAATTCCGAAAGGATTCCGGATGGAATCCCGAAAGATTCCGGATGGAATCCGGAAAAGATTCCGGATGGAATCCGGAAAGGATTCCGGATGGAATCCGGAAAGGATTCCGGATGGAATCCAGAAAGGATTCCGGATGGAATCCCGAAAGGATTCCGGATGGAATCCCGATAGGATTCCGGATGGAATCCCGAAAGGATTCCGGATGGAATCCCGAAAGGATTCCGGATGGAATCCCGAAAGGATTCCGGATGGAATCTCGAAAGGATTCCGGATGGAATCCCGAAAGGATTCCGGATGGAATCCCGAAAGGATTCCGGATGGAATCCCGAAAGGATTCCGGATAGAATCCCGAAAGGATTCCGGATGGAATCCCGAAAGGATTCCGGATGGAATCCCGAAAGGATTCCGGATGGAATCCCGAAAGGATTCCGGATGGGATCCCGATAGGATTCCGGATGGAATCCCGAAAGATTCGGATGGAATCGAAAAGATTGCGGATGGAATCGAAAGGATTCCGGATGGAATCGAAAGGATTCCGGATGGAATCCCGAAAGGATTCCGGATGGATTCCTGTTAGTTTTCCGGATTGATTCCCGAAAGTATTCCGGATGGATTCCCGAAAGGATTCCGGATGGATTCGAAAGGATTCCGGATGGAATCTGAAAGGATTCCGGATGGAATCCCGAATGGATTCCGGATGGAATTCCGAATGGATTCCGGATGGAATCCCGAATGGATTCCGAATGGAATCCCGAATGGATTCCCGATTTGATCCCGGATAGAATTCGGATGAAATCCTGGATGAATTTCTGATAGAATCCCGCATGTATTCTGGATGGAACCCTGTATAGTTTTTTGGTTGAAACTCCGGTTGAAATCCCTGGTTGAATATTTGATGGATTCCTGGATAGATCACCAGATAGGTTTTTCAAATTGATTCTTCAGAGGTGACAATAGAATAGATAAAAAAAAGAAATGAGAAAAATTATTAGCTTGACTACTAAATCGAATATCGAATGAAATCCCGAATAGATCGTACATTAAAAGGGCTTGGAAATCTTTTTAGAATTTTTGAAGATTTTCATCGAAGTCTTTTAAGATTTACTGCGGCTGCCAACACCATCGGATTTAATTTATAATTCCTTCTGATTCGATTCCATAACCTTTGAGAATAGTCAATATTAATAGCCACACATATCCTTGAAAAATGTGTAACATCTGCGACTATATAGGATTTAAGGTATTTTGGGCGAACTTCTTCAACAGAACAAAAACGAAGCTGTTTCCCTCTCCAAAAAATGTCGACCTTTTTTCTAAATCCTCGTTTCTTTACTTATCATTAATTGTGCTGAAACGAGCTGTTTTATGATCCCCACCCACTGTTGTCTCGTTCACCGTTAATATTTTCATGTTAATCGCCCCGGCTCTAGTTCATGATTGTTCTTCTCATCCACTCGTTTTTTGCCGAACCCCGCGGTGAGACAAGAAGGTATCGTTGAGATGAACTGTTCTGTGTGAAAGCGGATCACTGGCGAAAATGTAATTAGGCAGCGTGTTATTTGAGGCTTTTCCGGTGGTTTTACCAAGAAGCGAAAATCACCTTCCACCACAGTTCCGACCTTCTCTCAGTCCAGCGTTTCGTTCGGAAGTCTGTCCTCTGATGAGGCTCCCGGTTGGATCACTTGTTGTTTTTCGTTCAACGGAGGAGGATTATTATTAGCGCTGTCGTATCATTTATCTACCCAAGAGGATATTTTTGGGAACGATGGTAGTCAGGGCTCATTTTCACTGTAAATGGCGTAAGTAGCCGCAAGAGGGGACTCAATCATTTAGTGTTGCATACCGTCTCGAGGATGTTTATGAAATGGCTAATTTGCAAGCAATTAGATGTTATGCTTTATTTGTAATAAATAATGATCATTCCCTTGTCATAAGACGAGTTCGTACTATCCCATTTGATTCCATCACTTGATTGTACCTTGACAGATACGTATTTTGACTTCAACAGTAAGGCCGTCTTCCAAAAAGATGTTTGATGAACTATTTCCCTGATACGTACACCGCTTCATGTTTGCTTAATCTACGCGACATAATCATGAATGCTACAGTTCATAAACCATCAATTAATCAACGCACTGAATCACATAATCCACAAACAAACATCAAACTTAATAGCTCGAAATTGGATAATTATCATGCTCTGAAAAGTCAAACCCCAATAGCTCGGTTGCAACTTTTCAAAGCCAGCAGAATATCTGAATTTCCATCACAAAGCACCCATCTGCAATCGTCCCTTCTCGTGCAAAAAAGTACGCCCTCTTGAACGTGAATGCACGGAAGCCCACCGCAAAAACCCCTGACGGAGCCGGAAAAGCCCTCCTTGAATAGCATTTCACCGAAAAAACAGCAACAGAATGCAACATGCAAAACATAGTGAAGTGAAAGCACAACACAGTAGAGACGAGACAGGAAGCGAAAGTGAAGTGCAAAAATAATCATTAATTACCCTGCTGGGCTGCTGCTGTACTGCTGCAGTAGCACGGGAAACAGGTAGTACGGACCCTTGCGGATCTCCTGCCTTTTGCTTCCCCCTTCAGCGCGGTTTGCAATGTTTTCGCAAACGCAAATATGCAACACAACAAAGTCACAACAGAAGGTTGTCATTTATGATGTCTATGCTGGCTGCCTGTGGCGAGGACAAAAGGTGACTGCAAACATGCGGATTTACGGTGATGTTGACTGCCTAAGCTCTGTGAGAAGAACCCACGGCGTTGCAGCTCTGGCTCGTTAATAAGGTGATTCCTAGTTTGCGACCGGGATTTTGTTTGATTTGCATAATTGTGTGCCAATGGAAAGGGAAGGTTTAAAACGGTTTTCAATCCAATCAGGAGTTGGAATTATTATTCCAAAATATGGAGAAAAAATTAAGGCAAAATTAATCCAAACATCCTAGTCACTGTCGCATACCTTCCCATAGTCCCAGTCCTAGTTCATGCCCTTGTTCCAGTTTTTATCTCAGTCCTTGTTCTAGTCCTCGTTCAATTGCCAGTCCCAGTCCCAATCCTGGTCCCGGTTCAGCTCCAGTCCTAAACTTTCTTCATCTCAACAAAAACTGTTCAACAACGTGTTAAAATAATTTACCGTTCGTTCATGCTTTCATCGCGCACATCATTCGACAATCAAACAAAAACGCAAACGTTTCCAAATGACTTCAATTAAACTTTTTACAACGCTGACGAGCCATCATCATCTTCATCCGAGGCAGCCGTTACAAATTTGTGGAAACTTACTTCTGCGCTGCAATCATGCCATCTAGCCAATGTTTTTGCCTCCGGTCATCAAATGATCCACCGAGCAAAGGATTGTTGAGTTTTTGAAACAAGGTGCACTGCGTCAAAACTTGTCTTATACTTTTACCAAAGCTCCGAAAACTGAAAAAAAGGAATTTAATTCCGGTCATAACTCGCGGGAAACAGGCCCAGCTGTTCGAGTTGTGTGGAGCCCAAACGTTGCTAATAATTACAATTAAATTAATACCTACCTGTCATGATTGTGCGCGGCCATAATTTTTATCAAATTATCTCTCCTCTTCCTGCGCGCTGCACAGAAACACATTACCCATCACATACGGCATGGGACAGCCATCGGCGGACCTCTCGATGATGGAGATAAGTAGCAGCAAGCACACGCACGCATGCCCATGAGGGCCGTAGAATTCGGATGATTGTTTACCCGGATGGAATCCCGAAAGGATTCCGGATGGAATCCCGAAAGGATTCCGGATGGAATCCCGAAAGGATTCCGGATGGAATCGAAAGGATTCCGGATGGAATCCTGAAAGGATTCCGGATGGAACTGAAAGGAGTCCGGATGGAATCCCGAAAGGATTCCGGATGGAATCCCGAAAGGATTCCGGATGGAATCCCGAAACGATTCCGGATGGAATCCCGAAAGGATTCCGGATGTAATCCCGAAAGGATTCCGGATGGAATCCCGAACGGATTCCGGATGGAATGCGACAAGGATGCCGGATGGGACGCCGAAAGGATTCCGGATGGAATCCCGAAAAGATTCCGGATGGAATCCCGAAAGGATTCCGGATGGAATCCCGAAAGGATTCCGGATGGAATCACGACAGGCTTCCGGATGGAATTCCGACAGGATTCCAGATGGAATCCCGAAAGGATTCCGGATGGAATCGAAAGGATTCCGGATGGAATCGAAGGATTCCGGATGGAATCCCGAAAGGATTCCGGATGGAATCCCGAAAGGATTCCGGATGGAATCCCGAAAGGATTCCGGATGGAATCCCGAAAGGATTCCGGATGGAATCCCGAAAGGATTCCGGATGGAATCCCGAAAGGATTCCGGATGGAATCCCGAAAGGATTCCGGATGGAATCCCGAAAGGATTCCGGATGGAATCCCGAAAGGATTCCGGATGGAATTCCGAAAGGATTCCGGATGGAATCCCGAAAGGATTCCGGATGGAATCCCGAAAGGATTCCGGATGGAATCTGAAAGGATTCCGGATGGAATCTCGAAAGGATTCCGGATGGAATCCTGAAAGGATTCCGGATGGAATCCCGAAAGGATTCCGGAAGGAATCGAAAGGATTCCGGATGGAATCCGAAAGGATTCCGGATGGAATCCCGAAAGGATTCCGGATGGAATCCTGAAAGGATTCCGGATGGAATCGAAAGGATTCCGGATGGAATTCCGAAAGGATTCCGGATGGAATTCGAAAGGATTCCGGATGGAATCCCGAAAAGATTCCGGATGGAATCGAAAGGATTCCGGATGGAATCGAAAGGATTCCGGATGGAATCCCGAAAGGATTCCGGATGGAATCCCGAAAGGATTCCGGATGGAATTGAAAGGATTCCGGATGGAATCCGATAGATTCCGGATGGAATCCCGAAAGGATTGCGGATGGAATTGAAAGGATTCCGGATGGAATCCCGAAAGGATTCCGGATGGAATCCCGAAAGGATTCCGGATGGAATCCCGAAAGGATTCCGGATGGAATCCCGAAAGGATTCCGGATGGAATCCCGAAAGGATTCCGGATGGAATCCCGAAAGGATTCCGGATGGAATTCCGAAAGGATTCCGGATGGAATTCCGAAAGGATTCCGGATGGAATCCCGAAAAGATTCCGGATGGAATCCCGAAAGGATTCCGGATGGAATCCCGAAAGGATTCCGGATGGAATCCTGAAAAGATTGCGGATGGAATCCCGAAAGGATTCCGGATGGAATCCCGGATGGATTCCGGATGGAATCCCGGATGGATTCCGGATGGAATCCCGGATGGATTCCGGATGGAATCCCGGATGGATTCCGGATGGAATCCCGGATGGATTCCGGATGGAATCCCGGATGGATTCCGGATGGAATCCCGGATGGATTCCGGATGGAATCCCGGATGGATTCCGGATGGAATCCCGAAAGGATTCCGAATGGAATCCCGAAAGGATTCCGAATGGAATCCCGAATGGATTCCCGATTTGATCCCGGATAGAATTCGGATGAAATCCTGGATGAATTTCTGATAGAATCCCGCATGTGTTTTGGATGGAACCCAGTATAGTTTTTCGGTTGAAACTCCGGTTGAAATCCCGGGTTGAATCTTTGATGAATTCCTGGATAGATCACCAGATAGGTTTTTCAAAAAGATTCTTCAGAGGTGACAATAGAATAGATAAAAAAAGAAATGAAAAAGATTATTGGCTTGACTACTAAATCGAATATCGAATGAAATCCCGAATAGATCGTACATTAAAAGGGCTTGAAATCTTTTTAGAATTTTTGAAGATTTTCATCGAAGTCTTTTAAGATTTACTGCGGCTGCCAACACCATCGGATTTAATTTATAATTCCTTCTGATTCGATTCCAAAACCTTTGAGAATAGTCATTATTAATAGCTACACATATCCTTGAAAAATGTGTAACATCTGCGACTATATAGGATTTAAGGTATTTTTGGCGAACTTCTTCAACAGAACAAAAACGAAGCTGTTTCCCTCTCCAAAAAACGTCGACTTTTTGCTAAATCCTCGTTTCTTTACTTATCATTAATTGTGCTGAAACGAGCTGTTTTATGATCCCCACCCACTGTTGTCTCGTTCACCGTTAATATTTTCATGTTAATCGCCCCGGCTCTAGTTCATGATTGTTCTTCTCATCCACTCGTTTTTTGCCGAACCCCGCGGTGAGACAAGAAGGTATCGTTGAGATGAACTGTTCTGTGTGAAAGCGGATCACTGGCGAAAATGTAATTAGGCAGCGTGTTATTTGAGGCTTTTCCGGTGGTTTTACCAAGAAGCGAAAATCACCTTCCACCACAGTTCCGACCTTCTCTCAGTCCAGCGTTTCGTTCGGAAGTCTGTCCTCTGATGAGGCTCCCGGTTGGATCACTTGTTGTTTTTCGTTCAACGGAGGAGGATTATTATTAGCGCTGTCGTATCATTTATCTACCCAAGAGGATATTTTTTTGGGAACGATGGTAGTCGGGGCTCATTTTCACTGTAAATGGCGTAAGTAGCCGCAAGAGGGGACTCAATCATTTAGTGTTGCATACCGTCTCGAGGATGTTTATGAAATGGCTAATTTGCAAGCAATTAGATGTTATGCTTTATTTGTAATAAATAATGATCATTCCCTTGTCATAAGACGAGTTCGTACTATCCCATTTGATTCCATCACTTGATTGTACCTTGACAGATACGTATTTTGACTTCAACAGTAAGGCCGTCTTCCAAAAAGATGTTTGATGAACTATTTCCCTGATACGTACACCGCTTCAAGTTTGCTTAATCTACGCGACATAATCATGAATGCTACAGTTCATAAACCATCAATTAATCAACGCACTGAATCACATAATCCACAAACAAACATAAAACTTAATAGCTCGAAATTGGATAATTATCATGCTCTGAAAAGTCAAACCCCAATAGCTCGGTTGTAACTTTTCAAAGCCAGCAGAATATCTGAATTTCCATCACAAAGCACCCATCTGCAATCGTCCCTTCTCGTGCAAAAAAGTACGCCCTCTTGAACGTGAATGCACGGAAGCCCACCGCAAAAACCCCTGACGGAGCCGGAAAAAGCCCTCCTTGAATAGCATTTCACCGAAAAAACAGCAACAGAATGCAACATGCAAAACATAGTGAAGTGAAAGCACAACACAGTAGAGACGAGACAGGAAGCGAAAGTGAAGTGCAAAAATAATCATTAATTACCCTGCTGGGCTGCTGCTGTACTGCTGCAGTAGCACGGGAAACAGGTAGTACGGACCCTTGCGGATCTCCTGCCTTTTGCTTCCCCCTTCAGCGCGGTTGCAATGTTTTCGCAAACGCAAATATGCAACACAACAAAGTCACAACAGAAGGTTGTCATTTATGATGTCTATGCTGGCTGCCTGTGGCGAGGACAAAAGGTGACTGCAAACATGCGGATTTACGGTGATGTTGACTGCCTAAGCTCTGTGAGAAGAACCCACGGCGTTGCAGCTCTGGCTCGTTAATAAGGTGATTCCTAGTTTGCGACCGGGATTTTGTTTGATTTGCATAATTGTGTGCCAATGGAAAGGGAAGGTTTAAAACGGTTTTCAATCCAATCAGGAGTTGGAATTATTATTCCAAAATATTGAGAAAAAATTAAGGCAAAATTAATCCAAACATCCTAGTCACTGCCATACCTTCTCATAGTCCCAGTCCTAGTTCATGCCCTTGTTCCATCTCTTATCTCAGTCCTTGTTCTAGTCCTCGTTCAATTGCCAGTCCCAGTCCCAATCCTGGTACCGGTTCAGCTCCAGCCCTAAACTTTCTTCATCTCAACAAAAACTGTTCAACAACGTGTTAAAATAATTTACCGTTCGTTCATGCTTTCATCGCGCACATCATTCGACAATCAAACAAAAACGCAAACGTTTCCAAATGACTTCAATTAAACTTTTTACAACGCTGACGAGCCATCATCATCTTCATCCGAGGCAGCCGTTACAAATTTGTGGAAACTTACTTCTGCGCTGCAATCATGCCATCTAGCCAATGTTTTTGCCTCCGGTCATCAAATGATCCACCGTGCAAAGGATTGTTGAGTTTTTGAAACAAGGTGCACTGCGTCAAAACTTGTCTTATACTTTTACCAAAGCTCCGAAAACTGAAAAAAAAAAGGAATTTAATTCCGGTCATAACTCGCGGGAAACAGGCCCAGCTGTTCGAGTTGTGTGGAGCCCAAACGTTGCTAATAATTACAATTAAATTAATACCTACCTGTCATGATTGTGCGCGGCCATAATTTTTATCAAATTATCTCTCCTCTTCCTGCGCGCTGCACAGAAACACATTACCCATCACATACGGCATGGGACAGCCATCGGCGGACCTCTCGATGATGGAGATAAGTAGCAGCAAGCACACGCACGCATGCCCATGAGGGCCGTAGAATTCGGATGATTGTTTACCTGGACGAACAGGATTCATTACTTTTGAGAAAAGGCAGAGTGACTGTCTTTGTTCAGGCACTTGTATGTGAGTTGTTAGCTCAGTGTCAATAGTTGAATGTGCCTTGCTTTTCCCGGAAAAGTAGATTGGTATTTTGTGAGTCACATGTCTATTGCTGATTTGTTTACAGTACTCCAAACTAAACCAACTTATCGTGGCAATTATGAGAGGTCGTAGACTTCTCTATAGGGGAAGGAGGGGCAATATGCCCTAGCTAAGCATAGACTGCTTTTACAGTGAGTCCAAAAAGTGTAGACGAATAGCTGTGTGTTTTCTAGAAAATGTCAAAGATAGAATCTAGTAAGCGAAAAAAAATACAACTATCGATTACATTGTGTAGCAAATTAATCAATTCATCTTTATTGTTAAAAATCAAACAGAAAAATAAAACAATAACAAAAACAAAGGTAACAAAACATAACAATTCATTAAATACGGGCTCAAAAAGTATTCGTCTATTCAGGTTTAGCGCGCTTTTGAAACGAAAACAAGAGTTGTAGAATGGAATTCAATATTTTGTTGGATTCCCCTGTGTATCTATGACGGGCTGTAGTTCTTGTGGCACGGAAATGACCAAATTAGCCGTAACGGGGGACGGAATATTCTTCCATTCTTCTTTCAACACTAATTTCAATTCGTTGTTGTTGGAAATATGACTTTCACGAATTTCACGAAAAGTTTGTCGTCCAGAACCTTCCAATGGAGTTAAATTGGATTCATATCTGGGCTCTGAGGAGGCGTTTTGAGTTGATTGGGGTATTATAGAGTTGCTACAGCTCAGTACTTTGGGCCGTGTGCTTGAGGTAATTATCACCCCGTAAGATGTATGTTCCCTGTAAGCCCAATTTTTCAGCACTGGCGTTAAAATTTTGTTTCAAAATGCGGATGAACATTTTGTGATACATAATTCCTTCAATAATGTGAAATTTTCCCACACCGGTTGCGCTCAAGCACCTCAGAGACTATGACGGAGCCCCCACCATGCTTTACTGCTCAAAAGAGATTATGCGGCTGTATCTCAATATTCCTTTTCCGCCATCGGCCATTTGATCCAAATATGCTGTATTTGCTTTCGTCAGATTACATGACTTGATTCAGAAAGTCATCCTTCTTCCAGCGATATTTTTAGCTGAAATCGAACTGTTTTTGATAATTGGATGGCTCACTTGAATTTTCTTCCGTGATACTCGCCCATAATACCCATACTTTTCACAGGTATTTCTGTTCGTATTGGTTCATATCTGGGCACTTTTTCTCTCCAACTCACCTGCCTATAAGGGTGAACTCGTTTTTAAAGATTTTTTTTATTTTCCGTACAATAAATCGCTCATCGTTATCAGTTTATCATCGCTGACGACCACTCTGTTATTTGTTTTGATAGATTTTTGTGGCGCTGATGAGATCAATCACCAATTAAATGGTTGAATTCTTGCTACCCATGGTCTACCCACATTTCTTGCAAAGTCATAAGTCAACTTGCACTAATTATGCAGGCGTAGAATAAGTTTTTTTTTTCATTTGGACTCATCTTTTTACTTTTCTCACCCATGGTGCTTCTATTTTCCGCGCCAAGTTCAAACAAAACAAAAACATTATTTGATCTGTCATTGAATATTGACAAAAATGTTGCTAGACATCACTAGAGTGTGTTAGTGTAACTACATGCGAATAAAATTATTATATTCGTGTTTCACTCGATTATTTTCTGAATAGACGAATACTTTTTGAGCGAGCGAAATTGATGAAATTTAGATATTCTCTAAATACCAGAAAAAGTAATAGAAATTTCTATTTGTTTTTGAATAATAATCATGTGTTGATAAGTTTTCTACCAAATTTAGAAGAAAGTTTTTTGATTTCACTTCTATCACGCCTAAGTTTTACATTTTACTAAAGAATATGCAGCTAGACGAATACTTTTTGGACCCACTGTATGCCTTAGCTATAACGATTTTCATGGGTGTTTCTACCTCACGCAACAGTTAGACAATATAGCTAGATGATGCCATATTAAAATTAGAAAAAAATCTCAATCATATTGATAATATTCACATTTCAAAAAAGTGGTGATGTTTCGTTACCGGAATACTCATGAGGCAAAACGCCTTTTAGCCGGCAACTCTTAGGGAACAACGTACCACGTGTCGGCACATCAACATTCTGGTATGGACAGTGCGTGGAGACGCGAGTACATTGAAGGTTAGATCCACTAGGGCGTTTTGCCTAGCCGAAATGTTAGATGTTTCATCAAAATGTAAAAATTTCAGTTTTTCTCACATTCCTATCTATTATTTTGACACATTTTTCGCCTAACCTACATAATTTCACGTCTAGTTTTATTGAGGCTATCTCAAACATGGTAAATATAAGCGAATACCCGAAAGGCGTTTTGGGGCCTCTTCCCCTACATCATTCTTGAGTTCCAAACATCCTCTCTCTTCCTTAGCATTCGCGAGCACGTGGCCAGGAGTATTCTCGATTGCTGGAGAGTGCCTTACTTTCATTTAAGAGGTCTAATGATTAGTCCCAAATCAAATAATGTGGTAACGGATAGAAGTGGTCCTACACTATTATGCAATAGTTTTAGCTTGTACCACCTATGAAATTGCACGAAACGTTCGATGTTAATGCCTTGATATTAAATACCGCCATATGTGTTGTCAATTGGTCTACGGAGTGAGATTGGCTCATCGCTCTCACTAACCTGCTGAAGGTAGGAAAACTAAATCGTTTGAAAAGGACATTGGGCCGAATGGCCATTAGGCCAAATGGTCAATAAGACGAAAGGTTATTAGGCCAAATTGTCATTAGTGGCCACACCCAAAAAACAAATCTGACAATTATTGTATAAAATCTGGGCATATACAATTCTGTAAGCTTTTTATACAAATATTGTATTAAAATAATACAAATCTGTATTATTTTAATACAATATTTGTATAAAAAGCTTACAGAATTGTATATGCCCAATTATTATACAGTTTCTGTAAGGTTCTTATGCAGAACTGTATTAAAATCTGCCATCCCCTGGTTGGGTGCAGTTATAGTGTAGCTGAGATTCGCTCATCCAATGATGAAGAGCGCTGCAGGTAATCGGACTAAATCTTGGTGAATAACATCGTTTCATAGCCGACTAAGGAATAAAAGCTACTTCAGATCGAAGGGGTTTCATAAAGTTATTGAGCGCACAGTGAAAGAAAATAACAAGCGCGTAAAGACTCTTCAAGCGATAGATTTCGTGGTCCTGTGAGGTAGGATATTATCGCACGATGGAAAACGGAATGGAGCGATATTAAACGAAATTGAGAGGGAACCTTTCTTATTGTGGATATATGACCATATGACCCGGGACGAGGTGTCCGGATAGCTTGGTAACTGATGAGAGGGGACTTACCCTGACAATTCAGGGAGGCAAATCTCTGTGGAACGTACCAGGTTTTACCAGAACGGGAGGCCCAAGCTAGCATCTGAATCTTGTGGTACTTTCCTACATCTTTTAAGGATTGGTGTATAGGGCAGCATCCCCGCAACTTCGATGTCGTAGCGCTGCAGGAAATCTGCTGGACAGGACAGAAAGTGTGGAAAAGCGGGCATCGAGCGGCTACCTTCTAC
The DNA here is from genome assembly GCF_024139115.2 of Armigeres subalbatus. Classification (NCBI taxonomy): domain Eukaryota; kingdom Metazoa; phylum Arthropoda; class Insecta; order Diptera; family Culicidae; genus Armigeres; species Armigeres subalbatus. The sequence continues at coordinate 73,660,863 of NC_085140.1, forward strand.
CAAAGCTGTGGCACCACCAACGAGCTGGGAACCGGCTTCATAGTGCTGGGAAAGATGCGCCAACGCGTGATTGGGTGGCAGCCAATCAACGCAAGGATGTGCAAGCTGAGGATAAAACGCCGATTCTTCAACTATAGCATCATCAACGTGCACTGCCCACACGAAGGGAGACCCGACGACGAGAAAGAAGCGTTCTACGCACAGCTGGAGCAGATATACGATGGATGCCCACTGCGGGACGTTAAAATCGTCATCGGTGACATGAACGCACAGGTAGGAAGGGAGGAAATGTATAGACCGGTCATCGGACCGGATAGTCTGCACACCGTATCGAATGACAACGGCCAACGATGCATAAACTTCGCAGCCTCCCGCGGAATGGTAGTCCGAAGCACCTTCTTTCCCCGCAAAAATATCCCAAAGGCCACATGGAGATCACCTAACCAAGAAACGGAAAACCAAATCGACCACGTTCTAATCGACGGCAAATTCTTCTCCGACATCACGAACGTACGCACTTACCGCAGTGCGAATATTGAATCCGACCACTACCTAGTTGCAGTATGTCTGCGCTCAAAACTCTCGACGGTGATCAACACGCGTCGGAGTCGTCCGCCGCGGCTAAACATTGGACGGCTACAAGACGGTAGGCTAGCCCAAGACTACGCGCAGCAGCTGGAAGTGGCACTCCCAACGGAAGAACAGCTAGGCGCAGCATCTCTTGAAGATGGCTGGAGAGATATTCGATCCGCCATTGGAAGCACCGCAACCGCTGCACTAGGCACGGTGGCTCCGGATCAGAGAAACGACTGGTATGACGGCGAATGTGAGCAGTTAGTTGAGGAGAAGAATGCAGCATGGGCGAGATTGCTGCAACACCGCACGAGGGCGAACGAGGCACGATACAAACGGGCGCGGAACAGACAAAACTCGATTTTCCGGAGGAAAAAGCGCCAGCAGGAAGATCGAGACCGTGAAGAGACGGAGGAACTGTACCGCGCTAATAACGCACGAAAGTTCTATGAGAAGTTGAACCGTTCACGTAAGGGCCACGTGCCACAGCCCGATATGTGTAAGGACATAAACGGGAACCTTCTTACGAACGAGCGTGAGGTGATCCAAAGGTGGCAGCAGCACTACGAAGAGCACCTGAATGGCGATATGGCTAGAGCGCTACATTGGGTGATTACCAAGGTTTAGGAGGATGAGGTTCTGCCGCAGGAGTGGATGGAAGGTGTCGTGTGTCCCATCTACAAAAAGGGCGATAAGCTGGATTGTAGCAACTACCGCGCATTCACATTGCTGAACGCCGCCTACAAGGTACTCTCCCAAATTTTATGCCGCCGACTAACACCAATAGCAAGAGAGTTCGTGGGGCAGTACCAGGCGGGATTTATGGGTAAACGCTCTACCACAGACCAGGTGTTCGCCATACGTCAGGTATTGCAGAAATGCCGCGAATACAACGTGCCCACACATCATCTATTTATCGACTTCAAAGCCGCATATGATACAATCGATCGGGACCAGCTATGGCAGCTAATGCACGAAAACGGATTTCCGGATAAACTGATACGGTTGATCAAGGCGACGATGGATCGGGTGATGTGCGTAGTTCGAGTTTCAGGGGCATTCTCGAGTCCCTTCGAAACGCGTAGAGGGTTACGGCAAGGTGATGGTCTTTCGTGTCTGCTATTCAACATCGCTTTGGAGGGAGTAATACGAAGGACAGGGATTGACACGAGTGGTACGATTTTCACGAAGTCCGTCCAGTTATTTGGTTTCGCCGACGACATTGATATCATGGCACGTAACTTTGAGAGGATGGAGGAAGCCTACATCAGACTGAAAAGCGAAGCTAAACGGATTGGACTAGTCATCAATACGTCGAAGACGAAGTACATAATAGGAAGAGGCTCAAGAGAGGTCAATGTAAGCCACCCACCACGAGTTTCTATCGGTAGTGACGAAATCGAGGTGGTAGAAGAATTTGTTTACTTGGGCTCACTGGTGACCGCCGATAACGATACCAGCAGAGAAATTCGGAGGCGCATAGTGGCTGGAAATCGTACGTACTTTGGACTCCGTAAGACGCTCCGATCGAATAGAGTTCGCCGCCGTACCGAACTGACAATCTACAAAACGCTCATTAGACCGGTAGTTCTCTACGGACACGAGACCTAGACGATGCTCGTGGAGGACCAACGCGCACTGGTAGTTTTTGAAAGGAAAGTGTTGCGTACCATCTATGGTGGGGTGCAGATGGCGGACGGTACGTGGAGGAGGCGAATGAACCACGAGTTGCATCAGCTGTTGGGAGAACCATCCATCGTTCACACCGCGAAAATCGGAAGACTGCGGTGGGCCGGGCACGTAGCCAGAATGTCGGACAGTAATCCGATGAAAATGGTTCTCGACAACGATCCGACGGGAACAAGAAGGCGAGGTGCACAGCGGGCAAGGTGGATCGATCAGGTGGAGGACGATTTGCGGACCCTCCGCAGACTGCGTGGTTGGCGAAGTGCAGCCATGGACCGAGGTGAATGGAGAAGACTTTTATGTGCAGCACAGGCCACTCCGGCCTTAGTCTGATAATAAATAAATAAGTATAGGGCAGCTAGCTACAGTAGCAGTACAGTCAGCTTGGGCGTCATGAATGGTGGATGGTATATCGTAGGACCAGCGAAATTCGAGTTGAAGACACCAGCAAATTATATTCTCAACGGAATGTTGGACCCCACAGATATCACATTGTGTCCGGAAGGGCCTCCCTTCAAAATTGTATGAGACTCTGGTGCTGCCGGTACGGACTGACGATCTTACTTTACCAGGCTTTGACATCGGCCAGGGGGACCAATATAGTGTCCCAGCTGATATGTCCGCAGTGACATTTCCTGGCGCCCTTGGGGTCCAGGCAAATGTGATGTACTGTAGTTGACACGCAAGAATATCCTAGGTCCATAGACCCATTGTCACTCCCGACGACAGTATTTAAAATCAGGGATGAACTCTACCGTAAGGCAAATCCAGGGCTGTTACAACAGTCGCGGATTTCGCGGATTTGTCGCGGATTCGCTCTTCCAGTCGCGAAAATCGCGGTTCCGTTAAACGTTGTCGCGAAAATCGCGGATTTATATTTACACTCTCTCTAAAATTCAAAATGTTAATGTTTTTTATATGAGTGTATGAGAAGTAAGCAATACTTTGGGATCCGAACACATTATATCGAACACATTTATAACACATTATATATTTTAGTTGGTTGATATCCAAACGATATTTGAGAAACCGTCTGTTGACCCAACAAATTGATCATAAAGAAATTCTGGATTGTCGGGACGCCGAATTGTGTTTAGAAGTTAGTCTATTCGGTTTAGTAGTAAGTAGTTTTTGGGACTTGACATTTTGTCTATTTTGCTCTCCAAGGGTGTTATTGAACGAATCAAACGCATTGAAATTCGCACCTGGGACCACCGGAAATGAGCTAAGACATGCTGGTTATCACACAAAATGATGCTGATTGTTATCAACTCTGTCCATTCGGTTGAGCGATAGAGAGACGCTTCATCTTTCCGACCTTCTGCCTTATCAAGTTCTGCTCCATAGTGACTCCAGGTACTCCTGGCTGCCTATTCCAATTATTTGCCATCTTTCCCTTCAAACATTGTATCTCTTTTTATAGTCTCAGTCAATTCTTTGATTCGTTTGAGGTCAACTTTCCCGAAGAACCCATATTTTTAGAAAATCGAAACAAAAACTGAAAAGTGTTGCCGGCCAGAAGGATTCGCCTGATGTTGGTTCAAAATCGCGAATGTTAGGCCAAGTTTGTCAACAGCTCTTTTTTGATTTCTTGTTTTTAATTTTAATAATAGTTGAAGGCGTCAAAAAATATGAATTCCTGGGAAGGTTGATCTTGAATGAATTTATGAATCGATTGAGCGAATACAAATGTTTGACTGGAGAGTCCAATTACCATCATTGCTTGATTAGATATTTTTTCGGTAAAAAGCGTTTCTGCCATTTAGCGGTCCAAAGTTTATCGTTTCTTCGTTCACTCGTGCCCTAATTTGTCTAAACATTTTTTTAGAAGCCTGTTAGTCTTATATTTGTAACCAAAGGTACATTGCTCTGAATATAAAGCTAAGGCTTAAGGCATGAGTGGAATCTTTTCAAAATGTCGCTTTTTAAATAACATTTTGCCTCCCACGTGTCAGACAATTTTATCAGCAATGCCATATTAGACAAAGTAATGGGACATTTTAAGCGCTATAAGTTCGTTACACATCATAATTTGATATTGTATTTTTGAAAAAGGTTTCAAAAATAAGACAAATTTATGCCAATGACATTTCACAACACTGCTTGTGCTTGAGTACATTGCAGAAATTGAGACACCATGGAAAATCACGGTTGGTTGCAAATCCTACGATCCACTGCTCGCAATAGACGATACAATCCCTCCGACTGAGTACTTGTATGCAGAGATGGCATACTCCCCAGTGCGTATCAAGAGCAAGAGATTTCGCGCACAGCACACATTTACTTTCAGTGAGAGAGAGAGTGCGCGCTGTTATGTTTCTCCACTCAAACGATACGCACGATCCTGGCTATTCCACACAGCTCGCATCGAATGTGTGCGAAAGCAAAAGTGAGAAGTAGTCAAAAGAGCACAGTTAAGCGCGCAGCGCTGTGTGCGCAGAGCTACGTACGCAGATCACGCTGCGCTTAGCTATGTTTGAGATAAAGAGTGGAGTTCGTTCATTGCAGAAGACGGAAGTGTCTAATGAAGTCACCGCGATAATGGAATGTTATATGAATGGAAGTTAAATAAGCTCCAAAACGGTGGATTTGGTGTTACACGGTTATACGACTTTACATATTAGGAGCTGTTCACAAATTACGTAACGGGGAGAGGGGATAAGGGGAGAGATCACACCGAGCATTACGATTCAAAAAACGAGCAATGGGTAATGCTTTCACCATAACCGCGAGTAGACGTAGGACTTGTATAAAAGTAACGTATTTACATTAAACTTCTAAATTTTGGATCTATGGAGTTTGATTATAGGTATTGGTATTGGAAACGACAACTCCCATGCTGTGTAGAATTATTAACAATTTGTTTATTCAAAACTTCTGGAAATAAAACTTGTAATTGAATACATAATTAGAATTGCTTTGTTTCTAACTATTAAGCTCCTATTTACTCAAGCAAATGTAGGGCATTTAAAGATTTCTTAGTGATAATACATAGCATTTGAAGTTCAAAAATTCTATTTATAAAATTTTCAGACTTAGGCAAAATGTGCTATATTGGGAGAACTGTCCCGTTTTCCAAACAAAGAAATACAGCACCAATTTCGTTGCTTCTTTTTGCTAACATGCCAGCGTACTGCTGAAAAAAATCACAACAATAAGAAACAAGTCAAGGAGCAGTAACCATACTAAAATAGAGGAGGTACTGCTAATACGTCAACGAAAAATCATTCAATGTTTTGATTCCATACTCCGAGTCAAGTTTAATAATATAATTTCTCAAAAATAAAAAAACAAAGAATAAGATAAAGTTAATTTAAATATTCTTCTGGAAATTATTTTTTGCGGACTTTTTCAAAACATTTACATGTCATACAGCGAAATTTTCTAATCTAAAATGGATATTAGCACTATTGCTGATTGTGCATCTTTAATTGCTAATGCCTTTTGCAAATAAATGAAAGTGATTTGTTTAATCAAATTTTTATTTTCATCAGTGTAGTTGATTTGTTTTGCTGGGGAATCAGAACCATGTTGTAATGTACCAAGCACAACTTAACATATGGTCAGTCATATGACATGACTCGTACCCATCCCGGGATCATATGGATTATGAAACCAATCACCTGGATGAGCAGACCACATCTCTCAAATTTTATTTTCTTCATCCACCACCGCTGCCCTCGCTACCTCAGCCATCATCGGCCTCTAGCCGTGAACTCCGAGCGATGCGATGGGCGATTGCATCCATAGCAACCGACACCACTGCATCCGACCATCATCAAGCACAGAATGACAAAAAAATGCGCCCACTTCTTTCATACATATTCGCAGACACACCGGCAGTTCTACCGCTGGTGACTGCATGCTGTCGCTGTGTAGGTAAACACAGCGAACGAACGAACGAAACGAAGAATGCGCGAGCAAAAAGCACGTCAGTACGCGCTGCTGTCACAAATTGTAATGACTCGCACACGGCAGGCACTGCTTCTTTTATACACAAAGAAAATCTTCCGGTAGACTCGAAGGCCCGTGACATACCGCATTCTGATGTCCGTGTTAGGAATGCACGGGATTGGTTACATATGAAGTTTTACTGGATTTGACAAGAATTGAAATTTTCAATAGCTTATCGTTAATAATCTTAAGTTTCAATGAAATAGGCAAAATGGTGGAGAGTGTCCGAGTCGATTGATATATAAATCTTGAGAATCCATCGAAAGATAAAGGCGCTAGTAACGTTCAAAATCTTCCCTTCCAGCGTAACGCTCTCGATTTCCAAAAATCTAAATGACACCCAGTATAGTAAAGAAAGACGTAAGTCCTACGTCAAAAAAATGAAACCACCCGCACAAAAAGTGCTACGAAGGGGAGGGTCTGGTCAAAAATTGCCAAATTTAGCCTTACGTAATTTGTGAACGAACCCTTAGAGGTTAAAGCTCACGTCGAAAGTGAAATAAGTTAAATTTGAATTGATAAAACCTTGGTACTCTCCAATTTTGTGCATTTTACTTAAATTTGGCTTTTTCCACGGCACGGCTTTCCACGGCAGATTCAAATAAAAGAAAATTGAGTTGATTTGCGGTTCCATTAGGGAATAATAATTCCCAAAAGAATCAAGTAAATAGGGTACAGAAAGCGTAATATTTCGATTTTTTTTAATACTTTATTAATGTGTTTTTTGATTCTAGATTAAGCTCGATGCCGCATGATATTTTGAGCTAATAAAACAATACCGCTCATAAAAGACGCATTTCATGACACAGGAGTGAAATCAATATATCAAAATATATCAAAAGAAAGTATTTTTTATTTGTAATCGATTATCAGCATCGTACAAATGAGAAACAGTTTTTAATAGTTAACATAGCAACATTAACACAAGGTAAAAACTGATCATGGTTGGAAATAAAATGTATCGTGGTTTGAACTTGTAAATGCAGCCATGTTCTACTGCTGTCCGCTAGGAGTGCTGCATGCGCCTGGCTGGAGCATTTGGTTTACATTTCGCATATCGATATTACATTTTCATATCTACATCATATCGATAATTTAGACGATTTTCACACGTTTCGAGTTACTAATCTAAGGGTGAGAAGATGGATAGTAAAACAAATTTGCTTCTCTATAAGTTTCCTCAGCGTTTCATGCATGTAATTAGTATTATATTCAGGAGCTGCTGCCAGAAGTACAAACCATGGTACGAATTTAGTTCAAACCATGAACGGTGTAGTTGAAACCATGGAACATGAAACCGAAAAAACTTAATAATTACATAACCAAAGTTATGTAATTATTAAGTTTTATTAATGAAACTTAGCTTAAATATGTGAACCCAGGATGTTTTCAGAAAGATAATGAACTAAGCTTCTATATAAACTAGAGTTCGCAGTTGTGACATATCTTTATAATGAAATAAAATAACTTTGTTCTGACGGCTCATCTCATGCCTGCCATTTGGTTCAAACCATGATTGGATACCCACGTTTCTATATGCATACTACGAGTGCTTAAATGGACTTTATGCAACCCATTTGAGTTCCATAATATTTACTCGTAATGCTGGGTAGACACCTTTACGTGGTGTGTTACGGGGTAAGATCTACCACGGTTACATTGCCAGCTACAGGCAAATCCTGACCCAACGAATACCTTCCTTATTATCCAACTCCGTGGTACTTATGAGTGTGTCGCTAAGTCGGTGGCCTCTCGTTAAGTAAGTACTACATCAACACTTCCTTCGTCTCCCTAGTTACGGTGAAGATGGGCGTGGCCAGGAGTAGTAATCCTTATGCTTTTGTTATTTTCGTTTAAGACTGGAATCAAGGACCACTCCCCTTTTTGATTTCTGATAGCATTCTAGATAAGGATCTCAAAAGTAAAACATGAGTATCACTAGTGTCCAATCTACGAACTACAGCGTAACAATGCTAATGCTAATGCCATTTGAGTTCCATAATATTAATTAAAGCACCCATTTCAATGGTATGGAAATGTAGGCCGTTTCATAACTCATGCATGATTGAAATCAAGTATTATGATCTGGAATTGCAAAAAAAAATTTCAATTAGCTGCCTGGTCTCAAGCAGCCTAAACAATTTTGATCATTTGAATAGTTAAAATACTCCTTCTGAAACGTGTCACAAGGGGACTAACTGATAAAAACCCTAACCATCCACTGAGCAGCGATGGTGTCTCTCTCATGTATTATAACAAGCAATTCGTCAACATCTTCTGATACCATAGTCCGATCTGGCCGTTAGTTAGATACGGTTCCGTTAGGATACGGCAGGCATGAAGAATATTTTTATATAAGTCGATTTGAAAGCGAGCGGAGGGAAATATTTGTGATGGCACATATCGCACGACCTTCCTTCTGCCAAACTCCCGTATGGAGGGGGAGGGAAGAACATCAGTGTGGAAGCTGATTTATCTTCACTGGCTTCCACACTGATATTCTGCATTGCATTAATAACTATGCATTGCCACCATTCCTGAAGAAAAAAAAATTCGATCTTCAATTTTTTTTCCAGGGACTCTTGGAAAAAAACAATGATTTTTCAATATTTCCTAAATGCAATGTCCGATCGGGCCAATTTTCAATAGCAAACTGACTTGTTGCGAGTAAATCGGGTAATGCCAAGTTCCCAAGTTCCAAAAAGTGTATCTACAAAATTTGTACACATACACACAGCATTAATATTTACTGAAAACCAGTACTCACCATTATTTTACTGGTAAGCACATTTTATATGTCACTTTATGTCACTTAACTGGAATCCCAGCAAATGTTAATTAAACACCGTTAATCAGCAATACTCAGTTGCTGAATTCATATCAGCAATTCCTCTTTGCTGGAATTCTGTAAATTAGAACTGTCATTATTTCTTTTGGTTTACTTGGTACACACTTTTTTCACAGCCTTTTTCCAATTTACTTGTAGAGGAAGGTGGTCGGTTGTCGGCACCTTTTTGTTTTTGGTCCATAACTTTCGCCCAATTGCACAATGTGGTGTTATTTGCATGCTAATGGAAGCCAATAGGCATCAGCTAAAAACTGGTGAAGAGATTGTTTCATCTATTGGAAAAAAAATATTAACAATTTTGTTAAGCGTTGATTTTATGCCATTTCGAAAAAGGTGGTCGGTTGTCGGCACCCTAAAAAAACACTCACAATGAAAAACCATGAAGTGAGGGCGTTATGGTTGACAAGATCAAGATTTATTGTGTCAATAGCAATGAAATTTATTGCATTTAAGTACATAATACAGAATTTAAAAAATGGTAGTATTGCTAACAACCTTGCTTATAGCCTGAAATTGGGCAATAAACTAATCATTTCTCCTGATAATCACCTTAGTGCCGACAACCGAAATAAGTAATCCTTTTGAAAAATGAAAATAATAGTTACGATAGCTACGATGGCATTCAATTATTAATCACAAAATAGAAAAAATTTGCTTTGTAAGTACGTAATGCGCTCACCATTTTGATCGTTTTACTTCGGTTTATAATACTAAGCAAATGACCAAAAAAACTTGAAGAGGGTTTTCACTTGACAAAAAACCGGCAACCGACCACCTTCGCCTTCTAACGTTGAAGTTCGAACCTTTTAAAGAAATCTATAAAATTTTCAAAGATTTTTGGGTAAGTAGGTATTCATCACATTTGTTACTTATTAGAAAAGGTTTCGAACTAAATCTGTCTTTATTCTAAATTCAGTGGAAACACCACACCTCCAGATAAATTATGCTGGATTGTACCTATAATTCGATCTAGAATTTTATTCGTCAAGGGAAGAACAACTAAAACTGAGCAACTGAAACAAGTCACGCAAACATCAATTCATTTTCTTTGTTAAAAAAATGAAAATGTGCGAATAAACTACCAGTATTTATTTCTCGTGGAATTCTTACTCACACCAATCATATATACGAATAAAATAATCTTTTTGCTGGAAATACATTACTAATAAACCAGCTACTTGATATTCCTTATTGCTGAAGGTTCAACAAACAAACTGTCATTTATTTAGATTCAGCTTTGTTGGTTGATTTTTTTGCTGCAAAAATTGCTAGATTGCACAAACAAAATCAGCAAGATTTTGTTGGATTTCAGCAATAAAAAAATAGTGTGAGGCTTTTTTTAAAAAGTTAAGCGAAAGTTGTTGAACGAAATATAGTGCCAAAGAGAATGAATGCGCGTTGTGAACAGCACATGCAAAATTTCCATACGCATCAGAATTTTAGTCTTGGGCAAAACTGTCGGTTTTAGCCGTGATTTTCACATGATAAAATAACCTATGAACCTAGATATCTATCGGAGGTTACAACTAACAGAACAGAAGGAATGAAGAAAATCCATCTTGCCATTTTGCCTATACAAACGCAGATCAACTCATTTCTATATAGAAGAAAAAGAAGAAGATAATTATTGTGTCTCCACATTAGGGTCTGTTCACAAATTACGTAACGCAAAAATCCAAGTTTTAGACCCCCTCCCTCCCCCTCGTAACAAAAAGTAACATTTTTGGTACCCCCTCCTTCCCCCATGTAACGCGTAACTGTGGAAAAAAAATTTCCTTTCTCTGAAGCATTCGGGTTTTGCTATTTTTTGAACACTGTTAGAATAAGGACGGCACATGATTAGATATCAAGAATGCAGCTAGCAGAAACGAAAATAGAATTTGCGATCATAACCATTTACATAGTTTTGCGGAACTGTGGTGTCGAGAAATACAATATTCGCTTGGTATTTTTACGCATATCAGTCCCGCTATGTTAGCATGCTTGATATCGATAATGACTAATATATGATAACGATAAACAGCAATTACTTCAATCAGTGATTAAAAAAAATACATTCAAATAAATTTTTATTCGCGTTATGCGTAACATTTGGTAGTACCCACCCCCTCCCCCACCTTTTAGTGTAACAAAGTATAACGCAAGTTGGACCTCCCCCCTCCCCCCAGAAGCGTTACGTAATTTGTGAACAGACCCTTATACTTCTAGAAAATTTGACGGCATTCAACCTTTTTGTCACGTTTGAAATTAAATTAATTTTAACCAAAAGTCAAAATTATTTTTTTTACGGAAAAACTGTAAAAGCGCAAATTTTGTCAATTTCTTTAACGTTTAGAATAATTCTCAATTCATTTCTAATTCAAGAAAAAACAAAAAATTCAAATGTCATTTACCTGCATTAAAATTTAAAGACATTTCTTAAACCACCCAAACTTTCAATATGTTGTGCATATGAAAAATAAAAAATTAACATATTTTCTGCACCCGCATATGTGGGACCTTCATCTTCACGAAAATAATCACTACGAGGCGAACCGGTCCAGGGCCGAAAACCTCATTAATAAAGATACATATTAATAATAATAACGAAAATAATCCATTGTCAAAGACACCAAACAAGCAAACCAACGATGCTCATATACTGTACTAGCACGCCGATGATTCATTAGCATTTTGTTGAACACTGCGAGAGCACAGAAAAGTGCACGCAGCAGTGTACGCGCAGCGCTGCGGCACTGAGCCATCATTTGCTCCCGCTCGGATACGACGCAGAACCGAAAGCAGCCACTCGCAACGCAGTAGCTCTCACATAAAATCTTTAGTTTCTCACACAAACCTTTTCTCGCGCAGCGTCATGGTGCTTGGAGGTGAGTGGCTGGTTTTGTTCGCAGTAGTGTGAAAGAGCGCTCTACACACAAATTGTTGGAAGATGTGTGCTCTGCGTGGATCGTGCGTGCGCTATGCCAACTCTGCTTGTATGTTCATGAGGAGCAGAATATCGCAAGTCCTGTATTTCCCTCTGCGTTTAGACAGGGCAAGTGAACGGATTAATGAAAAAGCAGAATCTGCCGCTATGAAATGAGTAGATTGCGCCACCGTAGACCAGTTCCTTCAAAACCTCTCGCATGTTAACCAACATATATAGTACCGGCTTTGTTTTGATGTGGTGAGTGCAACATGAGTTACCTAAAATAATCCACTGAACAAGTTGCTCGAATTTATTGAACGCGAATTGAACGTCTAAACATTTTCGTTCAATTTACTCGAACGAAAAGAAAGTTGACTGTTGTTTGTTTTGACATGTTCAACTTTTGGCAAGTCCATTGAATTCAACTGCGTTGTTCAATTCACTTGCCCTGCCAAAAGGTAGCGTAAGGATTCTAGTCATCTGGGTTTATGAATATTTAACACATTTCAAGTTATGGCCCTTCAATATTACCATTAACCAAATTGTGATCTACGTGTGACCAACGCCTCTAAACAACTTACTTAGAACCTCGTATCGATGTTAGTTCTAGTGTGTAGAATCTAAACTGGCAGCTTCCTTCGTCAACTGTTTTTATCAGTCTATATACAAATTCATGCTACTGAAAGCCTTGAAACCCTTGAATTGACTGTGAAATAGCAATCAATTATGTTGGCTGCATTTGAAAGTCAGTTCTGCTTGAACGTAGTATAACGTTTTACAAGTTTATTCTTTTGATAAAATAATGTATCTTGGTATGAAACGTCCTGTACTTTATTTTCAGTTAAATTTAATTCTGTAAACTTTGACATCAAAACTCTATGAAGTGAGAAAGCCTGGCGGCTAGGCTATTAGGAATGCAACTATCCATGTATTTATAAACCATAAAATTATTTCTGATTCGCCATTCAAAACATCACCTTCGTACCCTCACATTGAAATTTGTTTTTACATGATAATTCGCTTATTTATGTTTGTCGCGGTTTTGTTTTTGTAGTAGCGGATTTCATTTTGTTAGTCGCGAATTTGGCGGATTGGAATTTGTTCAGTTTGTAACAGCCCTGCAAATCACTTTAATAAGGTAAACTGGGCACACATGATCCCCACTTTTTGTTTTGGATACTTATCGGAGTAGAATGCATACATTTATACGCTTGTGGATGGACTTAATTAATAATATAATAAGTTATTCAAACACATTATTGGAAGCAATTATTTTTCATGAATGTTATCAAAATGTCGATTTTTCCAAAAGATAGAAGATTTGACATTTTAAAAACTTACGGGAGACTCGATCCCCATGTAGGGGCGAATTGATTCCTTTATGAGCTAAACACATTTAGGGGCTTTCAAGTTTAATTTATTTATTTATTTATTTATTTATTTATTATCAGACTAAGGCCGGAGTGACCTGTGCTGCACATAAAAGTCTTCTCCATTCAGCTCGGTCCATGGCTGCACTTCGCCAACCACGCAGTCTGCGGAGTGTCCGCAAATCGTCCTCCACCTGATCGATCTACCTTGCCCACTGTGCACCTCGCCTTCTTGTTCCCTTCGGATCGTTGTCGAGAACCATTTTCACCGGGTTACTGTCCGACATTCTGGCTACGTGCCCAGCCCACCGCAGTCGTCCGATTTTCGCGGTGTGAACGATGGATGGTTCTCCCAACAGCTGATGCAACTCGTGGTTCATTCGTCTCCTCCACGTACCGTCCGCCATCTGCACCCCACCATAGATGGTACGCAGCACTTTCCTTTCGAAAACTCCCAGTGCGCGTTGGTCCTCCACGAGCATCGTCCAGGTCTCGTGTCCGTAGAGGACTACCGGTCTAATGAGCGTTTTGTAGATTGTCAGTTTGGTACGGCGGCGAACTCTATTCGATCGAGCGTCTTGCGGAGTCCAAAGTATGTACGATTTCCAGCCACTATGCGCCTCCGAATTTCTCTGCTGGTGTCATTTTCGGCAGTCACCAGTGAGCCCAAGTACACAAATTCTTCTACCACCTCTTCACCACCGATGCAAACTCGCGGTGGATGGCTCACATTGTCGTCACTTGAACCTCTTCCTATCATGTACTTTGTCTTCGACGTGTTGATGATTGGCCGATCCGCTTAGCTTCCCTCTTCAGTCCGATGTAGGCATCCTCCATCTTCTCAAAGTTACGTGCCATAATATCTATGTCGTCGGCGAAGCCAAATAGCTGGACGGACTTATTGAAAATTGTACCACTCGTGTTAATCCCTGCTCTTCGTATTACCCCTTCCAAAGCAATATTGAATAGCAGACACGAAATACCATCACCTAGCCGTAACCCTCTGCGGGTTTCGAAGGGACTCGAGAATGCCCCTGAAACTCGAACTACGCGGCGTTCAGCAATGTGATTGCGCGGTAGTTGCTACAATCCAGCTTATCGCCCTTTTTGTAGATGGGACACACGACACCTTCCATCCACTCCTGCGGCAAAACTTCCTCCTCCCAAATCTTGGTAATGACCCAGTGCAGCGCTCTTGCCAGTGCCTCACCACCGTGTTTAAATAGCTCTCCTGGTAGTTGATCAACCCCAGGGGCTTTGTTGTTCTTCAGCCAGCCAATCTCCTCCTGGATTTCTTGAAGATCCGGAACCGGTAAAATTATGTCCTGCGCGCGTTGTCCCAGGTCCATCACCATACCACTATCTTCGTCTGCCACATCCCCATTCAGGTGTTCTTCGTAGTGCTGCCGCCACCTTTGGATCACGTCACGCTCGTTCGTAAGAAGGTTTTCGTTTATGTCTTTGCACATATCAGGCTGTGGCACGTGGCCCTTACGTGAACGGTTCAACTTCTCATAGAACTTTCGTGTGTTATTAGCGATACAGTTGCTCCGTCTCTTCACGGTCTCGATCTTCCTGCTGGCGCTTTTTCCTCCGGAAAATCGAGTTTTGTCTGTTCCGCGCCTGTTTATATCGTGCCTCGTTCGCCATCGTGCGGTGTTGCAGCAATCTCGCCCATGCTGCATTCTTCTCTTCCACTAACTGCTCACATTCGCCGTCATACCAGTCGTTTCTCTGATCCGGGGGCACCGTGCCAAGTGTAGCGGTTGTGGTGCTACCAATGGCGGATCGAATATCTCTCTAGCCATCTTCTAGCCGCCCAATGTTAAGCCGCGGCGTCCGACTTCGACGCGTGTTGTACACCGTCGAGAGTTTTGAGCGCAGGCATCCTGCAACGAGGTAGTGGTCGTATTCAATATTCGCACTGCGGTAAGTGCGGACGTTCGTGATGTCTATGTCTAGAATTTACCGTCGATTAGAACGTGGTCGATTTGGTTTTCCGTTTCTTGGTTAGATGATCTGCATGTGGCCTTTTTGGATATTTTTTGCGGGGAAAGAAGGTGCTTCGGACTACCATTCCGCGGGAGGCTGCGAAGTTTATGCATCGTTGGCCGTTGTCATTCGATACGGTGTGCAGACTATCCGGTCCGATGACCGGTCTATACATTTCCTCCCTTCCTACCTGTGCGTTCATGTCACCGATGACGATTTTGACGTCCCGCAGTGGGCATCCATCGTATGTTTGCTCCAGCTGTGCATAGAACGCTTCTTTCTCGTCGTCGGGTCTCTCTTCGTGTGGGCAGTGCACGTTGATGATGCTATAGTTGAAGAAACGGCCTTTAATCCTCAGCTTGCATATCCTTGCGTTGATTGGCTGCCACCCAATCACGCGTTGGCGCATCTTACCCAGCACTATGAAGCCGGTTCCCAGCTCGTTGGTGGTGCCACAGCTTTGGTAGAAGGTAGCCGCTCGATGCCCGCTTTTCCACACTTTCTGTCCTGTCCAGCAAATCTCCTGCAGCGCCACGACGTCGAAGTTGCGGGGATGTAATTCATCGTAGATCATCCTGTCGCAACCTGCGAAACCTAGCGACTTGCAGTTCCATGTTCCAAGCTTCCAATCGTGATCCTTTATTCGTCGCCTAGGTCTCTGCCGATTATATCGAGTCGTATTATCTCTTATATTGTTCGAAATTATTGGTTTTCCAGGCGGCTTATTGAGCCTGCGCAAATCTCCTGTCTCATCGGAGGGCCGTCGTGTCAGGGCTGTTTAGCGTCCCACCTAACACCAGGTCTTGGGCTTGTGCGCTTTGAGCGCCACACGGTCGCTTTGGTGGGGCCTACTTGCGGATACATGCAGCTTTTTATAGAGGTTTAACAGGGCCCACTGTCAAACCCCACCACATCCTAGGCAAGCCCCACAACTCGCAGATGGCCTGGGGAGGGATCGTCAAGCCCTTGGACATAGTCCCTACTGCCCTTTTCAAGTTTAATGAAAGGCCAAATTGGTTCATTCTCAATCCTAACAATTCGTTGATGTCTATCGCAAAAACAGTTGTGCGAAAATAAAATATAGTTGGTATAAAGTAAGACAAGTATTTTGGTTCTCGAATAGAGTAACAGTGGCAGATAGAATGGCTGTTCTACAAAGTAGTCATGCTGATGATGATTTAGCTGCCAGCAATCCACTCCACTAAAAGACAGTGGTTATATGTACTACGATTAATACAGTTAAGATACCAAAACTTGTTGATCGATATATAAATACATCTGTGTTATTTTTTAATCTAATTATCCTGTCCCGCATCGCAAATGTCATGGACAGTGGTAAATATTCCTGGAATCGTGGTGTCGAGGTAACTATCAATACCAAAACCGTGATCCAGGAAACCTGGCTGGTGACTTTATACATCAATGTGTTACTGTCACGCATGCTTGAAACATCATATTTTTTCTGTAGAGCGTGTTATAAGTACACAAATGCGATTTCTCTAAAAATACTGACTTAAAGTTGATGAGTATTGCCCGCAGCACCTTACGCTCAAACACTCCGAAAGCTCTCCGATCAGCCTCCTTTAACGTCCATGTTTCATGGCCGTATAAAGCCACCGGAAGAATCAGAGTAGTATACAGCGCGAGTTTTGTTTTCATTTACAGACTACGGGACTTAGGCTGCAATAAACCTTTCACCTCGCGGGTAACATCATTATCGCACGTCACAAATGTTCCAAGATACACAAATTCTTCTACCACTTCAAATTTTTCACCATCCAACACCATTTCACTACCACCACCACTAATGAACCCACGTTCATTGCCAGCGACCATGTACTTCGTTTTGCTGGTATTTATCGTGAGTCCAATCCTCGCTGTCTCCCTCTTAAAAGGCACAAAACCTCTTCCACGGCACGGCGATCCATCCCGATAATATCGGTATCGTCCGCAAATCCCAGGAGCATATGCGATCTTGTGATGATGGTACCGCTTCTTTGCACATCATCTCTCCTAATCGCTCCCTCGAGCGTTGTATTGAACAGTAGATTCGAGAGTGCATCACCCTGCTTTAATCCATCTTAGGTAAAAAATGATGTCGATATTTCATCCGCAACCCTTACACTTGATTTTGATCTGTCCAACGCTATACGAATCAGCCGTATCAGTTTCGCCGGAAAACCATGTTCAAGCATAATTTGCCATAATTCATTCCGTTCCACTGAATCGTACGCCACCTTGAAATCAATAAACAGATGAGTGTCTGCAAGTTGTACTCCCGGAATTTATAAAGGATTTGTCTCAGGGTAAACATTTGATCCCTGCTTGGTATTCGTCGACGAAGGACTCTTCAAGCGGTCTCAATATGTTAAACAGAATACGGGACATACTTTTGTACCCCAAATTATGGAGGGTTATTCCTCGGTAATTGGCACACTCCAGTATGTGCTTTTTCTTAAAGAGGGGTCAAATGAGGTCGTCCAACCAGCTAGCAGGCAATTCCTCGTCTTCCCATATTTTCGACATAATATGGTGCAGAATTTCGTAACTGCCATGTTTGAAAAGTTCAGCTGGAAGCTAGTCCTTCCCGGCAGCCTTATTGTTTTTCAGCTCTTTAATAGCTTTTTTAACCTCATCTAGTGTAGGCGACTCCACAGCTTGTCCTAGGTTGACAGCTAAAAATATAAGACCCATGTTCATGGCGTAACTAATATCAAATGTTACGCAAATTCAACCATCTGTCTAACGGTGGTATAAAAATGTGTTTAGTTTTCGAGAAAATAGGGGATATCAAGTGTGTCCAGTTTCCCCCAAAAGTAGTCGTTTACGTTGATTAGAGTCATTATGCCTAAGATCTTTAGTCCACTCAGTTATTAGGCCAAACGGAACGAAAAGTGAGAGACCGAATGACAAGTGAGGAGTGAGAAATGAGGAGTTGGAAGTGAGAAGGGAGAAGTGGAAACTAAGAAGTGAGAAGTGATGAGTGAGAAGTGAAAAGTTAGAAGTGAGAAGGAGAAGAGAGAAGTGAGAATTGAGAAGTGCGAAGCGATAAGTGTGAAACGATCAGTGAAAGGCAACAAATGACAAGTGAAAAGTGAGAAAGGGGAGTGTGAGAAAGGTGATGGAAAAAGTGAGAAGTGAAGGAAGAAGAAAGTAAAAAGAAGGAAAAAGGAAAAATGAAGAAAGAAGAAGGAAGATGACAGAAGGATGAAGCAAAAAGGAAGAAGGAAGAAGGAAGAAAGAAGAAAGGAGAAGAAAGGAGAAAGAAGGAGGAAGCAAAAAAGAAGAAGGAAGAGGAAGAAATAATATGGAAGAAGGAAGAATAAAAGAGGAAGAAGGAAGAAAAAGAACGAAGGACAAAGGAAGAAAGGAGAATGTAGAAGAAACAAGGAAGAAGGAAAACGAAACATAGGGAGAAGAAAGGAACAAAAAGCAAAAGGAAGAACTAAGAAGAAAGCAGGAAGAAAAAAGAAGGAAGAAGATAGACGGAGAAAGAAGAAGGAACAAGAGGGAAATAAGAAGAAATAAGAAAAAAGGACAAGGAAATAGGATGAATAAAGAAACAAGAAAGAAGGAGGAAAAAAGATGAAGGAAGAAGAACAAATAAGAAGGATTAAGGAAGGAGGAAGAAAGAAAAATGTGGGAGAAAAGGAAGGGAGAAATAAGGAAGAATCAGGAAGGAAGGAAGAAGAAAAAGACGGTAGAAGGGATAATTAAGAAGAAGAAAGGAAGAAGGGAGAAAGAAGAAGGAAGAAACAAGGAAGAAAGAAGAAGAAACAGGAAGTAGAAAAAAACAAGAAGAAAGAAGGAAGGAAAAGCAATAATAAAGGACGAAGAAAGATAAAAAAAGTTAGAAAGAAGAAACTTTTTCACTTCGTGCTTCTCATTCGGCCCAATGACCATTCAGCCTTATGGCCATTCGACCTAATGATCATCTGACCTAATGACCTTCGGCCTAATGGCCTGTTATCGGAGAGTCAGTGGATCCTAGTCGCTGGGGGTATACTGACGTCAGCCATCGTGTGCTGAGTCCGGGCCCTTTGGATAATGCGAGGGATCCTGGATGCAGTGCAAGCAAAAGCGGCAGCCTTATGGCACACTATGGCGAAATTGGAGGACACCTGCTTCAGCGCTGGCATCCTCAGCGAGTGTAGAGGGAAGAAGCCGTAGGAGCTGGTCTCATATCCGGGGTGAAAGGCGTGTTGATGAAAGCCAATTCTTCCATCGGCTTTAGGTTGCTCCCGCAGCTTACGATTCACTAACCTCTCGACAAACTTCGATAAATACGAGGTCAACTAGATAGATCGGCGACGTCGCGAGAAGAAGAACAGGCTTTGTGGATAAGAATATCATGGCTGAGGCGCCACTGACTGATCGGGAAAAAACTGCATCAGGCCTGTTTTATCAAATCGAGGAAAACTATGTTTGGGGAGGTTTGAGACCTTATTGGGTATATTTCATTGCGGCCAAAAGATTTCAGGGCAGCCTAGTAGGTTAGGCATGACTGGAAAATTCCGCAGGATTAGGTTCCATGTGGCTATCCAGTATTTTGCGCTCGATAATGGCGGCGTGAGTTCCCCTCAATTTGACATTCAAGAGGTAGAAAACATTGGAAATCATCAAGTTTGCCATGATTGAAGTAATATTTTTGGTGTCAACAAACAAATGTCATTTTTTTTAGCTAATTAAATAAGTTCCTATTGTGTATCTTATGTTTTACCTAATATTAATGCTTTTCTCATATTTTAGGTTTTGCTGTGGATAGGCTACTTAATGTACCTTTGCTGGACGAAGTACTGTCGATTTCGTGTCAGGTTTTCGCGTATATGCTTTTGTAGTTTATTTATGACATTTGTTGATTTAGTTCAATATTTTGAATTGTATCAAGGCATACTTGATGAGTTCCAATGTTTTCTACCTCTTGAATGTCAAATGCAGAGGAACTCACGCCGCCATTACCGAGCACAAAATACTGGATTGGCTAATGAAACTCGGCTGGATACCGTGAGGGACCAAAATCCGTCCACTTCGTGTGATGTCAACAAATTAGAGGGGCTTCAAGGAAATTATTCCTAAAATCATTTAATATTAACGGTATGAGTGTATTACTTCTATGTGAAGTTAAACGATTTACAATGATATGGAAATGCTTATATCATCTTCCAAACCTAGACGTACATGCAGCGCCGTAGCGTGCGGTTGGCCAGGTTGGCCCCCGCCAAGGGCGTCAGCCTTTAGGGGGCGTCAAAATCAAGAATCACCCTATGAAAACAATTATATGAGATAAAGGGCCGAAAAAATAAGAAATCGGTTTAGTCCAGAGATCTATGGAAGAGATATTTTGAGTAGTGTAGAGCAAACAATGTTTTAATATCTATTCTGGTTTCTCGGGGACTTCCAAAAGCGGTTACAAGGGCCAGTTTAATATTATCAATTCAGTACAAAACCGAATCAGCCGCCATCGAAGTTGGATTTTTCTCACAATCCATACGTTAAACCTAATTTCGGAAGTAGTGCGCTGTATAGCGCATCACCAAATGAAAACAGCGCACTACTCCCGAAGTTAGGTTTAGCGTACGGATTGTGAGAAAATCCAACTTCGCTAATCGCCCAATTCGGTTTTCTACTGAATTGATAATAAAAACATCCAAAAGTACCATCTTCAAATTGTTATTTGAATATATAAGTATCAGCCGCTTAACCAAATTCTAAAGGATCCTTTTGCTGTCATAACTGATAACAGGAAAAGTTTATTACAGAGACTAGCATAGCATCCTATGATTCAAGATAAGTTTGTTTGTTTTATTCAGTAAATCTTCAAGTGATCCGAAAATTGATCATTTCGGTCGCATTTGACTTTTCGACTTTTTGGACCCGAAACTTGTACTAGCACAGCGGTGGAAAATAAAGCATAGCCGTTGAATATTAGATTAGCAGCGAATTTGACTACTTCATTGGGACCAATAAGAGTTGAAAAGCTTAACTAGGGTGCGTATTTGAACTAATGGTATCCATCTGACAATTTTCCCAAAAAGAAATAGCAAAAAAGATCGAAGCGAAGGATTTCAAAAATAAAATGTTTGTTTTGTAAAATTGTAGTTGGTATTAGAGGAAAAGAATGTTCTTAATGATTACGAATTGTTCTTAAAAATTATCAGATATTGGTCCAAAGTTGAATTTTTTCCTTGCCCTGCTGCTTCCGATAGTAGAGTTGAACTTCACTGACCCAACTATTTCCAGAGACCAGTAGTGGCTCCTTAATCCAAATAGATGTCGATTTCGATCACCAGCCAACCCACTAAAGAGTTGGGTTTTTCTCAATTCGACTGATTCCGATCATTTTCATTTCATATATTTCATCAACCGGCTTTGGATTTTTCTTGATCTGAAAAGGTCCGATGGCGACTCTGATCAGAGTTTTCGATTCGGCTAGGTCCGATAACGACCATCTCACTTCAGAGTTGGATTTTATTGACCCAACTAGACTCTGTAGTTCCGTTAGGATACGGCAGGCATGCAGAATGTTTTTATATAGAAATCGATTTGAAAGCGAGCGGAGGGCAATATTTGTGATGGTATAAATCGCACGATCTTCTTTCTGCCAAGCACTTGTATGTAGGGGGAGGGAAGAATATATCTGTAGAAGCTGATATATCTTCACTGCCAGTGCTTAAAAAGTTTTTTTAATGAATCATTCGGAAGTAACTTTTGGGTAATTTCATCTGTAAATTCCTTTGAAATTTCTTCCAAAAATTCCGATTCATTCCAATTTCATTTAAAAAAATAAATTTCCGGAAAAATTCTTCCAACAACATTTCCGTAATAATTCCTGCATATAATTTTACAAGAAGAATTTACAAATGATTTCCATAAGGAGGAAGGAATTCCCGGTGATATTTACAAAAACCTTTCCAGAGAATTTTCCGAAGCAATCCCTGGACGAATGTAAAAGGAATTCCCGGTGTAATTTTCTAAATTATTCCTGGAGTGAATTTCTGAAAAAGTTCTCAAAATAACTACTGAAGAATTTCCGAACGCTCATGTGAGTAGTACTGAAGAAATATTCGAAGGATTTTCCTTAGGTATTTTCGAAGAAATTTTCAAAGAAATTTAAAAGGAGTTCTTAAAAGAATTTCCTAAGGAATTTCTAAAAGAATCTCTTTCTGCAAGAATTTGTGAATGAATTTAAGAAGAAATTTTCGATATTTTTTCGGATTCCTTCTTTGAGTTTTCAAAGAGATCTTTTGAGATATTTCCAAACGAATTTCTGAATTTATTTCTGAAGAAAATTCCGTTATATTTCTGGAGAAATCTGTAGGAGAAATACCGAAAGAATTCTTGGAGAAATTTAAGAATATCGGAAGTGCCTTTCAGGAGTTTCTTTGAAAATTTCGTTAATGAATCGTTCGGAATCTTCTAATGAATTTTTGTCCTACAATCATGGATATAGTTCTTGCTGGAAATTCCTGAGGAATTACTGGATGAATTTCCGAGGGAGTGGAACTTTCGATGGTATCCGAAGGAATACCTGAAATATTTTTAGAAAGAGTTGCTATATAAATTGCTGTAAGTATTCTTGAAATCTCTTGGAAAAAAAACCTGGAGGTATTTCCTAAAGAATGTTTAAAGATATTTACGAAAAATGTCAGAAGTCAATTCCCAAGTAATTATTGAGAACATCCGAAGAATGTTGCTTGCTTGCTAAAAATCCCCTTGCTTGCTAAAATCTTAGTGAAAAATCTTTACATGCTGAGAAGACGGTATTGAAAATATTCTCATCTTGCTTTGTTGCAATTATCTGTTTGTTATCAAGTAGAAATTGCTCTTTGTTTTGATTTCGGTTTTGTTAATCCACTATTCCAAACGGGCTTGCCTTCACATCTGATCAGTTTACAAGCAGACGTTCTACGTTACGGAAGCAAAGAACCTATTCGTTTACATTGGCGGGGACTGCTTAAAGTAAGCCTAACAGTATGGTGCTGAAGTGTGGAACCCTGCTATTGGCGCTTCTTTCGATTTGTCATTTACAAGCAACGTTGGCTGAAAACAAGTTCCACTTCTCGGCGTACAAGGTGAACCGCACATTTCTGTGAAATTTGATCCATTATTCGATAAAAACAGTTGTTACCATCTTGTAGAAAAATTGGTTCCAAGCAAATGAATATTGTCACCGGCTGGGCATGCGTTTGGCCGTCATCGATTCGCAAGCCAAGCATCAGATGCTCGTCAGCGAAGCTAAAACCACTCAAGCCCACCCACAGGCCTACTTCGGCGGTTGGCTTGGAGCCAGCGACCTGGGCCTGGATGGAACATTTATTTGGCACGGAACGGGCGATCGGATGGTTTTCAGCAAATGGAAAATCGGTGAGCCAAGTGGCCTCGATGAACACTGCGTGGTGTTGCACTACTGGCAAGATTTGGAATTCTATTGGACTTGGAACGATGGACACTGCACCACGGAGCTGACTGCTATTTGCGAGAGGATAGAACCGGTTTCGTGTATAGAACAATTCAAGTAGAAGCGATTAGATGGGTATTCCCAGTGATGTTTGTAAATTTTAATAGCTTTAGATTCCTCCAATGCCGACAATTGATAATTTGTTTCATTATGTGTTGTTTTTAACTAAATAAAAGAAAAGGTATTCCCATCCCATATCAATCAACGCTGATCAAAAAAAACGATTAACTCAATAGAAACACCAAGCCTTGCTGGAAGGAAATTCCATGCGTACAAAAATGTATAGTAAGAAGAAGGTTCCTTCGTATTCAATCCTCTCAAGTATTACGGTTTGTTGTGTCAGAGTGAAAAGATACAACTCGAACGGGATTTAATAAGAAAATACGCTGCACGTTACAGCTTTTTTGTGCGCTCCTGTTCTGGATGCCTCTTTACAATAATAGCTTACTGCAAGATCGTCTTTTTGGTTACTTCCACAAAGATATTTGATGCAAAAGATAGCCAGAAAATCTACCGTGCTTCGACGCAAGCTTCTAGTTGAAATGGATTTCCCAACGATAAGAATCTCATTTTTATTCGGAATTCAATTCCACCGTTGCAGCTCTCCGACGGGCACACATTTATTAAATTTAATATCACATTCCAGGTGCATTTCGTCACACATCTTAAATCAAATCTTCTACCATCCCAGCGGAAGCCCGGAAATCATTTCCTGATTTGCATACTGGATGCGATGCAACACCGAAATGGATTCTGGAGCTCGAGGGGTTGAGCGAACAGACGCACAGCTGAATAGCAGAATCTCGGTCAACGTAGAAAGGGTTAAGCCGTCGCCTCAGTCAACCGACATCGACAACGGCGCGGAGGTAAATAAATAATTATTTATGCAAACGAGCTGCCGTGAAGCCAAGAGGACTCGTCTCCGCTCCTGATGAGGACCGGCAAAAAAACGGAAAGGTACGCAGCTTTTTTGTTTCCATTGTTGGCCGTGTGATTCGTTCCGAGGAATATGTGAGAATCCTAATTTATATTTAAATTTCCTGAAAGCGTCAGACGGAGCGGTCTCTAGAGCTAAGGTTCAAACCGTGAATCGACCAAGTATTCAGTTGGTATTTTTTGTCGCGAGGTGATGGGAAACGGCGAGTTTCTTTTTTAGTGTTGTCTAGGCAAGACAAAAAAAAACAGTGAATGTATTCTAATACAAACGAAGATAAAGGGTTGAAGAGGGAACGTCCGTTGTTCTGATTTCAGGAGTCTGGGAACGATCAACCCGTTCGGGTGCTGTTCCTATCGAATGGTTAGACGTGGTTTGAGCATTTAGCGGCGCGGAAGCTGTTTGCAGCGATCAGAGTAAAGTGGAAACATGGCTCTTGGATAAAGTTGGAAATTTGGCTTACATCTTTGAGCGATTGAGTAAAACAGTGTCTTCGCAACTTTGTGATCATGAGTGAACCGGATCGCCACTAATCGAAACAATATTTGTCTTAACAAAGATGACAATTTGTGAAAAGTGAAAAGAAGTGAATTGATGTTAGGTATTGGACGCTAACTGTTCAAGATTCAGTGATTTTTTAGGAATGCAGCAGTAGACAAACGAGTTTGGATTGCGGTGGATTGCGTTTTTCATGCGTTAAGCATACTGAACTGATTAGTCTTTGAAATTGTGAATTTCTTGTGAATTATTAAAATTGGTGCAGAATAAATATTTTTGATTATCCTTATGGCCATTTGATACTATTTTGAATGTCATTGAATTCTACAAGCAAGCGCTGTTTGTATTAATTTTGACTCAAAATAACAGTGAGTTCGATTAAAAGATGCTTCTATATTCCACGTGTTCGAAAAAAGTTGTCTACTCCCCCAGGATTGTGCCTTTGGTTAAGAAAATCAATCTCCGAAAATTTCAGCCTTATCGGTTGTTGCATAAGCTGACGCATTTGATTTAACGTTCATATGAGGTTGTTAGCCGTCCTGGAAATTGGTTCGCAAAGCCCAATTGAGCCATGGTTCGCAAAAATGGCAGTTGGTATGTTAAACATCAATGTCGCAGAACATTGTACGATGATTAAATGAACTTGTATTTAGTTTCCGGCTGATTTATTAGAAGGAGAGTTGTCTAATTAGTAAATCATTGATTCAATTAAAAAAATACGCATCAAATGTGTACAATGTGAGGTTTTGATGTACTGCGATGTGAGGTTTTGTGTGCGATTAAAGGCTCACTCAGATCTAAGCAATCTCATCGCAGCGACAACTAGTCGCCGCGATTCTATCGTTGGGTCGGTTTGGGCAATGTTCCATTTACGCTTTCATACCAACGGCGACATAATCGCACTCTCCAAGTGATAGAAACGCGTCGCGTCTGTTTGGGGGAACCTTCTACATATCGGAACAGATTTGCTATTTGGGCGTAACTTAACTTTTCAACAAACTTTGGAAGGCGAATTCTTGCTAAAGCGAGCATTTTGTAATTGTTTGGTTACAAATTGTGATTTTTTGTTTTGTTTCGGAACCTTTCGGAATAAATGGATTGCGAGTGATTATCAGTAGCCGCTAGGTTGCGCAGCCCGACGGGGGTCCTTCGTAGCTTAGTTGGTTAAAGCACCAGTCTAGTGTACTGTAGGGTCGTGGGTTCGAGTCCTATCGAAGGAAAAGTGGTTACCTCCAATACATTTTTCAAATCAATATCTTCCGCATATATGAGTTTTCACAACAAAGGAAATTAGTTTTGAAAAAAAAAACGCTTGCATATTACAGAATCAATAAATAAATGTTTGTTTTCTAAATAAGTTGCATGATCCCAATTCGAGCCCGATATATGACTGCAGATGTGCTTCACTGCCCATGATCCCATAGTTGACGTAACAACCATTGCACTTTCGCATGTATTTCGAATAATTTAGGGACAAACATCGGAAATTTAAAACATCACAACCCGTAAGCTTTTAAATGTGGCTTGGAACAAGCAAAGTATCGATGTTTCAGCGGTTGAATTATTCTAGTAAACGCGTAATAATTATTATCATTTAAATGAAATTCGCCGAAATTTCGAATGGTTGATACGTCAACTATGAGATCATGGACAGTACAACACATATCGCAGCCACCTTTGATCTCATGCGCAAGTCATGGCAATCAACGAATTTCAAGGTCCACAATCCAACTCCTAATAAATCAGGCGAAAACTAAATAAAAGTTCATTTAACCATCGTACAATGTTCTGTGGAATTGTTTATAACAGCTGCCTTTGCTGCAATTCTGGGCTCAATCGAGCTTTCCGAACCAATTTCAAGAACAAAAAAGTTACAGAAGTGTAGTTTTAATATATTTTGGCTGAAACCTCAAATAAATTTCAAGTCAAATGCGCCAGCTTATGCGACGACCGATTATGCTAAAAGAAATTGATTTTTTTTTATCAAAAAAAAGCCCCTCGAAGAATCGGACAACTTTTTGTGTCCTGCTTCAGTCTAATATTCATGAAAAACACATTTAAGATCATAGAACATTTTTATCTGAGTATAGTCTTTGATTTCATATTACAGAAAGACTTTTCTGCAGTCGATTTGGATATTTTGACGTTTACGACTAGATCGATTCTAACCTAAGTAATCATTGGAGATTTTGCAACATCTAATCAAGCTACCGATTTGATTCGAAGCTTTTGTCTGGATGCCATCGTGGCTTAAGTAGAGATTTTGGTGATAACGTTCAAAATACTGCGAAACATCATGGGATTTGAAATGCTTGAGTTTAAACTGTAAATCTTTAAAAACAAAAACAATAACCAAGTTCTGAGTGATTTCAATTGAGATTACATAAAAACCAGAGATTTATATCGGTCTCCTAATTAAGGGTATGCGATAACACACTTTTTTCTAACGAAACGAAACGAAACGAAATTTCAAATGTCTATGTCGATTCGGATCGAAACGAAACGAAATCAAAGTTCATTTATTTCGAAATTTTTCGAAACGAAACGAATTTTTCATTAAATTTGTTTTACATTATGTACGCAATTCTGAATTCACCTTTTCCAAGTCAAATGACTGTTTTGTGACCAATAGAGTTTTAATAACAGAAGAAGCAATGTGTGATAAATCGCCGCATATACCATTGGCGATAAGACAATACCCCCGCATTTGTGCCGCTTTCAAAGGAATTCTTCGTGGGGCATGTGCTTCCATTTTATACCATATACCATTTTATATTAGTTTTATATCAGTAAGTATATAACAATATAGGAATTGTGGGATTTTTCATATACGGATTCAAATTTCATTTAAAACCTTAGTTCACTTAAGAATTATGTAATTATGCTGAAGCATAGT
The DNA here is from genome assembly GCF_024139115.2 of Armigeres subalbatus. Classification (NCBI taxonomy): domain Eukaryota; kingdom Metazoa; phylum Arthropoda; class Insecta; order Diptera; family Culicidae; genus Armigeres; species Armigeres subalbatus. Next base: position 73,688,980 of record NC_085140.1, read on the forward strand.
TCACATTATTTTGCCAGCGCGGTTTTATGGCAAGTCAAAATTAGAAAATTAATGCTTAGATTTATTTTTTTATTTAGTGGGATACTCAATTGTGTATCCACATCTGCCAGGCGTATACGCAGATAGAGAATTGAAATTACTAGAACAACATTTGAAATGATCTTTTTAATGATCTTTCAACCCGTTCTGGATTTTTTTTGCAAATTCCATGCAAAGATCTAGAAATGCCCACAAATCTGCAATGTTTCAATGTGCAAATAGTCAAATAAGAGCTTAGCTTGATTAACTGTACACATCGTAGTTGCTAATCATGATTGGCCAAGAAACAGCAAATATGCACAGCTCACCAATTAAATAATATTCTTGGGATACAAAAAAGTTATTCTTATTGTATACTTGCTTCGGAGTTTCCAATTCATGACCAATAACTATGCTGGTCACGTGCTTATAGTCAATTTAGGATTAGGAGAAGAAATTTAGTTTAACACTCATTGTTATAAGAGACTGAGGAATGCTCTGCATCTCCGTGAGTGCTACGGGAAAGGAATCGTTGGTTAGTTGAGAAGGTAATTCACGTGAAACCCCTTGGTAAGCGACAAAATATTTATTGTATACGAAGTTATTTTAAAAACAGAGGACGAAAACTGTGTTTCAAATCAATCCAACGCAAGGTCAATGTGCTTCTACAACACGATCGCTTCCGCACTGAATAATTTTGTGCTCTTCGATGCAGACATTAGTTTTATCACTTCGCGTTCTCCCACACTAGCTGGCGTAATCAGCATCAACGCGGTCGATTGCACACTGGTTAAACAAATTTCTGCTACGCGAGGTAGCTGCATTCTGCATTCATATTGTGCAAATAGTAAAAAAATATCACAAAATATAAATTTGAATCTTGGAAACACTGAATACGTTTTATAGAAGAAAACTACATACGTATTTGTCGAATAAAAATGGGGTTATGTAGTAAGCATTAACGCCAGTGTTTCCAAGATTCAAATTTATATTTTGTGATATTTTTATAATTTTGTGAAATGTGTATAACCTAAAGTTTTGAAAACAACTTAACGAATTTGTTCAGCGGCGCAGCCAAAATTTTTGATAATATGAAGTATGGTTTAAGTTTAAAATTGTTTCGAAATTCCGCGGAATTCCGTTAAATTTCATTAGAAGCTAGTTTTTTTCAAACGGAACGAAATCAAGAAAGCAGATTTCGACATGCTAAAATTCCGCGAAATTCCGCGGATTTTCGTTTCGAACCACCTGAAACGATTTTTTTTAGAAATACCGCATATGCTTACTCCTAATATATTTATTGGATTAAACTAACATTATTTTATAATCATGATGAGACTTCAATAAGTTTTTTTTGTTTTTGAGAAACTTTTTGAAATTTGGAAATCAAATTATGCCATCTAATCGAGCACACAGGTCCAATCCCATCTGACCGAAAAGAATTTGTCTAGAAAGGTCGTTTGACCCAATAGGCCATTTGGCAGAAAAGGTCATTGGGCCAAAAATGCGGTTTAGCCAAAAAGATTGTTTTGCAGAAAGAGCCATTTGGCCGAACGGATCATTTGGCCGAATAGATCGTTTGACCAGCAATGTACTTTGGTCGAAATTTATCAATAAGGGACATTTGCCCGAAAATGTCTTTTGACAGAACAGGTAATTTGGCCGAAAAAGACGTTTGGTCTAAATGGTCGTTTGACAGGAAGCGATTTTTTAGCGGAAATGCTTGCGGAAATGTCATTTAGTCGAACAAGTCTATGGCTGAAAAATAGTGAGAAGTGAGAAGTAGGAAATAAGTCAGTTGTGACTCAAAGTACTTGCTGATTGGGATATATTTAGTTGGGTACGATTGTACACTCCCGGAAATAATTATAAGGCACTGTCCATGATCGCATATTTGTAACATTGGCATTTTTGTTGATTTTGTAAATCATTTGTCTATCATTTCCAGCTTGCTACAGATAAGCAAATTAGTGAAGCCTATTTTACTGTTGTGGCCCGGTTGTGGGATTAGATGCAATAAATTGAGCTTTCCGGACGATTATTACCCTTTTTCCAAAATGAACAAAAATGCGAGTGTTACAAATATGCGAGCATGGGCAGTGCAGTTATTTAAACAAAATGGACCTTTTTGAGAATCGAAATCTTAATTACTAGCAATTTGGCCTCCAGGCTAAAATTACCTGAATTTTTGAATGCATGTCGTATGCATAAGTTGAGTCGCTTTATAATGATTTGCATCTAAAGGGATCTTTGCTAGTCTCTCTCAACACTGTGAGACATATGTTCATACAGTTAGAATGTATGTTTTTCATTCTGTACAGTTTCTGTTTTACATTGATAATTTACAGAATATGTTATCCAAATCTTTGCATACCTGGCGAAAACAAAGTGTTTTCCACCAACTAACTGTTGCTTTTTATTTTATTTGTTATTTTCTTTCGTGTTTGCTATTCAACATCGCTTTGGAAGGGGTAATACGAAGAGCAGGGATTAACACGAGTGGTACAATTTTCAATAAGTCCGTCCAGCTATTTGGTTTCGCCGACGACATAGATATTATGGCACGTAACTTTGAGAAGATGGAGGAAGCCTACATCAGACTGAAGAGGGAAGCTAAGCGGATCGGACTAGTCATCAACACGTCGAAGACGAAGGAAGAGGTTCAAGAGAAGACAATGTGAGCCACCCACCGCGAGTTTGCATCGGTGGTGACGAAATTGAGGTGGTAGAAGAATTTGTGTACTTGGGCTCACTGGTGACTGCCGAAAATGACACCAGCAGAGAAATTCGGAGACGCATAGTGGCTGGAAATCGTACGTACTTTGGACTCCGCAAGACGCTCCGATCGAATAGAGTTCGCCGCCGTACCAAACTGACAATCTACAAAACGCTAATTAGACCGGTAGTCCTCTACGGACACGAGACCTGGACGATGCTCGTGGAGGACCAACGCGCACTTGGAGTTTTCGAAAGGAAAGTGCTGCGTACCATCTATGGTGGGGTGCAGATGGCGGACGGTACGTGGAGGAGGCGAATGAACCACGAATTGCATCAGCTGTTGGGAGAACCATCCATCGTTCACACCGCGAAAATCGGACGACTGCGATGGGCCGGGCACGTAGCCAGAATGTCGGACAGTAACCCGGTGAAAATGGTTCTCGACAACGATCCGACGGGCACAAGAAGGCGAGGTGCGCAGCGGGCAAGGTGGATCGATCAGGTGGAAGATGACTTGCGGACCCTCCGTAGACTGCGTGGTTGGCGACGTGTAGCCATGGACCGAGCCGAATGGAGAAGACTTTTATATACCGCACAGGCCACTTCGGCCTTAGTCTGATTAAATAATAATAATTTCTTTAAAAAAAAAACGACCATCCACTTTAAATGTGTATGAGAAGTGTAACGAAAATAATTTTTAAACTTCTAAGGTAGTATTACTTAAAACTTATGAAAGATATTCAAATCAGGACTCGTTTTGTTGTTGAAATAGATTTGTTTTCGGTAAACTGAACGTGATATTAAATTCGAGTTTTAGTCAGATGGACAAGAAAGGTATCAGGACAAATGTGACCAACCATTTCGACATCTGACAGCACATTTCTATATAGTTTTAATGATTGAAAAAAATGCCGTCGGTCGAAGTGGAACAGTTATTACCCGAAAGTGTCATACAAATAAGCGTTCCTAGCGAGCAGGATCTTTGCAGTTTTGGCGATATTCTTTTCGAAAGGTGCCATCAATCTGCATTATTTTCTCAACAGAAACTCTGTCCATGGTGGCACCATATTGGACTCGACTGATATAATGAAAAACGCCCTGAAGACTGAACTTTATTTTCTAGGGTTGAGACATTTTTTAGATTGACAAAACTGAACAAATTTATTCTCAACGATTCATAGCTCCAACGCAGGAGTGGCATGGCGCATCTTGAATCGAAACAAACGACCATGTGGACTGCCATACAAAAGGACTGTCGAGACGATATATCCGCTCAAAACAGGTCCTATTTGAAGAGGCACACTCAACAAAGAAGAAACGAACAACTATCAACTCCTCAGGGTGAATCACTAATTGGCACACTGTATTGAAAATTAATGTTTGGTGTTGTTTAGAAGACGTAGGATTTAGATTAATAATTTTCAAAAAAATGTCCTGCAAGATCCTCAATTCCAAAGGCTGAAATGCAGTAAAGCTAAAAATTATTCGTGATTTTTACGCATCTCTCGTGCTTTGAACCAGTCCATAAAAGACGAGGAAAGAATTGGGAGATGAAGGGAGTACAGTGAAGTCCACGCTTATTCATGGGAAAGCAGGTATGACAAATGTTCACGTGAACTCTTAACTAATGCATCAAATAAGAGACGAGTCAACCTCGGGCTGAGAAGTGAGAAATAAGGATGAGGTAAAGAATGAAAATTGAGGAGTGAGAACAAAAGATGTGAAAAGTGTGAAGGGAGAAATGAAAATTTAGAAGTAAGAATTGAGAAGTATAAAATGAAAATTGAAAAGTTAATAGTGGGGAATGAGAGTGAGAATTGAGAAGTGAAAAGTAAAAAGTGAGAAGTAAGAAATCACGTCAGCCGTAGGAAGAGAGAAGTGAGAAGTCGGATGAGACAAATGAGAAGCGAGAAGTGAAAAGTAAGATATAAGAATGGAAAATTATTTAATTAATCTCTGTTCCTTCCTATTTCTTTCTTTCTTCTTCCTTCTTTCTTTTTTTTTCCTTCTTCCTTCTACCTAATTATTGCTTCCTCCTTCTCTTCCTCCTTCTTTCGTCGTTCTTTATTCTTCTTTTGTATTTCTTCCTTTTTCATTCTTATTAATTTTCTCCACTTCTTTCTTGTTCCTTCTTCCTGCTACTTTCTTCATTTTTTCTCATTCGTTCTTCCTTTTTCCTTCCACCTTTTTCCACCTTCCTTCTTCCATCTTCTTTCTGTCTTACATCTCATTACTCACCAAGCTCATAACATATCTTGCTTCTCAACTGTTGCTTCTGTTTTTCTCACTACTTCCTCCTACTTCTCCCTTCTCATTTCTCACTTCCAACTATTCACTTCTCAATTGTTATTGCATACATACTAATCTCCATTTCTCGGTACTCACTTTTCACTACTCTGCACTCATTTTGAACATCTAATTTCTCACTTCTCAACTCTAACTTTTCACTATTGACTATTCACTTCGAACATTTCACTTCTCACTTCACTTCGTAAAGGAACAAATTTCAACTGTATTTATTGAACGTTTTACAATGTTACAACGAGTTTTTATTTACCCGACGGTTAACTTTCTGTCTGTGCTCAAAAAAACTTACGTTGTCTGTGCTCTGGGGTCAAATTGACCCCAAATTGAAATTGCTATAACTTTTTTATTGCCTGACGAACTTTGGATTTTTTTTGGAATGTTTCAAAAGTTAATTTCATAATATTTCAGTTCGTAACCTAAGATTGAACATAGATGGGCCGGTACCTCGCGGGGAGGGGTTTTCGTGAAAAGGGTACTGAAACAGTGATTTTTTATGTTTATTTTATTTAAATGTTTTTCAAGCAAATTTGTTGCACCTAGGAGACAGATCTCGCCAAATACCAAAAATTAGGAAAATCGGTTGAAACTTGAAAAACTGGCAGCTTTTATAAGTGGCCTGAGGTCATATTTTGAATGGTCAAATATTGCTGTAGTTTGTCGTCGCATGTTCAGTCTTGCTTGAACCGTTTGTTTGTTTAAGTTTAAAACTAAATATACAAAAAAACAAACGACGGAAATATTTTCCTCTCGAAAAAAAAAACAATTCCTGTGTCGAAACTTCGAGTAAATAACACTAGTCAACAGTGTTTCACTCTCTTCAACCATTTTCTGTGTACGTTTAAGATTTTTCTTCGCTGAATTCAGTCACATATTCAGATTTATTGTAACTCGTCCAGTTTTAGCGAAAAACGGGTTCTAATTCACAAAACTACGTATTCTCATGGAAATTTGGTTGCTCTGTTCTGCAAAGCTGGTATTCGGCTCCTACCTAAACTTGAGAATGTGGTTTGAACTATATAGAAAAAATCGTGCATGATCCAAATAAGTTATTTATTTAATTATTTAATCAGATTAAGGCCGAAGTGGCCTGTGCGGTATATAAGAGTCTTCTCCATTCGGCTCGGTCCATGGCTACACGTCGCCAACCACGCAGTCTACGGAGGGTCCGCAAGTCATCTTCCACCTGATCGATCCACCTTGCCAAATAAGTTGTTGAGTTTTATTTGACACGTTCATTTGTTGTGAAAAACGGAATTTATTTCACAAAAGTACATATTTTCAAGGAAATTTGTTTTCTTTGCGGTGCAAAGCTGAATTTCGGCGTCTCACTTTGAGAATAATATTTAAATTTCGTAGAATAGGCTTTGCAGAATAAAGTTTGAATATCGCAGAATATGTCATGCTGAATGTATATGGCTTGTTGTATTTCATTTAGCACGTACACTTGTTGAGAAAGACGGAATTTAATTCACAAAAGTACGTATTTTCATTGAAATTTGCTTTCTCTGCTCTGCAAACCTGATTTTTTCTTCTCACTTTGAACATAAAGTTTGAATATCGTCTTCTCAAAGTGAGGAGCCGAAATTCAGCTTTGCGGAGGAGAGAAACCAAATTTCTATGAAAAATTTATCTGAATTCAGTGTAAAAATTCTATTAAGTACATTGAAAACGGTTGAAGGGAGCGAAAAATAATTCAATTCTGTTGGGATAGTGTAATAAATTTGTTGTAAAATTTTAACACTGAGCCAAAAACAAAATTGAGCAATTTCTTAAAAGCCTCCCTAATAAAGATACAAAAAAAAAGAAATTTTAGACAGGGAAGCCAAATATATCCGCAATCTTATTGTGGAGCTTATTGAGGGAATAGGCAAGCGGGAGTCTGTTGGAAAACTATCACTGCTGTCTGAGATGGTTCACCACATGTGTTTGACTGACGGCAAATTGCCACGATTGCTTTGATTGATATTTTTTGGCTCTCCGATGTCGTTCATATACCGCCTACTTCGATACCTTCAAATCTATTGGATTGGACTTTCCATAATTAAAACCCAGCGCCATTTTACTGCCACACACTAATCACTAGAAATAGAGATTTCGATCCTCAAACATGTCCATTTTGTATTAAAATCAGCGAATGCCTTATAATTATTTCCGAGGGTGTAATTAAAACGTACATATGCATTATAAAAAACAAATTTCAACTATTCTCCAAACGACATTCGCCTAAATGACACTAAATCATTTGTTTGCAGTTTCATATTTTGCTAGGTATTCATGCTTGCGTAGAATATGGAATGTAATGCACAGCGTAGTAAAATGTAAATCACCACAAGAAAGCCGCTCATGGGCAGCGAATTTAATTTAAGTTTATAATTAGTTATGCTACTATCTTGTGGTTAACCGAAAGCACCGATGAAATTGCAAGATTTCAGAAATTGATTGTTACTTCGATCTTCGACAAGATTAATATGAACAAAATAAACAATCCACAGCACATTTACGACGAATACAATCATAATAATAGGGGGATTCACTTAACTGCGTAAACGACTGCGTAAGAGATGATTATTTGCGTATCCAAAATTTATGACACAAGCTGCGTAAACCAGAAATGAAATATTTCCATTAGCTCCAAACGTAGAAAAGATCAATCCTAGCATGCCTTGAAAGTTTTACATCTAAACCGTTCATACTACCGCGTAAACAAACATGCCCAGAATCAGTGAAAAAAGGAAATTGCTCCGTCGTTTAAAAGATCATGCAATTTATGATCTGATCCATTTGGAATTATCGAACGAAGATAATGGTAAGATACTCCATGATTATTGAAGTGATTTTCAAAACAGCTTTGTATTCCTCAGATACTCGAAAAGCAAGAGAAGATGAAGTTATAGAAGAACTCATCTGTTCCACAGTGGTTGCCGAGTTTTACAGATACGCACTTGATTTTGTTTTAAATTCGGTCCCAAAATCACACCACTCTCTGCTCCACGTTCTTCCTGAACTCAACGAAGACAGATTTCGAAAACTAGTGCGAGTAAATTGGAGTAATTTTAACATAATTTTAAACCTAATTCGAAAAGATCCAGTTTTCAATGGTCCAAGATCTTGTAATCAATTTCCCATTGAAATGCAGCTTATGATAGTTTTATATAGATTAGGATCATCCGGAGAAGGGGCAACCATTGCCAAGATAGCTTATTTATTCGGTGGTGGAGACGCGGGAACAATTCAGATTTTAACACATCGAGTTTTTGAAGCTGTTTTGAATTTAAAAAATAGATTTTTGTATTGGCGAAATGCAGATGAACGATCAAAAATAGTGTCGGAAACATTTCATGAGCTACCTCACTGCATCGGTTATGTTGACGGAACAGAAATTAGATTATCTGAACCCTCTCAAGATCCTGAATCATACTTTTCCCGTAAACACGATTATTCCTTGAAAGTTCAGGCTGTATGTGACTACGAGAATAAAATTCGACATTTGGTTTTGGGTTATCCCGGAAGTGTTCATGATAGCAGGATTTACAATAATTGCGATTTATCAAAATACCCTTCTCAATATTTTAGTGAACATGAGTGGATAGTGGGTGATAGTGCGTACAAACTGACAGAAACAGTTATTACTCCATATAGATCAAATTCAACAGAAGGAAGTCTGAAAGAGCGAAAATATTTTAACAGAAAACTGAGCAAGTACCGTATTAGAGTTGAGCATACCTTTGGTCTATTAAAAGAAAGCTTTAATTCTTTGAAAGAACTTAAAATTGAATTAAAAGATAACGATTCCGTTAAATATGCTTGCCGATGGATATTGGTTTGTTCTATTTTACATAATATCGTAGTAGAACAAAAAAACGAGGAAAATTTTGAACCGTCGATCGAGAACAGAAATGAAATCGAAGATTTTGTTCGCGAGAATGGTGATAATTGTAGTATTGAAGGAGTAACGAAGCGTCGAGCGCTTTTAGAGATCTTGAGAGAAATGAATGAATAAATAGTTTGTGTGTATAATAAATTATTTAAAACTGAACTTAATGGTTATTGTATCGTGCCCTTAATTCTAATTCATATTTCTGAACACGTTCCCGCACTTCGGCTTCTATTTTCATGTTGGCCAAGGCAAGGCGCTCATCACGTTCTATCTCTAACTTTTGGATAGTCGTTTGCTGCTCTATTTGCATTCGAGCCAAATTGATCTTTTCTTTCTCAATTTCCAACTTTTGTTCATCGAACTCCCTTTGTCTCTCCCACTTCTTTTCCTCAAAAAGCAATTTCTTGTCCTGCATTGCAACAAGTGCTGAAATTGATCCTGAATTAGAGGAACACTTAGTTTTTCTTTGTCCCTGCTTCAACTTAGTTTTTAATGTCTCCAAGTTCCTGTTTCTTGTCGATGTTGTAGGTGTATCTGACGACTCGATGTTGATTTCTTCCTGCTCATTATGTATCACTTCTGGATCAAAATTTGTTTCAATTTCTGCATCGGATGCTGGTCTTGTATCTTCCCAAATTAGATTTTCTCCATACACATCGTCGAAATTGAAAGCTGCATCATCTCCATCAAATATTTCATTTGCTGGCTCTACAGGTAATGTAAGTGGCTCTTCAAGTTGATCATAGCTCACTGATTCATTAAAACCAGAATGTGATGTTTCGATGATGATCGCTGGATTCACATTCTTACGTTGGCCAAAAATTTGTTCAAGAATATTCCAGAAGGGACACACCCTTTGTATGTATTCTGAAATTGAAGGAATATTAGAATCCAGTGAAAGGCCAAATACTATATGTACTACTACCTGTAACGCTGTTATCTAATCCTTCTGATAGAAGTCCAGCACCAGTTTGGCTTTTCCATGTAGATGCAGATATGTATGAAGATTTTAGATTTCTCATTTTATTTTTTAGCACAATCCAATTGAGTGCGCGTACGCATGCGGTTTTTCCATTATTCTGGCGTAGAACATCTGGGCTGTTGGTTTCTACATGAATAAAAATAATCAGTAACAATGAAAGCTTTAAAAAAATTGAATTATATCTCGAATAATTCAGGATTATTTTTCACTTCATCCAAAAACCGTCTCAAGCATGTCCCTGGTTTCATCACTTGTCCAGCGATGAATTGGGTTCAATCGACGACGTTTTGTTTTTGCTGTGTCAGCTGCAAATGTTAATTGTTATTTGGAATAATATGTTAAACACAAGACAAGGTTTTAATTACTTACACCCTCCATATTCGCGTTCTAAACTGTCACGAAGTAATGAAGCTACACGTTTGAAGAACACGTTGATATGGCAATTGTACAAGTGGTTACTAGATTTTCAAATTCTCATTTGAAGTAGACGTCAAGATAAGAGAAGAAATGTTTCTTGAAACATTTCATTGCATATTTCTACGCAAAACTAATTGTTACGCAGATTTGAGTGAATACCCCTAATAATTGGAAACCCGTAAAATAGTCTTTGGGTAAAAATCCACGTAAAAAACACCTCTTAAATCAAAAACGCGATTCCAGTGTTTCTGAAAGGACTTGAATATTCGTAATTTGATATATTGCTTCTCTAACAAACTAAAGAATTCAAATAAAACTTTCAGCAGTGTTCAAATATTTTCTCTCTAATTGTTTAGTTTATGTTTTGTTTGAATTTAAAAATTAATCGAAACAAATTCGCATCAAGGATTATTCCTATACAGCTAAAGATTGAATACGAATCAAAGTTTCTATGCTACAGTGGTCCCGTTGATTTTTTGAGTAATTGATTTGTAATAGTTGCTTATATCGGTTTCACTTCCCTTCATGTGAACAAGAAATCACCTTTCAGCTTATCGGAAACATCTTTGTGAGGAGGCTCCAGAAGCGCACAATAACAATTTCTATGTGCTTCGGATAGTGATAATACAAAATGTGTCTTCCTTAACCGAGCGGTAAGATGCGGCCAGTTACTAAAATTCATTTAAATGAAGATTGAAATAAAAAGCAAGAAAATAATTACATGGCTTAGAAACCTCGCAGCTTCAATTAGAAGAAGAAATTTATAAATCAAGTCAAAACCATCAACTTGAACCATGAAATAGTTGGCTCCATATACTTATCCACAGTTTTCATCGCTTCACAAACATCAATCTGTACTAATTCTCATAAACGACATTTTAAAATTAGAAAATAAAAACATCATTAGAATTTTGCTACTAATTCAGACAGGGATACTTGTTTTTTTTTTCGTTCAATTAACAATTCAGTGGAAATTGTCTCTCTAGTTAGGCAAATCAAAAATAAATACGGATTCGCAATTACTAGAAAAAACAAATAGCTGGCAGCGATCCTTTATTTATTTATTTTTTATGCGTCTATTGTGATCAGACATACGCGAAGCGTCAACAAAAAAGGCTTTCGCTGTTTGAACAGCGAAAAATCAATAAAAGTCATCAGACATTCCACTCGATAATTGCAATCCCGACTTCCATCATTGATCCGATTTTCTCCCTGGAGCACAGTAAAACAAACACCATTCCATTAATCGAACAAAACAGAGACGGGAAATTCCCATTCCATCCAGAATCTCTCATTTCATATCAACACTTCCGTCCGTTGACTTCGAACCTCCCATCGCCGGATCTAGGTCAAGTTCGCCGCGCGTCTAATTAGCATCCCCAAAGTGAGCAGACAAGTTAATTAACATAAAATTTCATTCTGAGCTCTTGCTCTTGCCGGCCTCAGTACCTCGCCCACTGAAAAGCGCAACAGTAAAAGTTTGTCGGAAAACTGGAACAAATTTTCCCATTCATGAAACTGGCTTCCGAGCTCGTCGGTTTTTATCAGACAGGAGCAGACGGCGGCGGCGGCGGCAGTGTTGACGGTTCTCTCGCCGGGACCCCTCCGCGTGACTTGTCCACTCATTAGCTGATGAGAGCAGCAGCAGCAGCAGCAAAACACAAGCGCGCGTAATTATCGTCTACATCTGAGAATTTCCCACCAACACCAAGATCCGTGGAGATCCACAGTGGTTTCAATAATTTGAGGGTTTGTTGTCGTCTGGAGATTATAATTCTGCAAGTTGCTGTTTTACTGTTTAGTTTTGGGTAACAACTTGAAAGTTTTGTTCCCAAAGTGAAGCAGACAATTCTTATAATTATTTTGGAATCGCAGACCATAACATAAAACATAGGAAAAATAGTATTTGAAAACTTGAAACATTAGTACCTATTCCATATTCAAACAAACAAACATGCGAAACAATCCGATTGTAATAAGATATGACACATTTCAATAGCGTCATGCAAAATTTTGAATTTATTCAATAAGAAAAATGTGGTTATTAAATATTCGGAATAATAAGTATCTTGACTTGATGATTTAGTGATTTTTCTGAACCACTGAGCAGTGTTATTGGCCGATTGTCCAACGATTAGTACGCGAGAAAAGTGGAAATTAGAAACTCTTAATTTTGGCGCCAAATCATGGATTCAGTTCCTCGAATCCAACAGGTCAGGGTGACAGCCAAGCCATGCCCAATTAGAAAAACGTTAACTTGATTGGCTTCATTAGTGGCAAATTCAGATGTTCTTACATTCACTATTTACGGTTCGTCCATGGCTGAATGGGAAAAATCGTCGCACCGTTTTCCAAGGCGACCATTTGCCAGGCGGAAGCCATCATCGTCTTATCGCCCCGATACAAACACACAAATCCAAAACAAGGTAAGATTTTCCTCAGTCCACCAATACTACCAGATCAAAGGATAAGCACTCCCAAATGATTCCACCTTCTCTCACCGACTCACCACCACCCGCAAACCGGAAGGCACCGAACACAATCAAAACTGGACTGGTGTGAGTCCACCAACACCAACGCACGCAGCGAAGGTGTAAGTCCCAACACAACGATATTATCGCTCGCTCTCGAACCCCCTTCCGCTTTCCAATCCCGTGGTGACTGAATATTTTCCAAGCACACATCCGCAGGACAGGCGACGGCACCGAGAGTGGAAATCCGGATCGACGAGGAGGGTAAGTACCCCAAGCTACACACCGGATTCGGCTCGGGCTTATGGCCTGCCCCGGTGCGGTGGTGGACGAGGGATGGGAATTGAGTTTGCGAGTTTTCTTCGGAGTCTTGTTCTTCGGTGCGATCACAGGGGTTGTTTTGGATGAGACGGCAATTTCCACGATGACGATAAATGTTCGGCACGGGGGTAGCAGCCGGTTGGCTGGCTGGAGGAGGGCGCAGGGGGAACAAGGAATATTGCTCGTTCGTGGAAATATGCTCGATTTTTTATGAGCTGGATTAGATGTGTGGTATGTACGTGATGAAAAACGGAGTTCTTTGCAGATTCGGCAGGGAAATTTTTTGAAACTACTTCGAATGGATGGCTGAGAATATTTCGTAGAAATGGTCGACTAACTTATATGGATTTGACAATTCTTTCTTTTCATCTAAAAATTACATTTCCTAATGGTTCAAAATTGATATGCATCGTGGTCAATATACTTATGTACAGTTATTTAACCGCGTGCAGCTTCAATGCTGTTTTGGTGCAGTTTGCGAGTGAGATAAACTACCATCAATTTTCATCGATGAAGGAAGTTTTAAAGAAAATTGTTACATCAAACCTGCGAAAACTCTTTACTGAACTCTGAATCGATGTTTTGTTTTGATCCTACATGTTATCCGAACCGAAGTATTGCCATATTCCTAATTAGGATGATTTCGATTCCGTTAGCCGGAAAATTTGAAAGAACACGTCCATAGAATCATTATGTAACTGTAACGGTTTCGATAAATGTTGAAAGTTGCTGGAGAAGTTTAAAGATTGAAATGTAGTTAATCATCATAAAAAGTACTAAACATCTGCGTTAATTTAATGCATTTTGGAAGTGTATCCGTACTTATTGATCACGTTGGATATATCCCTACTAACGCTTATCAAAATTCAAAATCTAAATACCTCGATGAGGGAAACCTGGAAACTTTAGTATGGACCGGTGCGCCGATTGATACACTGCACCACAGTGTGATAGATTGTTTTCAGTTTACAATCGGCGGTGGCGGCGTGGATCGACGTCAGCTTATTTTATACATTACAATCTCTGAAAAATCCACCAGGTGGTCTCATGGGATATAAATAGTAAATTGCATATGGCCGGGGTTCTGCCAAATCGAATCAAGCCCCAACCAAACATTTCCCATTTTTCTGTCCAAGCTTTCGTTTAGCAGATTCGTTTGATCACATATTAAATCTCAATATATCACAATCTTATAACTGAGGATATTTTACAATAAATGTAGGTATGAATTGACATGAAATGATTTTCGTTTTTGTTTTACAAACAAAATATCACAAGTTAGTCAAAAAGAAGCTTAGTGTGGTTTGGCTGAAACCCGATATAAAAAAGCTTAAATGTTAACATGCGGTTATACTAATTTGAAGAATGGCAATAAAATAACACGTAATCCATGAATTACAACACCAGCTCCATTCTCACAGGGGGCAGCAGGGACTATGTCCAAGGGCTTGACGATCCCTCCCCAGGCCATCTGCGAGTTGTGGGGCCTGCCTAGGATGTGGTGGGGTTTGACAGTGGGCCCTGTTAAACCTCCATAAAAAGCTGCATGTATCCGCAAGTAGGCCCCACCAAAGCGACCGTGTGCCGCTCAAAGCGCACAAGCCCAAGTCCTGGTGTTAGGTGGGACGCTAAACAGCCCTGACACGACGGCCCTCCGACGAGACAGGAGGTTTGCGCTGGCCCAATAAGCCGCCTAGAAAACCAATCATTACGAACAATATAAGAGATAATGCGACTCGATATAATCGGCAAAGACCTAGGCGACGAATACAGGATCACGATTGGAAGCTTGGAACATGGAATTGCAAGTCGCTAGGTTTCGCAGGTTGCGACAGGATGATCTACGATGAATTACATCCCCGCAACTTCGACGTCGTGGCGCTGCAGGAGATTTGCTGGACAGGACAGAAAGTGTGGAAAAGCGGGCATCGAGCGGCTACCTTCTACCAAAGCTGTGGCACCACCAACGAGCTGGGAACCGGCTTCATAGTGCTGGGTAAGATGCGCCAACGCGTGATTGGGTGGCAGCCAATCAACGCAAGGATGTGCAAGCTGAGGATTAAAGGCCGTTTCTTCAACTATAGCATCATCAACGTGCACTGCCCACACGAAGGGAGACCCGACGACGAGAAAGAAGCGTTCTACGCACAGCTGGAGCAGACATACGATGGATGCCCACTGCGGGACGTCAAAATCGTCATCGGTGACATGAACGCTCTGGTAGGAAGGGGTGAAATGTATAGACCGGTCATCGGACCGGATAGTCTGCACACCGTATCGAATGACAACGGCCAACGATGCATAAACTTCGCAGCCTCCCGTGGAATGGTAGTCCGAAGCACCTTCTTTCCCCGCAAAAATATCTACAAGGCCACATGGAGATCACCTAATCAAGAAACGGAAAACCAAATCGACCACGTTCTAATCGACGGTAAATTCTTCTCCGACATCACGAACGTCCGCACTTACCGCAGTGCGAATATTGAATCCGACCACTACCTCGTTGCAGTATGCCTGCGCTCAAAACTCTCGACGGTGTACAACACGCGTCGAAGTCGGACGCCGCGGCTTAACATTGGGCGGCTACAAGATGGTAGAATAGCCCAAGAATACGCGCAGCAGCTGGAAGTGGCACTTCCAACGGAAGAGCAGCTAGGCGCAGCGTCTCTTGAAGATGGCTGGAGAGATATTCGATCCGCCATTGGTAGCACCGCAACCGCTGCACTTGGCACGGTGCCCCCGGATCAGAGCAACGACTGGTATGACGGCGAATGTGAGCAGTTAGTGGAAGAGAAGAATGCAGCATGGGCGAGATTGCTGCAACACCGCACGAGGGCGAACGAGGCACGATATAAACAGGCGCGGAACAGACAAAATTCGATTTTCCGGAGGAAAAAGCGCCAGCAGGAAGATCGAGACCGTGAAGAAACGGAGCAACTGTACCGCGCTAATAACACACAAAAGTTCTATGAGAAGTTAAACCGTTCACGTAAGGGCCACGTGCCACAGCCTGATATGTGTAAGGACATAAACGGGAACCTTCTTACGAACGAGCGTGAGGTGATCCAAAGGTGGCGGCAGCACTACGAAGAACACCTGAATGGCGATGTGGCAGACGAAGATGGCGGTATGGTGATGGACCTGGGAGAACGCGCGCAGGACATAATTCTACCGGCTCCGGATCTCCAGGAAATCCAGGAGGAGATTGGCCGGCTGAAGAACAACAAAGCCCCTGGGGTTGACCAACTACCAGGAGAGCTATTTAAACACGGTGGTGAGGCACTGGCTAGAGCGCTGCACTGGGTCATTACCAAGATTTGGGAGGAGGAAGTTTTGCCGCAGGAGTGGATGGAAGGTGTCGTGTCCCATCTACAAAAGGGCGATAAGCTGGATTGCAGCAACTACCGCGCAATCACATTGCTGAACGCCGCCTACAAGGTACTCTCCCAAATTTTATGCCGTCGACTAGCACCAACTGCAAGGGAGTTCGTGGGGCAGTACCAGGCGGGTTTTATGGGCGAACGCTCCACCACGGACCAGGTGTTCGCCATTCGCCAAGTACTGCAGAAATGCCGCGAATACAACGTGCCCACACATCATCTATTCATCGACTTCAAAGCCGCATATGACACAATCGATCGGGACCAGCTATGGCAGCTAATGCACGAACACGGTTTTCCGGATAAACTGACACGGTTGATCAAAGCGACGATGGATCGGGTGATGTGCGTAGTTCGAGTTTCAGGGGCATTCTCGAGTCCCTTCGAAACCCGCAGAGGGTTACGGCAAGGTGATGGTCTTTCGTGTTTGCTATTCAACCTCGCTTTGGAAGGAGTAATACGAAGAGCAGGGATTGACACGAGTGGTACAATTTTCAATAAGTCCGTCCAGCTATTTGGTTTCGCCGCCGAAATAGATATTATGGCACGTAACTTTGAGAAGATGGAGGAAGCCTACATCAGACTGAAGAGGAAGCTAAGCGGATCGGACTAGTCATCAACACGTCGAAGACGAAGTACATGATAGGAAGAGGTTCAAGAGAAGACAATGTGAGCCACCCACCGCGAGTTTGCATCGGTGGTGACGAAATCGAGGTGGTAGAAGAATTTGTGTACTTGGGCTCACTGGTGACTGCCGAAAATAACACCAGCAGAGAAATTCGGAGACGCATAGTGGCTGGAAATCGTACGTACTTTGGACTCCGCAAGACGCTCCGATCGAACAGAGTTCGCCGCCGTACCAAACTGACAATCTACAAAACGCTAATTAGACCGGTAGTCCTCTACGGACACGAGACCTGGACGATGCTCGTGGAGGACCAACGCGCACTTGGAGTTTTCGAAAGGAAAGTGCTGCGTACCACCTATGGTGGGGTGCAGATGGCGGACGGTACGTGGAGGAGGCGAATGAACCACGAATTGCATCAGCTGTTGGGAGAACCATCCATCGTTCACACCGCGAAAATCGGACGACTGCGATGGGCCGGGCACGTAGCCAGAATGTCGGACAGTAACCCGGTGAAAATGGTTCTCGACAACGATCCGACGGGCACAAGAAGGCGAGGTGCGCAGCGGGCAAGGTGGATCGATCAGGTGGAAGATGACTTGCGGACCCTCCGTAGACTGCGTGGCTGGCGACGTGTAGCCATAGACCGAGCCGAATGGAGAAGACTCTTATATACCGCACAGGCCACTTCGGCCTTAGTCTGATTAAATAATAATAATCCATTCTCACAGTAAGAACATTTATGTTTGTCCTCACGATGAAATGGATGATCCGGATTTTCCAAAAGATCACAGAGTCCACACTGCCCTTAGTATGATTTGAATAAATGAAATGAAACAATTTCCATTCAAATAATGTCATCGCAAATGATGCTTTGTAATGATATTTAAGAGTTTGGCATTTTCCGGATGTTCCGGATCTTCCAGAGGATCATAATAAACATGTTTAGGCTACAACATCAAATCCATACTCAGAATATGAAAACAAATTCATTTATAAAATCCTGGTGCGATAAAATTCACAGATTAGCCTT
Organism: Armigeres subalbatus; assembly: GCF_024139115.2. Lineage (NCBI taxonomy): Eukaryota > Metazoa > Arthropoda > Insecta > Diptera > Culicidae > Armigeres > Armigeres subalbatus. Next base: position 73,707,129 of record NC_085140.1, read on the forward strand.
TTTGTGATGGAGCACACGGTGGTAGAGGTGTGCGCCACCGCCAACAGTTTATGGCATCATGCCGCCGCCGACATTTTTGCGATGGGTCGCCGTTTGAAAAGTATCACGCCACTGATCTACAGTTTTCCACGCCGCAGAATTTACCGAGAAAATTCCGAAAAACCAGTGAAATTTCCGCATAATTTCCCGCTTTGTATTCCAAAAAAAAATAAAATGAAATGAAAAAAAAAATGAAATTCCAGAGGATTTCTTTTGAAAATTTCATACAATTTTTCCGTTGAAATTACGAAAAAGCTTTCCATAAAAACTGAAAAGAACTTCCAATGGAAATTCCGAAGAATTTTTCGTCGAAATCTAAAGAATTACTTTCGAAATGCCGATAATACTGCACCTCAAATCCTAAGTGAATTTCCGTTAAAAATTTGGAAGAGCTTACCGTGGAATATAATTTAATTAGGATAATTTAGAAGCTGTTCGCAGAAAATTCCGAACAATTTTCCATGAACATTAAAAAAAATATATCCGTGCAAATTTTGAAAAATTTCTTGTGGAAAGGCTAAAGAATTCTTTTTGGAAATTTTATTAAATTTTCTGTGGAAATTCTCAAGGATTTCCCATTAAAACCCAAAGAATTTCACTTTTAATTCAAATTTTTTAAGAAAGAGAGCCGTTTGGTTGAAGTTTATAAAGCCGAAAGCTGGTCGGACATGTCATTGCCGAACAAATCATTAGACCGAAACTCGTCTGATCAAAAATCATTCGGGAGACATAGCTATATGGCCAATAATGTCGTTTGGCAGAACTTGTCATTTGGCCGAAAAAGTAGTCTGGTGTAATAGGTCATGTAGCACAAAATGACGTTTTGGACGAAATGGTCGTTTAGCAAAAAGGGCCTTCTGGCCGAATATGTTATTTGACCGAAATGGTTATAAGGCCGAGAGTGTTGTTGGCCGAACTGCTCATATTGCCGTAATAATCGTTTGACCGAATAGTTCATCTGTACCAAAAATATCGCTTGGTCGAAATGCGCATTTAGCAGAAAGGTCCATTTAGCCGAATGAGGTTATATTTCTGTCCATATGACGATATGGTCGAGGAATTCACCAACCTCGGATCCTTGCTAACGGCTGATAACAATGTTAGTTGTGAAATACGAAGGCACATCATCTGTCGAAGTCGTGTTTACTACGAGCTCCAGGAGAAGCTGTGGTCAAAAAAGATTCACACCCACACCAAATGTATCATGTACAAGACGCTAATAAGACCGGTAGTCCTTTACGGACATGAAACATGGACAATGCTCAAGGAGGACTTGCAAGCACTCGGAGTATTCGAGAAACGGGTGCTTAGGACCATCTTTGGCGGTGTGTGGAATGAACCACGAGCTCGCCCAGCTATACGGCGAACCCAGTATCCAGAAGGTAGCTAAAGCCGGAAGGGTACGATGGGCAGGATATGTTGCAAGAATGCCGGACAGCAACCCTGCAAAGATGGTGTTCGCTGTCGATCCGGCAGGTACGAGACGGCGTGGAGCGCAGCGAGCGAGATGGACAGACCAGATGCAAAACGACTGTGCGAGCGTGGGGCGTATTCGAGGATGGAGCGATGCGGTATTGTGTATTGTGGCGTCATATTGTTGACTCAGTGTTATCTGTTTAAATGTAGACTAAATAAATGAATGAATGACGATATGGCAAATGACATTTTCAGCCTTTTGGTCCGTTCGGCATAACGACATTTTCGGCCAAACGCCATTTTCGGACAAAGGGTCTGTTCAAATATTACGTAACGCGTAAAACGTTGTTTTTAAGAACCCCCCACCCCCTCGTAACAATCTGTAACAAAACTTAGAACTACCCCCACCCCTATGCGTAACACGTACCAAATACAATTTTTGAAAAATCTTGTTTTTTGTAGAATTTGAAATACGATACAATAAATTATTATTCTATGCTATTTTGAAGATAATAACTATTTTCTTAATTTTAAATATTTTTTGTCTATGCAATTAATTGGTTACGCGTTACAATATCTCGAAGGACCCCCACCCCCTATATTTTGTGTTACAAATCGTAACAAAAATTAAACAACCCCCCACCCCCTACTGCGTTACGTAATATTTGAACAGACCCTAATGATCTGTTGGGGAAAACAACTTTTGACGTTGAACAACGTCTTACCCGAAGGTACTGGGTGTCAAATCAGAATCTAAAATTGGGAACCGTCACGAAATCATGTAAGATTTTGAACGTTAATAGAGCCTTTATCTTTTGATGGATTTTCGAGATTTATATATCAATCGACTCGGAAACTCTCCAGCAATTTATCAATTTCATTGAAACTTTTGGTAATTTACGAATAACTATTAAAAATTTCAATTCTTGTCCTACCCAGTAAAAATATCAGAACCAACCAATCCCAATCATGCATTCCCAACACGGACATCAGAATGATGTAAGTTACGGACCTTGTGAACCAACGTTTTATTTTCTCTTGGTATAAAAAAGCCTATGATTCGCGCGTCATTTCTGTACGATGATCCATGGTGAGTGGTCACGTAGCGCACGAAGAGCGCACAGAACGATGGCGTTGGTAACGGTCCTAGCATCGGAGAGGGTGGTTTCTGCATCTGTAGCGGTTAAGCGGAAAACTAACGTGTGGATTCGTCGGCGTCAGCGTGACTGCAGTAAATTTTTTTGCATGGTTTTTGGTTTTTGCATGGGTTCGCTGCAGGACCAATAAATTCTTTCTTTTCAGGACCACCATTTTATACAAGACAAGGTTGCTGTGTGAAGAATTTTGTTTAAATTGTAAATTAACCGCTTTGCGACGCCAGAAAGTTACCGTCCGTAGCAGAATCATGAGAGAGAGAGATGCTACAAATATTTATTCGCATGGATGGCATCAGTGGCAGCCAAGTGTAATTTTCTCAAAATATTTATTTGGTTTTGTTGCAGTTTGTGATTGGGTAGGTATTGAAAATAAATCGATTCTCAGGATCACAATTTTGTTTAAGCGAAGGATAAGCCGAGACGAATTTTGTTTAAAGTGCAAATTATAATCGGCTGGTGACGCAAAAAAGTATTTGCATGGCTAATACACTACAATGCGTATTGTGTTACAATAATATCCTTACGTTGTCCAACATCTACCTTTCGGTCGTGGCTTGTACAAAATCCTTCTGATTTTTTTCATCCTAATTATAAGTTCCTGGATCATATGACCACTTCACCCGTATGTCGGCAAACCGTTTTCGAACTTATAACCGTTTCGCCCTAATGGAAGTTGGCTAGATAACTCTTGCCTTAACATATTATTTGGTCAAGTGGCATTTGAAAAAAGGATTTCCACCGAATGACTTTCGTCAATCGACGAGAAGGACCGAAAGGCCACAAACCCTCCTGGTCGACCATTTTGGCCGTATAACTTGTTCAGCAAGTGACATTTTCTGTGGAAAATCCGAAGAATATCTGAACCATTTCCATTTAAATTTAAAATAATTTGTAATGGATTTTTTTAATTCAAAAATTAGAAAAAAATCCATTACAAATACCAATTTTTATGTTGAAATTCTATAAAATCTGCTTTTGGGAAAAAAAATACTCTAAAGAATTTTTTGCAATTCCTGATCATAATACCTGGTTTACAGTTGGCGTTTGAGTGATAAAACGGCCTACTTTTCCATACCAATGACACGGGTGCTTTAATGAACATTATGCAACTCAAATGGGTTGCATAAAATCCATTAAAGCACTCGTTTGGGTACTATAATGGAAAACCAGCATTAAAACCATAGTTACATGACCACATTTAGCTAAATTGGCTTGGGTGAGTGTACAAATAGTGTATTCTATGTGTCACGTAATAAATGAAACAATTTGATGGACATGACATCAAATTCTCGAAAGTCAGGTTTATCTAGCGCCTTATGGTCTATCGAGCACACAATGAGGCACGATAACATGAAATCTGTTTGTTTTATGAAGCAACATGATTGTGTGGCAAGATTGGTCATGTTAAGTGAATAAAATTTTACCATTTTGGTACAGATTTATCATATTTAAGCCCATTTTTCGTCATTGCAAAAAATAGCGTGTGCAACTCGTTGCAAAACTCGATTTTTTCAGCACTCGTAGTATTTATCCAACTCGGCAAGCCTCGTTGGATAAACGTACAACTCGTGCTGAAAAAATCATCTTTTTGCAACTAGTTGCACAAACTACTATTTTGCAATTCCTGATCATAATACCTGGTTTACAGTTGACGTTTGAGTGATAAAACGGCCTACTTTTCCATACAAATGAAATGGGTGCTTTAATGAACATTATGCAACTCAAATGGGTTACATAATATCCATTATAGCACACATTTGGGTGCTATAATGAAAAACCAGCACACGAACAATAGTTATATGACCAGATGTAGCTCAATTAACTTGGGCTAGTGTTCAAACAGTGTATTCTCTGTCTCACGTAATTATTGGAATAATTTAATGGACATGACATCAAATTCTCTAAAAGCAGGTTTATCTATTGCTGTATGGTCTGTCGAGCATACAATGTGGCACGATAACATGGAATATGTGTGTTTTCTGCAGCAGCACGACATTTTGGCAAGATTGATCATGTGAAGTAAATACAATTGTAAAATTTTGGTACAGATTTATCACATAAAAGTTCATTTAACGTCATTGCAAAAAACAGCGTGTGCAACTCGTTGCAAAACTCGATTTTTCCAGCACTCGTAGTATTTATCCAACTCGGCAAGCTTCGTTTGATAAACGTTCAACTCGTGCTGAAAAAATCATCTTTTTGCAACTAGTTGCACAAACTACTATTCCGTGAATACTAAAAAAAAATTTCGTGGAAACTTCAGAGTATTTCCCGTCAAAAATCCGAAAAGCTTGAAGTAATTTCCTAGGGATTAGATTTTTCCGGCGAAAGTAAATCAAATCCCCTGTAAATGTCCTAAAAATATTCTGAAAAATCTTTAGGGAACAAACACAATAGAAAAAATTGCCACGCCGACCAAAATTATGACAAACGCTGCCGCTGACGATTTGCGGGTCGGCGCACATCTCTAACGGTGGTCAAAACTATAAAACATATGCACGAGCCAACGGGATATTTTCTAAGCTTTTATTTTACTGGAATAAAGATTATTTGAACAAAAGTTATATTTTCAGCAAAAAAAGTGGATCGATTATCCGGAGGGTTCGATTATCCGAAGTGATTTTTTTTTCAACACTTCGGATAATCAAGTCCGCCCTGTATAAAAATTTCCATTAATAATACAAAATTTCCATAAACAAAAATAATTCCACGAAACAAACGACGAAGGGCCATTCGGCCGAATGCCATGCCGAAAGTTGTTTGGCCGAACAGACCATTAGGCCGGAAGTCATTTGGCCGAATAGAACATTTGGCCGAATAGGACGTTTGGCCAAATAGGACATTTGGCCAAATAGAACATTTGGCCAAATAGGACATTTGGCCAAATAGAATATTCGGCTAAATAGGACACTTGGCCGTAGAGGACATTTGTTCGAATAGGACATTTGGCTAAATAGGCCATTTAGCCAAATAGGATATAAGTAATGAGAAGTGATACGTCCCACCTTTCACACCTCATTTCTCACTTTTCAAATTACCTATTCGGCCAAATGTACTGCTCGGCCAAATGACTTGTGCGTTTTCAGGCAAATTAACTGTTTGACCAAATAATCTATTCGGCCAAATATCGTATTCGTAGTGGAATTTGGCCAAATGGGTTTCGGCATTGGCGTAAATAAAGGGAGGCTTAGCCCTCCCTAGAAAAAAATAATCGTTCGAAGACTTGCGCCGGAATTCCTTGACTATTTGATTCAGAACCCTTCTACGATTTGCTTCGGAATCCCTTGAAGATTTATATCGGAGTCTCTCGATGTTTTGCCTCGGAATCTCTCAATTATTTGCTTCCGAATTCCTCTGACGATTTGCTTCGGAATCCCTCGACAAATTGCTTCGGAATCATTCGACGATTCACTTCGGAATTCCTCGAAGATTTAGCTCAGAGTTCCTCGACGATTTACTTCGGAAACCCACGACAAATTGCTTCGGAATCATTTCGACGATTTGCTTCGAAATCCTTTGATGATTTGCTGGATTCTCTTTGGAAGATTCTTTTTGGAATCGCTGTAGAATTCTTTTCGGAATCTCTGGAGGATTAATTGAAGTTCCTCGACGATTTGCTTCGGGATCCTTCGACAGACTGCCTTAGAATCCTTTGATGATTTACTTCTATATACCTGAAACATTTCCTACGATTTTCTGGAACATTCCCGTCAAAATCCCAGGAACATTCCTTTTCAAATTCCAGGGACATTCCCCTAGGAATTCCTGGAGGATGGAGGATCCCTAGAAGATTCTCATTGAAATTCCCGTCGGAATCCATGGAATATTGTCGTTGAAATCCCTTTCGGATTCCCGTTGACATCTCGGGAAGATTTGGACTACCTAGAACATTCCGGTATGCTTGGAGAATTTCCCTCGAAATATCTGGAGATTCCCGTCGGAATCCCTAAAATCAAACCACTAAAGGATTCACATCGAAATCCTTGAAGGATTCCCATCGCAATCCTTGGTGGAATGTGGCATTTAAAAAAAGAGACAGATTGAATATTTATGAAATATGCAAAAATATCTGCCTACCGGTGGGAACCTGACAGCGATCCGTCACATATTTTTCTTTGAGTGTGCGGAACAAAGCCGAGCGCTACTCTGCCGTAATCTGAAAAAGACGTATACGCCATTTTCCAAAAATGGTGTTAACGAGTACTACTCATCGAGCTCTTTAACCGAAAAATGGAAAACATGCATGTTGTAAAATGGCTGTTACGTCACTTTTCCAGATTACGGCAGTACTGCACTTAGACGCAGTAAGGGGCTGCCCACAAACCACGTCGACCGGAATTTCACATTTTTAACCCCCTCCCTCCCCTCTAGTAGACTTCCGTAGACTTTTCCGAAACCCCTCCCCCACATTCTTGAAGTCTACGTAGACTTTTTTACAAAATATATGTGATTGGAAAAAATATGGAAATCAACCACTTTTTCAGCAACTCAGCTATACAAATCCATTTCCAAATCCATTCTGAACATAACAGTAAAATTCAAATTTCAAACAAACTGAACAAAATCCAACACAATATCAATTAAAAATTCAAAACGAAATCAAATTCAATCCTCGTTCATATCTCCTGAAACCAAATCTTGAAGCCAATTAATTTAATTTCTGTTGAATTTTATTCCACCTAGAGGAGTGCGCCATCGCCACCGGCACTTGCATCGGCGCGCCACTGCCTAATAATCTGTCACGCATCTGAATTATAATTCTTTATGCCGATTCAAATTTGTAAAAAACCCAAGAATTTTCAGAATTTCGGAAAATTTCGAGAACGTCAAGTCTACATAAGGTTTTCGTGGAAATTCCGTAGAATTTCTCAATTAAGAACCTTTCAAGTTTCCAGGTAATACTCCAAAGAACTCTCCGTGATAATTGCTTGCAATATCCCGCTGAATAATCCGTTGAAATCCATAGATTTTTTTTTCTAAATTCCAAAAGTTTTCCCGTTAAAATGTCGATTAATTTTCCGCGAAAATTTAGAGTTATTTCCCGTTGAATTTTAGCATGGTTTCCTACGATTTTTTGAAATTTATCTTGCAAAGTAGAAGTAAATTAAAAAAAAAATATGGACGTTCCAATTAGTTTTCCAATTAATTTCCGGTGGAAATTATGGAGAATTTCAGTTGAATTTGTGGTAAATTTATCGTAAAAAAAATTGAATAAATTTACATGAAAATTACAAATGCTTTTTTACAAGAATTGCATTTTTTGTGCTTGAGATGAGTGTAAATGATCCGAAATTTCCTTAGATGGTTGGACCCTATGTATTATTTTACTACTAAGATAACTTAATGAGGTGGTAAAATGTTCGAAAATTTTTCAAAAGAAGCTCAAAATAGAAAAAAATAGATGAAGGGGCTATAGCCCCCCAACCTAGGCACCGGGGCCTGCTACGCCAATGGGTTTCGGCCAAACGACCCTTCTCGCAACGGGCAGCAGGGACTATGTCCAAGGGCTTGACGATCCCTCCCAGGCCATCTGCGAGATGTGACGCCTGCCTAGGATGTGGTGGGGTTTGACAGTGGGCCCTGTTAAACCTCTATAAAAAGCTGCATGAATCCGCAAGTAGGCTCCACCAAAGCGACCGTGTGCCGCTCAAAGCGCACAAGCCCAAGTCCTGGTGTTAGGTGGGACGTTAAACAGCCCTGACACGACGGCCATCCGACGAGACAGGAGGTTTGCGCAGGCCCAATAAGCCGCCTTTAAAAACAACTATTACGAACGACATAGAAGATAATACGACTCGATACAATCGGCAAGGACCTGGGCGACGAATAAAGGATCACGATTGGAAGCTTGGAACATGGAACTGCAAGTCGCTAGGCTTCGCAGGTTGCGACAGGATAATCTACGATGAATTACTTCCCCGCAACTTCGATGTCGTAGCGCTGCAGGAAATCTGCTGGACAGGACAGAAAGTGTGGAAAAGCGGGTATCGAGCGGCTACCTTCTACCAAAGCTGTGGCACCACCAACGAGCTGGGAACCGGCTTCATAGTGCTGGGAAAGATGCGCCAACGCGTGATTGAGTGGCAGCCAATCAACGCAAGGATGTGCAAGCTGAGGATAAAAGGGCGTTTCTTCAACTATAGCATCATCAACGTGCACTGCCCACACGAAGGGAGATCCGACGACGAGAAAGAAGCGTTCTATGCGCAGCTGGAGCAGACATACGATGGATGCCCACTGCGGGACGTCAAAATCGTCATCGGTGACATGAACGCTCAGGTAGGAAGGGAGGAAATGTATAGACCGATCATCGGACCGGATAGTCTGCATACCGTATCGAACGACAACGGCCAACGATGCATAAACTTTGCAGTCTCCCGCGGAATGGTAGTCCGAAGCACTTTCTTCCCCCGCAAGAATATCCACAAGGCCTCATGGAAATCACCTAATCAAGTAACGGAAAACCAAATCGACCACGTTCTAATCGACGGTGAATTCTTCTCCGACATCACGAACGTACGCACTTACCGCAGTGCGAATATTGAATCCGACCACTATCTCGTTGCAGTATGCCTGCGCTCAAAACTCTCGACGGTGATCAACACGCGTCGGAGTCGTCCGCCGCGGCTAAACATTGGGCGGCTACAAGACGGTAGACTAGCCCAAGACTACGCGCAGTAGCTGGAAGTGGCACTCCCAACGGAAGAGCAGCTAGGCGCAGCATCTCTTAAAGATGGTTGGAGAGATATTCGATCCGCCATTGGAAGCACCGCAACCGCTGCACTAGGCACGATGGCTCCGGATCAGAGAAATGACTGGTATGACGGCGAATGTGAGCAGTTAGTTGAGGAGAAGAATGCAGCATGGGCGAGATTGCTGCAACACCGCACGAGGGCGAACGAGGCACGATACATACGGGCGCGGAACAGACAAAACTCGATTTTCCGGAGGAAAAAGCGCCAGCAGGAAGATCGAGACCGTGAAGAGACGGAGGAACTGTACCGCGCTAATAACGCACGAAAATTCTATGAGAAGTTGAACCGTTCATGTAAGGGTAACGTGCCACAGCCCGATATGTGTAAGGACATAAACGGGAACCTTCTTACAAACGAGCGTGAGGTGATCCAAAGGTGGCGGCAGCACTACGAAGAGCACCTGAATGGCGATATGGCAGACAACGGTGGCGGTATGGTAATGAAGCTAGGAGCACGCGCGCAGGACATGCGACTTCCGGCTCCGAATCTCCAGGAAATCCAGGAGGAGATCAAAAACAACAAATCCCCAGGAGTTGACCAACTACCAGGAGAGCTGTTTAAACACGGCGGTGAGGCACTGGCTAGAGCGCTGCACTGGGTGATTACCAAGGTTTGGGAGGATGAGGTTCTGCCGCAGGAGTGGATGGAAGGTGTCATATATCCCATCTACAAAAAGGGCGATAAGCTGGATTGTAGCAACTACCGCGCAATCACAATGCTGAACGCCGCCTACAAGGTACTCTCCCAAATTTTATGCCGCCGACTAACACCAATTGCAAGAGAGTTCGTGGGGCAGTACCAGGCTGGATTTATGGGTAAACGCTCTACCACAGACCAGGTGTTCGCCATACGTCAGGTATTGCAGAAATGCCGCGAATACAACGTGCCCACACATCATCTATTTATCGACTTCAAAGCCGCATATGATACAATCGATAATGCACGAAAACGGATTTCCGGATAAACTGATAAGGTTGATCAAGGCGACGATGGATCGGGTGATGTGCGTAGTTCGAGTTTCAGGGGCATTCTCGAGTCCCTTCGAAACGCGTAGAGGGTTACGGCAAGGTGTCTGCTATTCAACATCGCTTTGGAGGAAGTAATACGAAGGGCAGAAATTGACACGAGTGGTACGATTTTCACGAAGTCCGTCCAGTTAGGAAAGAAAGGAAAGTGTTGCGTACCATCTATAGTGGGGTGCAGATGGCGGACGGTATGTGGAGGAGGCGAATGATCCACGAGTTGCATCAGCTGCTGAGAGAACCATCCATCGTTCACACCGCGAAAATCGGGAGACGGCGGTGGGCCGGGCACGTAGCCAGAATGTCGGACATTAATCCGGTGAAAATGGTTCTCGACAACGATCCGACGGGAAAAAGAAGGCGAGGTGCACAGCGGGCAAGGTGGATCGATCAGGTGGAGGGCGATTTGCGGACCCTCCGCAGACTACGTGGTTGGCGAAGTGCATCCATGGACCGAGCTGAATGGAGAAGACTTTTATGTGCAGCACAGGCCACTCCGGCCTTAATCTGATAAATATATAATATACCCTCCCCCATATATCAGCACCTTGAAAAGCAAAAATTGCATTTATAAAAGATGGATTTTTCATGAAGAAATCAAAATATTCCAATAAATATTTACAATAAAACTCTCCCGCTAAATCAATATCTATTTTCCACAAAAAAAAAAACTATCCTCAAAAAAAACAAAAAAATAGGAAAATTTCCACACAACATTTATTAAGCAATAAAGTTGATTAAATTTTCCATGAACGATAAACGCTTCAAAAGAAGGGATCATAAAAATGCTCAGTTTTATTGCTTTTACATACTTTTCCAAAGATTTTTTTATATTTTTGCCTTTCTCCCACAACAAAGTTTGCTATTGTTATTGTTATTTGGTGGGGCACCACTTGACGCAAGAACAATAGCCTATGAGAACAATGGTGCACACCAAAAAATTATGAATATTACAGGTGACGTATTTGAATAAAATGACACAAAACCATATGACATAAACTGAATCGCATATTTTCCAATGTTAGTTGATTTAAAATTACATGTCATGGAACCCAAACACAGCACCCGATGCGACGCACCTAACGCTCTACCAGTCGATGACTTGATGCAGTGAAATATTTGTTCAGTGCAAATCGTGGAACATACTTTACTTCGATCAACCCTCTTTCAAGAGATGAAGATAGCTGAGTGGTAACGCGTCGGGCTCTCACTCAGCGGGCTTATGTTCGATTCTCGTTCTAACACTTGAAATTTTTTGTCAATAAAGTTGTGATGTAAAATTAAAGTATCACCTAATTTTACGTCAAAAGTGACGCTCGTATATGTCGTTGTCGCAGCACCTAAAATTACATGATGATTTTTAGGTGTGTGTGATTGCATCGTGTGGTGCCCCACCTCTGTCTCCGCCAGTGACCACGGTGTAATGAACCAATCGACTCAGCTCGACGAACTGAGCAATTATCTGTATGTCCGTGTGTATGTATGCGTGTGTGTCCCTAGCAGCACGCAGGTTCCACATAGCGGCTGTCAGAAAAGATATACGAGAATTGAAAAGTTTACTTTTGGAATACACAGATAGAAAAATCCACTGCAATTTACGCCAAAAATCATGCACATAAATGGAACGTCATTATTAGCGTAATTCCACAACGGATATAGCCTAAATGTATACAATATTTGACGTGAATCGTCTATATTGCACGCAAGTTGTAAGCAATCTTGTTAGGAAGAGGGCCATATCAGCGAAGAATAGCGTCAATTCCCGCATGGCAAGTTTTACGCGCTGTTTACTTTTCATTATTTTTTTCTGTGTATAGCGAGAATGTTCACGAGATGCCGTAAAACAAAATTCGAAGAAATACAGTGAATGAAACTGTAGTTTGCTGAATCTGTTTCTGGGGCTTCACCGGCTAGATTAAACGTACGAGCCAACGAACCTATGAACCAAAGAATATATTTATGATATTTAACGACTTGATGATATATTGTAAAGATATACTTCGGGGTAATCCAATATTATTTTTATTGATGTTTGCTCTCAACTTATATTGCTGTGTAAATGACACTGAAATTTTACTTTTTTGATCAGATTGTTTACTATTTGCTTCACAGAGAGGCGCATGCTATGATTCAAATAAGGCAACGCTTCGTTCGTCAAATGCTAGAGTGGTCGACTGCTAGCGGCTCTACAGGCAGAATCGCGCAAAATAATGTATGTGCGATGAATTTATTTCGAGTGTTACGTCTGTTTGTCTGTGTTTTAAGTTTGTATTTTAGTCATAACTTCTGATCCCATAGTCAAATCACGCCAAATTTTAATAGGAAACATTGTGATAGGATTTACTGTTGTATGTTTTAGTGCAACTTAATGTAAATAAATCAATCTGCTAAGGATGCGCGCTCAAACAATGGGCGAGACTTTTGTGGAGTTTTTCCTAATTTCTAGAATTCATATCTACTTTAGCCTTAACATCTGATCCCATAGTCCAACCTGGCCCAATTCATATTCCACATCTAATTTTTTTCTGTATTTTGTTTATCCAACGAAAGAGCTCACAAACAATCGTCACAACAAGCGGCAATAATTGCATGTTGCAGCACATCCCTAAAAGCACCTTGTTTTTAGTTGTTTACATTCAGCCCAAAGACAAAACATTAAAGCATACAAAAAACACATGCCTATTGAGTTGATAACAATATATGTATGATATTTAAAAAAAACTAACAAAGGCAGCATCTTATGTTGAACACATGGAATGAAGCTAACCGAAAAACATTGCATTTAAAAAAGAAAAACGAATCAACAGTTTAGCAATTAGCCAGCAGTTTCTTTTTATTTAGTCTAATATTGTATTTCGCTTTCAATTGCCATCCGAAAAGCTCATCCGTGGCGAAAACCTACCAATTAGTGGATAATCGTTGCTAAGCTTCTTAGTGAATAGACTAAACAACCACAGGCTTTTTTTCGGCAGTTGACTACAGTATGAGCAGTATGAGCGTGGACCTTCATCTTCGGATTTACCGAGCGACAAAAAAAATTGGTAGGAAAATGGAATTGAGTCTGCCACGCGTTGTCTTCGAGCGAAAGCTGAAACTGTAAACAAGTGCTGGATTGGAAAGGAACCTAACAGAGGCAGAACCGGCGCTAGCGGCACATTTACCTACACCGGGGTTCCTCGATTTGTTTCTGGTTGATTATGGACTTCTAGTTTGATGAAAAATAAGAAATCACAAAATAATTGAAAAATAAATAAGGAGGTATTGCAAAAGTATACCTGAACAGTGTTATTTTTTTCTGCAGAACTCATTTGTTCTAAATAGTTATTTTCAAATTATTGCGATCCATTGAATAGAATGGATTTACAACCCTTATTATGTATGTATAATTAGGTTAGCAAAAATGTTAACTGCAATCATATTTCATCATATTTTTCAAAATGTTTATTCTTCCTATATTGTTTTCATCATGCATCATGTTTTGATCTCATAAATTGTTTTTTTTTTGCTTTTCAAAAACAAATAATCTCATTAAGGTGTTATAATTCTGAACAAGTATTGTCAATTGGATTTATAACGCTCTGCATAAGCTTCACAAATCTTCAATTTGTTAAATCCTAAACCTTTGCAGGGGTATGTGAAGTAATCACCATATAATCATCATCAATTGTTATCCAGCTTTATTTAGATTATATAGAGAGGTTTTTCAGCAATCATGTATTTATCAACTAACAACATAAAAACCATCGAAAAAATCTTCAACATGCAAATGTTAATTGAGTTTAATTGTAATATAATAAAAAGGTGAGCTGTATTGATTGAGTTGTAGATTGTAATAACCCAAAGTTATTGCCCCTTAGGTCTCTGAAATCTTTTGGGTTGAATAATTTTTCGATTCGATACGTCATTCAGTAAATAATTGAACTCCATAATAAAGAACCCTCTCTACCGAATTACTGCTGAATCGTATCATTTTTCAACATAAAAATATCTCTCTCTTTTAGCCAAAACTTTCCCGAACTGTTTCCAGGATTGGGCTGTAGACTTCACCTCCACTCCAATAGCTTGCCTGGAACTGTATAAAACACTTACACCGTATCATTTTCTCCATGTTTTCCGCATCCATCCCATCGTGGCCGCCCATCCACCGTTCAGTGGAAAACTAACGAGCGTATAGTTTTCCTACGATTATGTCTTCAAGTTGTGCCATTCACTGTGTGGCCCTTGCCTTTGCCGACAACGACAACGGGTTGTTATTTTCCAACTTAACTGCGCTGGTGCACCCCGAAGCAATCAGAATCCAGAAGAAATGAAAGAAAAAAGAAATCGACGGCTTCCAAGGCGAGAGATGACGACGCGAACAGGAAGGGAAAACTTTCACAACATCAGCGTGGTTTAACGTGGCAGAATCGGTAGAATAGACTCCACAGAAGGGATAGTTTGTTAGCGAGAGCAAGTCACTTGATTTTATTTTTCAGTGGCACGAGGGAAAAAATCGTGCCGCCAAAGTTTGGTTAGTGGAGAAAACTTTATTTTTCCTGGAAAAGAAACATGATTGCCGGAACTGGCGATTATGATGACGACGATCAGGATCAGCTTGGGTGGTATAATCATTACCTGCAGTTGTGGCGAATGGTTGTTCTATTTTGTACATTTTTATCCTTGAGAAATTTTCGTAAACTTGAATGGATGCGGGTAGAAGTTGACGTTCTTTAAATTGAAACCTTCCCAATGGACGTGATATCGTTTACAGTCGCTATAGCAATAATTGTGCGACAGAAATAACTACCAAATAGTGGATTTATTTGATTGAAATGGCAATGAAGAATTTTTAGAACGAAATACAAAATTAGTTTTTTTTTTAGAAAATTTCGAATGCCCATTTCATTCCACTACTTTATTGTACCTTTGACAGATGCGTATTTCGACTTCAACAGTAAGGCCGTCTTCAGCGTCTCGTACTTGCCTCGATTTTCGTCTTATGACTAGTGAAAACATTCAACTAAAAGCTTAAAATAGTTATTGATATATACACACCTAAAAATAATCGTGTAATTTTAGGTGCTGTGACACCGACATATACGAGCGTCATTTTTGACGTAAAATTAGGTGGTACTTTAAGGTCACTCCTGACGGAATCCATGTTTCAAAGTGCTCGCGTTTTCGGAGGCACACCACTCGATATGGAAGCAACGCACAACTGTCATTTTTATTTTTTCACGCATGCTGCGACGCAGCAAAGCTAAATTAACAAAAATGACAGTTGTGCGCCGTCTCCGTATCGAGTGGTGTGCCCCCGAAAACGCAAGCACTTTGAAACTTGGATTCCGTCAGGAGTGACCTTAATTTTACATCACAACTTTATTGACAAAAAAATTGATTGATCAGAATGAGAATCGAACATAAGTCCGTTGAGTGAGATCCCGGCACGCTATCACTCAGCTATCTCCGTTTCTTGAAAGAGGGATGATCGAAGTAAAACTGGTTCCACGATTTGCACTGAACAAGTATTTCACTGCATCAAGTCATTAACTGCTGGTGCGTTAGGTGCGTTGCAGCGGGTGCTGTGTTTAGGTTCCGTGACATGCAATTTTAAATCATCTGACATTGAAAAATATACGATTATGTTTATGTCATGTGGTTTTGTGTCATTTTATTGAAATACATCACCTGTAATATTCATAATTTTTTTGTGTGTATCTATTGGTGTTAAGTATTCAGTCTGAGCGATCTCTGCTCAAAGACGGAAACCCTGTCTGTGTACAATTGTCACGATATCTAACACGTCAGTTTGCGTTTATATCGAGCGCCGTAAGACCATATTTGAGTTGACTGAAACTCTTCTGGTTCGTCAAAAACAAATCCGTGGAAAAAGCCAAATTTGGGTTGTTTCACCCATAGTCAAGACAAGGATCTTATGCTCACAAGTCAATTAGACTACGAAAGCCCCAAAAGACGATGTCGCCCACGGCAGCGAGCAACACTCCAACACGTTCCATTGTGCTTCCATGCAGAGGCCTAATAAAATATTAAAATGTAATTTAAAATAGGTAAGGCGCTGCTAAGCAGCTAGCACTGCTGGTGAATAGCATAGCATTGCCCGTGAAAGCCGCCGTCATCGTTTACTTGTTGTATTTGAGTTTATTGTAATCCGAATTGTGTATGATTCCAGGCGGTCGTTGACTGAGAAGTTTCATCACGGTTTAGTTCATTGGTCAATAGTGATTTTAATGCTCAATAATATATGTTATATACGTTCTCAGATCCACGTAATTCAAAAATCCATTCAAATGTTCTAAAGGATTCATGCGAAACAAACGTTATGGCTCTCGTCGTGATGTACGGTCAACTAATTTTGCAGAACAATTATTAAAAGTTTTCCTATGTGTTTGGGCAGGGTTGTGATCACAGTGTACAAACATCGATTTCTTCGATCGCTTACAGCTTGCAATATAGGTTTCTTCACAAGCTTGTAGGGTGCTGGAACTCATCAATTACAATTAGTACTCCGGGTTTGATGTCACTATTTGGCTGGCGTTTGGTGGAACCCTTTCAAAACTCCTGGAGGAATTCTGTTCTCCAGTGATGCAAAAACTGCTGGAATAGCTACTGTGGCTGGGTGAGGTTTACGTTGCTAGCGTTAGGATTAGGGACAGTGTGTCTATTTGTTCCAATTGTGATATCCAGGTATTTACGTTGACAGCCAACCAAAAACTACTGAATGTCTCGGTCAGTATCTAGCTCAACATTCCAAACGATCCTACCCTGTGAAAAAAATGATACTCAGAATCAAGCGCGTTGAGCGGCTTAATCTGACGTTTGCATTTAAACCGTGTGTAAAAATGCGATGAAACATTACACGCGCTCTATCGACATGTCTTGTCCCATTTTCACTTTTTTTCTTGCAGTGACAATCACACCAATTGAAGAGTGCGAGATTTCTCGTGTTTTGTGTTGGACGTAGAACGATCGAAGATCGCGTCCAGACATGTTTTGTATTGTCTTGTCTTAGCACATGCACACCCAGTATTGAAAAGCATTCTCGGATGTTTTTCCGAGCATTTTCTTGTCAGCATTTAAATTTGCAGCATATCATAAATATGATACAAATATTAAAACGGCCAGGCCCACCGTGCAGGCTTGAAATGGGAGAAATTTCTAACTCACCGAAAATCAGTCATGAATAACATGATCAACGAAGCGTATTGAATTCTTGAAAAGAAAAAACGGGGACATCCGTATCAACCGTTCCATATTCAAGGGGTATAGTCAGAGCCGTAGCGTCGACTCCCAGCGCCCTTGGCGAAACCTTTATTAGGCGCCCCTTCCTCAGATGTTAAAAAAACGTGCTATGAGCAGGGAGATTAAAAATTAACTTTTTTTTTGCGGGGAGGATCTAATGAATTTGCTTTATGAATTCCTAAAGCCTCTATAACCTGCATATGTTCCAATCCAGCTTTTCGCGCGTATCCGTCGCCGTACTTCTTTGACACCTGACTTGTGTTTGACAATTCGATTACCCTCTCCCCTTATCCTGGAACAGGAGGAAAACTGAATGTCAAACCCAAGCCAAATGTCAAAGAAGTACAGGGACGAATACACTTTTAAACCCATAGAGCCGCCATTACCGTGCGCGAAAAGCTGGATATTTGCATTAAAACAGTGTTGTTTACATTCGCCGCAATTTTCTTTTAATCAAACGTATTTTTGATTGGATATTATGTAGCGGATCGAAAGCTTAGATCCTAACGAGGATATTGCTGTATTAATATCTACAATTGGTTGATTTTGTGGCGTTGTAGAAGTAATTGAATGTTGAGAGCGTCGTTAAGCGTTCCATAACCGTGGGGGGAGTGTAATTAGCTGAATAAAATAGCTCCCAATTTTTGCTTGCTATTCGATTTTGATTGCTATTGAACCTAGTCACATCAAGAAGAACCCTTATATGGAGTAGATGATCATCGGAATCGCCATTAGCCCTTTTGATGACGAAAAATTCCTTCTTAGCCTCCTTAGATGTGCGGTTAGACGCGCGGCTACAAAGCAAGACCATGCTAAGGTGGCTGAGTTCGAATCCCGGTGCCAGTCTAGGCAATTTTCGGATTGGAAATTGTCTTGACTTCCCTGGGCATAAAAGTATCATCGTGTTAGCCTCATGATATACGATTGCAAAAATGGTAACTTGGCTTAGAAACCTCGCAGTTAATAACTGTGGAAGTGCTTAATGAACACTAAGCTGCGAGGCGGCTCTGTCCCAGTGTGGGGATGTAATGCCGATAAGAAGAAGAAGAAGAAGAAGAAGAAGAAGAAGAAGAAGAAGAAGAAGAAGAAGAAGAAGGCCCCGAGAGTTCCCAGAAAGGGGCTAGCCTAGATCCCAAGCTGCTGGTCTGACTAATGGCAGCTTCCGGGGTAGGCGCAAAATGCCTCCTTTCTCCCGGGTCCCAGGGATTTTCTTCTGTACACTTTTCCTTTATGGTTTATTCAGCGGTATGGGCGGCGATGAGATACAGTGATAATGGCTTGATCAGTTAGCAGTGGCACTATCGCAGATGGCGTTAGGTATTGGCGCGACGTGTAGCTTGATTGTTGTTGGTCAGATGGTCGTCGAATGACCCGGCAGCGTCCACGAGGCGTTGCTTCTCGACGATCTTATGCCGATAACAAGGCGTAAGTTGGCACGATACGTTAAATATAGCTGTCGTTATCAGGACTCCGTATGACAAAATGGCGTTACCGTTACAAAATGGTGGTACCGCTCGTCGGTTCGGGCGAGAAAGTACCTTCAGGAAAAGAGAATTCCCGGCATCTCTGGGCAGAATGTTGCAGCCTCGGTGATTCTCACTTGGCAGGTCTTGCCAAGCTCGGAGACGATCGGCTTGTACACTACGCACCGCTCGCTGGAAGTCGTCTGCCGACCGGATAGCTTTGGTCCACGGAAGTCGTCTCGCAGAACTGTTGTCAACCCCGGAAACCAATAACTAAACGTTGGCCAGCCAAATGGTAATTCCTGGCAGTACAGAAAACTACCAGCAACAGGACGCCGATTTGCAAGATGGCGTTCTCGTGTTAATAACACCTACAGTTGGTGAGAGGCTTCGAAAAGGCGCTATCACCACACACGCACGAAGCTGGTTCCCGAACGTCAAACTGTCGGACTGACTATTTGGACTGATTTACCACTTATCATCAAATTCCGAGTTTCACGAGGAATGAAATAAACTTCAAAGATGCGAGTTGGCTGTAGGTTCTTAATATCTTGTACCTCGACTGATCGCTTTATTCCTTTTTTCATCGAAGACTCGGGAGCACATATTTTTGATAACCGTATTCATTTGCCACCCACTTTAGCCGTTTTGAAATGACGGTTAGACACTAACTTGATAAATTATTTCCCTGCATTCCAACACCATAAACAAAGTGTTACCATTCGGTAACAACCTGTATCAGTTATTGACGGAACAGGGCCTTCCGGAAATACGTCAAATGATTGATTATGTTTGTAGTCCCCGAGAGAATCGTAATAAAAGGTTAAATTTGTATCATTTTGGACCAGTGAATTTTGAATAATTTGCCATCGTTTCCTAGAGCGGAATTCAGGATTTTGGCGCCCCCTAGGGCCTGGCGCTCTTGGCGGGGGCCAACCCGGCCAACCACACGCTACGGCGCTGGGTATAGTATATGAAAAGGTGACGTTGGGAGTGACTGCTAAGAAGATTAGTGTCACTCCTTGTTGATCTTACTTCCAGGGATGGGACACAGGTATTTCTTTTACATGTCCTGGCTCTTATGCCTAGGCGAAAGCGCTATTACTCGCTCACTGAAACGAGATAAAACAAAGTTAAATAAAATAAAACAAAAATATAATACAAAATTTACAAACCTTGATCATGTAAGACTCAGTAATTTTACTATAATTGACAACCAACAATTAACTGTATGTAAAATGTTCTTCGAAGAATACCCCACATATCTGCATTTCACAAATAATAATGCAAATATTTTCAAGTGATTCAACTTTATCTAAAATTATTTAATTTAGATTGAAATCCAACCTCTGGATTAAATAACTGCCGGAAGCCTCTAATGAGTATGTTCGAGGATCTTAATGACGACCCCCAGGTGAATTTCTACTAGAAGTTTTATTCTGAAATTCTTCATCCTCAAGTAGTCCAATATATTTTTTTTTACCATATTGCAAGTGGTCTACATGCAGACACTCTGTTTTCATCGTACACGTAAATTAATAGATCCGAATCGTTGGCTATTGCATGAAAATTAGTGCAATAGCAATGTAAGTTAACAATTATGCGAATAATGGTGAAACAGCTTAACTTATTGGAGAATTTAAATAAAAATAAAAACCTTAACCGTCCTGTTGGGGAGCGAGAAGGATAATAGAAAAATGGTATAGGCTTGAGAAGGGTTAAGGGTAGAAATAGGATGCAAGATAGAGAAAAGAGTGAGTGAATCGGGAGAAGAGAGCGTTACACGTAAAAATAATATAGAAGAGTAAAAATTAGCGGAACTGAGTCAGTCTGGTAATTGGCTTCGATGGAACGAGTCTTGCTGGAAGTGCTATTGAGAAATGAACCTCGAAAACTGTTAGATACGACCTCCGGCGGCTTGATAGATCAGTTTCAGCAAGTGGTGGCGTCAGGCCGTGAGTGATCGGCGGCAGCGGCGGCGCGTTGCATAAAATTATCACCGGGTTTTTTCGGAAGCTTCCAGGAGCTTGCTCGGTAATTCTCTAGGAATTTCTAAAGAAGTTTTTCCAGGAAGAACCTTTTCGGAAGGTTCTCCAGCAATTCCCTCGAAAGCTCCTCCAGGAATTCCTAAAGTAATTCCTTCGGAAGCTCCTCCCGGAATTCCTCAGGAAGTTGCCTCCAGCAATTCCTCCTGAAATTCCTCCAGGAATTCCTCAAGAAGTTCCTTCTGAAATTCCTCCTGAAGTTCCTACAAAAGTTCCTCCAAGAATTCCTCCAGAAGTTCCTCCATGAATTCCTCCGAAGGTTCCTCCAGCAATTACTCCTGAAGTTCCTCCGGAAGTTCCTCTTTCTCACTTTCTCCAGGAATTCCTAAGGAAGTTCCTCTAGCAATTTCTCCTGAAGTTTCTTCGAAAGTTCGTCAAGGAATTCCTCCGGAAGTTTCTCCAGGAATTCCTCCAGAAGCTCCTCCAGGAATTCCTCCGGAAGATCCTCCAGGAATTCCTCCGGGAGTTCTTCCAGGAATTCTTCTTGAAGATCCTCCAAAAATTTCTCCGGAAGTTCCTCCATATTTTTTTTCGGAAGTTATTCCATGATTTCATCCGGAACTTTGTTCAGAAATTCCTCCGAAAGTTCGTCCAGAAGTTAATTCCAGATTTCTTCAAGAAGGTCATACAAGAACTCCTCTAAAAGTTTATTCAGATATTCCTACTAAATTTCAACAAAAAAGGAAATTCATCCTGGAACTCTTTTTTTTATAGTTTCGCCAGCAATTCCACTCTAGAAGTTCACATCAAAATTTCAATAGATTTTTTTCAACGGTACAAGAATCACTCACAGAAAATGATTCAACTTATTCATCCAAAGGTTTGGATGCAATTTAATAACATTTAAAGCACAGCTAGCCATGTTGTTTCAAAGCTACTGTTGATGTGAAAGATAAACTTTAAAATTCATAGTAAAAAACTGTCCGAAGTTCGACTGCGACGAAATATGAATCAGTTCGTGCGTGTGTCCGAAGTTTGGTTTTTATAGGATAAGAATAAGAAATATTGAGATTCGAAGGCTGTGGTCCTTACGTTTCAGGTTCAATTACTCTTAAATGTACATGGTTGGTAAGGGGGGCATCCACAAAGTACGTCACGCTCTAAGGGAGGAGGGGGAGGGGGGTTCCGAGCAGCGTGACGACTTATACAAAAATTTTAGATGTTTAATACAAAAAGTGTGACGAAGGGAAGAGGGTAGGTTGAAAATCACCTATTTTTGCGTGACGTAGTAAATGGATCTCCAAAATTCTAAACGTAAACAATATGACTAAACACAAATATTTTTGTTTAATGCCAGTTAATGTGCCATTACCACCTTTAATACCACCATACTATGTTGTAAAATAAATTGTTGCTTTGATTGATTTGTCGAGCGTCAAATAATCTCAAATGCTGGAGTGCTTAACTGCTAGCGCCTCTACAGGCAGAATCGCACTAAGTAATTCATGAGTGATGTATTTATTTCAAGTTTTACGTCTGTTGTCTGTGCACAATAACTTTTACTTCACTACACCGAAATTCTTTTCAATTTATTTCGAAATTCACATGCAATTCGAATACACTCACCTCCCATTCCGCTCCCGAGAATTTTACCTGAAATACCTTCAGAAATCAACTGGGAAATTCCTTCAGATTTTTCCTACAAAATTCCTTCAATAATTCTTCTTGAGAATTGTTTAAGAATTCTTTAGAAGTTTCTCCAGGACCTTCTCTGAATATTCGTAAAAGAGTTCCTTTGGAAATTCTTCCAGTTATTCCTACCAAAATTGTTACAATGCTCCGATTTTTTTTTCCAAAAACATATCCAGAAATTTATCTTAGAATAGACCCTATAACTGACAAACCAAAATGTTTTTATAATTGCTCTCGCCGAAAAGCTTCAATCTTAATAGTAAAAACTCAGTCGTTAACCGTCATTTAACTTCTCCAGAAATTACTGCCGACAGCCCCCTAAAAAGAAATCACGCTGCAAACTTTTCTGGATTTTTTCCAGGAGATTCTTTCCTATAGAAATTACCCGGGATATTCTCTCAATCTTATTACGGAGAAAAAGAAAAATTTGGATAGCTTCGCGGAAATAACGCGCAGAAGGCAATCCCCGCATAGACCAAGTCATACATAGTGTGCGTTGGATTGAATATGATACTAAAGAAATTGTCACTAAGCCCAAAAAGTTGAATGACGTGTTTACACGCGTACATAACATGTAAGGACTGATCATCAGCATCATGTCGGTGTCAACAAACCCAAAGTGTATAGGATTGGTCCCTAATATGTAGTGGCTCAATGGTCAGGCCAGTTATTCAAAGAAATATCAAATTTAGAAGAGTGTCAAACAGTTTCATGCCCTAAAAAATTTGTTAATAATGATTGGTTTTATCGGTGGCTAACTGAATCTGGACAGCCTTTTTTCTCACTGGAAGGCCATCGTTTCGGGCCTATTAAGAGTCCCACGATCCAAACACCATGGTTTGGACCAGTGCGCTTTGAACGGAAATCGATCGTTCTGGTAGGTCCTCCCCCTGCTGATACAAGCAGCTTTTCATCGAAAATTACAACCCAAGTAACATTTTTAGTTTTATAACGCTCTTGAAGACCATTATTTACTCTACAAGAGTACCATAAAACCATTATAAAACCAAAACGTTACTGGGGAAGAGCTCTCTATTAAAACCCAACCACGTCGTAGGCAAGTTCCACAACTCGCAGCGATTAAGGAAAGGATTGTTGAGTATCTCGGGCATAGTCCGTAGTTCTTGTTTTTCTCCACATTGAATTGAATATAGAAATGTCATAGATATAAATATAAACAAAGCATCACAAATTTAGCATTGGGTAGCTGCCTTTGATCAAAAACCCGGAAAATAATCATTGGAGGCGCTTTGAATTTTCCAGGACTCCCAATTTTTCTTGCAATGCGTGATACTTCCACGAATATCTCCACGGATTCTTCCAAAAAATCATCCCGAAATTTCAGCGGAATTTACTTCAAGAATTCTTCCAGAAATGCCTCCATGAAATCCCTCCCTCCCGGATTTCCCTAAATTTCTCGAGAAATTTTTTTTGCAGTTCCCCTAGAAATTCCTCAATGTGTTCTTCAGTAAATTAGAATTCAAAATGGAATTTTTGTAGAAAGAGAGATTTTCCGAAACATTTTTTGAGAGATTTTATTGAAGAAATTAACTCTTCAAGAATCACTTGTCATAAGACGAGTTTATACAATCCCATTGAATTCCACCACTTAATTGTATCTTGACAGATACGTATTTCGACCTCAACAGTAAGGTCGTCTTCAGTGTCTTGTACTTGACTCGACTAGTACAAGACACTGAAGACGGCCTTACTGTTGAGGTCGAAATACGTATCTGTCAAGACACAATTAAGTGGTGGAATTCAATGGGATTGTATAAACTCGTCTTATGACAAGTGAAGACATTCCACTAAAAAGCTCAAAATAATTTTCTTATCTTCAAGAATGTTATAAAACCAGCATAAAACCAAAATGTTACTAGGGGCCGCTTCAATAGTCCTTAAATAACCATCGGCGTAGTAAAAACGTACTCGGCGGCGTGATAAATGTTTGACAACGGCTGCGGCGCAAGAAAATCGTCAGCGGCGGCGGACGGGTCTAGATGAAGGCGGCAGTCCAGGTCGTGTGTTCGAAACTGCTGATTAACAGTTGTCATAGTTCTGGCTTACCACAGAACGCCGAAACATAATGAGACATTGCTTTTCACGCGGCTGACTGGCGTTTTGAAATACGGCCAACATCCCGCCCGGCTCGATCTTTACTGTTCCGGACGCTACTATTCCGGCTTCACTTTCTTCGTCCGATTCGTTTGGTGTTTTGGAGAGGCCGTTCAACTTTTCAACTTCGGTTGTTACTCCTTCGTTTCGCCAACAGTGTTTGTCCTTCAAAGCGTTGGCACTTCTGATGCTTCGGATAGCTTCTCGCTTTTTGACAAACTAGTTCTCCACGACGAGTTGAGCATCTAGCATCTTCTGCTCATGTTCTAGCTGTCGCTTTTTCATCTCGCGCTGAACCAGAAGCAGAAGCTCCAGTTCTTGCGACTCCCGTTCTTCCCGCAGCTGTTTTTTCCTCCACGCTTTCCTCATAGTCTTTCCTTGGTGAGTTTTACCTCTTTCAACTGCTTTCAATTAGACCTGCTTTGGAACCAACTCCCTGATCGGACCCTTCAGCTGACGAGTACTTACTAGCGGACATACACATACCGGAAACCACCAGTCAGCTTTTACAGCAATAAGCCTACTTCTTGTACTTGGCCAAATTGGCCTCAATCCACATTCGCCGACATCGACTCCGACATTGAGAACAAATATTGCACATTTTTTAAAGGAAAGGAACCTTATGAGGAAATCCGATGTAATAATATCACTTTTCAACCCCGAGTAGCACAATTCCGTCGAAAGTGGTTGCCAAAACGTATATAACTAGGACTTCATTTGGTCGTACGTAAGTCTTAGAAGATTTTTTTCTAACATGTGTGTTGCTCGGGGATCGAAGTAATATGCTTTCGCCAGCAAGGTTCGTTTGTTACGGCTAAAAGTCTATTCCGCCCCAGATGCAGCTTCCGAAGCACCTGCGAAGGTGTGGAGTTGTACTTCAAAGTTTTGGACAATGCGGAACTCATACAGTTCATGAAGTTGATAATATGGAGTGTCTCACTTCTGTCTTGGACTAACAAAAACGTCATCTTTCCAAGAACAGATCGTGAACCGTAAGTCATGTATGAAAAGTTTACCTCGCACGATAAAAGGTGTTATCAACTCTAGCGGTTGAAAATAGTTGCGTAATGGCTGAAAGGATATACACCTTTATTGCTCGCGATAGGTCCTGTTGATCGTTTGAATTGAGCTGAAATTGAGCTGGTTTCGTTTTGGTCGAATCGGGCGCTGTATCAAGTTCCCAGACAATCTGGATCCAGACCGTCTAGAACTGCTTGTTGGTTAGACGTCCATTTTCAGATTGGAAATCCAGCTTTCGAAAGAAGACTTGCCAGCCCATACCGTAACTGAATGACTTCCAAAATTATATCTGCTCTTATTGTAATTATAAACGAAACAAGATTTTTTGACGCAAATGTTTCAATTTAGTCTTAGGGATGCATTAGTACTTACCAAGGAGTATAATTAAGCAATATCCGCAACTAAAGCCATAAGAAACTATCTAAAACGAATGCATAGTGTCGGACGATCATCTTTTACGATAGGTACCATGCACACACATCTTTCAAAATGTATCTAGTTCTGCTAGGCACGATGAAGACTACACTCATGTGTAGTGAAAAACGTGGCATTCGTCGGGAATTAGCAAATTTGACGCAAGATACGTATCCATCCTTGAAAATCTTGTTTCCTTGACCCTGGATTTCTGTCGAATCGTCTGTAAAGAGTGCAGGTGGCGAAGTTCTGCTGATTCTCCGATCAAAGTGCCGAAATATTTATGTTATGCATAACGCAAGCATGCAGTACCCTCGGAGGAACACAATGGGATCCTTGCTGTCAATAGTGGAATTCTGGTAGCAAAATTGGTAAAAATTAAAGAATTATTGTGACCCCAGTATTAAGACTACGTCAGAGGGGTGGTTATAGCCAGGGTCGGCTATCTAGCCTCGTAGTTCGATGAACAATCTCGCCTTTAAACGAGTGAATTTTTCTAAGTCTTGACAGTCTCTAGCGTTGGAAACTCACATTCTTTCACGGCATGGAAAAACAACGTGATGAATGCTTTGCGGAGGTAAATGGCTTGCTGGATTGCGACAATAGGCTGAATGCCATGATGGTTTGCCGAAATGGATTCGAGCACATGAACCCGTTCCTCCAAAAAAATCTAGCCAACCTTTTGAGCCTTAGATTAGATGATAAAAGAAAAATATCAATCACGGATTCACTTATTGGTAGAAACATTTAATCCAAATTTAAGAACACAGTAAACAGCAGATGACGTTAAAACTTACGTAACGATAAATTTCATCACTAAATGTTTCACGTGTTAAATATATCTGTTTTTAACTTCCCACATGAATGAAGTTTAGATTGTATAGACTTGTATAATTTATTGGAACAACTCTATTACGGATTGCAGAACAGTTTTTTTTTTGGTCAACTACACATCTATATCAAATGGACTTTCTACTAACACATTTTTTTCTTGGGTCGCGTTATTCCATTGATCATGTTATTGAATGCAAAAGTACAGGCAGTGTAAAAATCTTTAAAACATGCAAAATATTGTACTCGAGTAAGATACCCCACATTACAAATACGTTCGAACGCCTTATCTTCAAAAGTAATGACCAACTCCCAAAGGTGGAAACGCGAAAAATTAGCAATTTGATTAACCTTCGATCGTGAGACCACGTTGCTGCCGATGCCTTCTTGCCTTTCCACTCACGTTCTCTGATACACCCCGAATTCGGTAGCTTCCTATCGATTCCGTTAATAACCGGTTGCAGTGAGGCAATTTTGTGCAATTTACATCAATTGCCGGGGCACTCATTTATCTCTTTCAACTGGGTTGGCTTGAACTCCACCTCCCTCATATTTTGGGGTTGCGTCCGTTGGTCATCGCCGGTGTGCTTCTGCGTTGGTCTCTGCACCCATGGCAGTATGTACCATTCGGTACCATAGCCAAATTGCAGTTCTGCACTTGGTGCTTTCAACAGCGCATTGCATGCGGTTCATATGACAGGATTCCACCAAACAGGCTGAATCAGGTAGAACCCACCCGAGCAAAGCTCTAGAGCAAATCGATAACTAATTTTGTTATTGTGAAATCGCTTAATTTTGATTACTCAGGTTGATATCCTTTTGGTCGTTTTAACGGTTAAAAGATCAAAATCTATAGCAGAAAAATCTTACTGTGACATCAAATCGAAAACTATTCCTGCTATCGATGACAGCAAATCGAAAACTAATTTTGATATTGGTTCCGATAACAAAATAAGTACACAGTTTGATGTCAGATCATACAATTTAGAAATCAACAGCAAAAAGAGATCAAAATATGTAATCAGTCATGATGATTTATATTTGAAAACAAATTATGATTTCAATTTGATATCAATATCAAAATATGTTTTCTATATGCTCTCATGATGTTTTCAGACTTTG
Organism: Armigeres subalbatus; assembly: GCF_024139115.2. Lineage (NCBI taxonomy): Eukaryota > Metazoa > Arthropoda > Insecta > Diptera > Culicidae > Armigeres > Armigeres subalbatus. The sequence continues at coordinate 73,735,399 of NC_085140.1, forward strand.
CTCGGGCAAAATGCCTTTGTTATCAGCTCAAAATCACTCTTTTTGGTTGACCAACCGGATTCGGGCAAAGAGGTGCATCTTTTTCCCAATGCAGTAACAGGTGATGCCGAAACAAGTTATGCTCTACATATTTATGGCATCGGATGGTTGATTTATTGGCTAAATATGTTAATTTAATTACAGTTGACAAATTGCAATTAAAAGTGAATTTTCAAGAAATTGAAAAACCCTTCACTAGCAAAGAGCAGTCAACGGCTGACACTGAGACAACAGGTGAGTTTGTTTGCACCTCGTTTAGTATTTTTATGAGAACTTTTCAAAAACAACAAAATTACCAAACTTGCAACAGCTTGCCCCTTTTGCATTGTAAAAGTGTGATCCTTATTTGATCGGTTTTGACAGGTTGTAAATGACGCAGATTGTGGCCATCGATGTCGATTTTTTCAGTATGGAAGCATGTCTCCACTTGCACAAAGGCACCAAGACAGTTTTCAAATTACCAAACGGTGGTGGCTGTTGCTGGGAATTTCAATCAGCTGCAGTCTGCTGTTGCCGTCTAAAGCAGACCTGTTGCCCAAGATTGATAGCAAACATGAATATGTGCGTCTAATATAGCGAATCAAGGTAATTTATCATCTTTTTATGTTTTGTCTGTCTACACTTTTGAACTTTGCATTTTCTAAGGCACATGGATAGGCAACAAAAGAGCGCCCAGATTTTGTTACACCGAAAATGATGTTGAAGGTTGCAGTTTGAAACAAGGATAATACAAATGTGTATGGGAATATCGACTAGTGATCTTTTCAAATTCATTTCATTTCGTTTCACATTGATTCTAGCTAAGCATATGCGGTATTTCGAAAAATTTCGTTTTAGGGCATTCGAAACGAAATTTCGCGGAATTCCGCGGAATTTGAGTATGACGAAATCTGTTTTTCTGATTTCGTTCCGTATCGTTAAATTTCAAAAATTTCGACTGAAAAATCTTTCTTTTAACGAAATTAAACGAAATTTCGCGGAATTTCGAAATTAATTTTTAATAATTCCAATTTCCATAAAATAAAAAAAAAATCGGCTGCGCCGCTGAATAAAACCATTCAAATTCTTCTTAATATTTTATACATATAAATTCTTTCACTAAATCTCACTACGTAATACAATTCTGTATCTTCAACAGAAACGCATTTAGCTTTCAATTTGTTAATTTAAATAATATTGTTCAGTGAAGTAAAATAATTTGTAGATCTCATCGTTTTGGTATGCTGTATTTTTATTTAAATTAACTGATTTGTGTATGAAATATGTAATGTGTTATGAGGCGCTTGTTCAATTTCTGCTCTTGTACTCTTCGATAAGCGAAATAATCCTCACTGGACTACTGAGTATTGTCCGTTTTCCGTTGTCTTTTGAAAGTATTCAGTTTAAACAATCATTGTTTGAAAGCAATGAATTGAAGATGGTGACGTTTCAGAAGTTTTCCTGATTTAGTAGATTGTTAGATATTTGCAGATTTAAGAATGCTCCAGATTTGAGACATTCTCTGGTATCTCATTTATTTCGGATTCTGGAACTGATTCATATCTTTTCGATTGAGATCATTGTCATGACCTAAACTTCTACCTTCAGATTTTTTTTTGTATTCTGTACATTATGGAAATCTATAATTTTCTCACATTTTCTAGATCCTTCAGATCCAGATTATTCAATTATTTAAAAATCGTACCGATTTTCTGTCACTATCGTGCCGGTACGGTGCGTTTACCGTAGGGCAGTTTGTTGTTAGTTTGGACGTGCTGCTGCTTTTAACAACTAATATTTAGCAATAATCGAAAAGGTCTGCGTTCGAGTTGTTGGCATAAAATGAGTAATGGCCAAAATACTATTTATAGTCCAGTTATTTTTTTGCACGTATTCTCAACCAACAAGTTGCATTCAAATGGAAATCCTGTCTTATCATTTAATATAGGCTCATTTCAAGTAGGCTGGATCGGACTATGGACACAAAAGTTATGGCAAAAATACTATTTTTCCATAATACACCAGAAAGTCACCGCAGGTGGATTATTCAGGGTTTTTTTATAAATGATTTTTGACTACCGCTGCAAGTGTAATGAAACATAGGTTTTAAATTGCAGATTTAATTTTTATGGTGATTCGATTATCCGGAAGATTTGATTATCCGGAGTGAAAATAAAATCGATAATCCTGATAATCGAGCCCGACCTGTATTTGGAAGATCTGTGTCAGATTAATTAGGTTACACTGGCGATCACCTTTTCAGAGCTACCGACTGAAAAGTAACAAGGCAGTCTCAATTGAATTGTTATATCATGTCCTAGCTTCAGCGCCGTAGCCAAGGGCGCCAGCCTTCAGGGGGGCGCCAAAATCAATGTTTACTCTATAATAAATAAAACAGTTTCATTACTTATAGGTCTTGTAATTATCAAACCGAGTATGGGTTGGTCCAAAGATCCATGGGTGGGTATATAGCAGAGATGTGTAATCTAGTAATCTATAGAGCAAACAAAGAATATTTTTTCATTATTTCACATCCACATGTTATATGCGTTGGTTTTAGTTTTGGCTACTATTCAGGATTCTCAGGGACTTCTGAAACCGGGTTGAAAAAAGCAATTGAATAAGAAGAAATCTGATAGTATCTTATAAAGTTGAAAATTATAATGTTTGATACCCACATTGCGATTGGCAAAGTTTTTGGGCACTATTACGGCCATCGAGAGTCCTCCAGAACCGTAATGTTTCAGCAGTGAGGAATGATTAGTGAAGAAATGATTCAGTTTTTCCATGTAGTTTCCTTCAAAGGAATACATTCATAAACAAGCGATTAGCCTAATTTCGAAGGGTCCTTTTGCTTTTAGGTTTGTAGTGGTAGCGGTTTGGTTTGGGATTTGATATCAATTTGCTTGTTTAATTTAGAAAAACTCCATGTAGTCTGAATGACATTGAGTTATATCGGCGGCTGTATCGAGGAATATCGATAACTCCTAAATATTTGCTTTGTTAGAATTGTTGCTAGGAGAATTTTCTTCTTTTTTAATATTAATCAAATCGAGAGTTGGATATTTTCCTTCGTCCTCCTGCTTCCGATGGCGTTTCCGGCCCTCGACTAAATTGTTTCAGAGTTGGATTCTATTGACCAAACTATGTGTATAAGAGCCTCGATACCACCAATAGCCTCAATCCAGAATAGGATTTTCCCTTATCTGAATAGATCCGATGTTGATTTCATCCACCATCACTTGATAGAAGAGGTCCAATAGTGATTCCAACCAACTCCGAACACCGATAAACCTACCTTATTTCATTGACCCAACTAGGTCCAGTGGCATCTAAAAACCATCCAAGGGCTTACTCCAGATGGTGATTCCGGCCTTCAACCATTCCACTTTAGTGTAACTTTTCTTCATAATTCGACTAGCTCCGATAGCAATTCTGGCAATCTCATTTCCGAACACAGATTACAGATGCTTGCAAAAACCATAAAGGAAGTATTCATTTAGCGCATCACGCAAAAATGATTGATTCGGAACTCCCCCCCCCCGACCCCTTCGGGGCGATATCTGCCCAAATATCTATATGTAAACATTTAGATATTTGGTCAGATATCGCCACGAAGGGGTCGAGGGGAGGAAGTTCAAAATCAATCATTCTTTTTAATGGGATGCTTCCGACTGTTATGCTCTATTTTGTATGACTATTATCGTCTCTTTCAGTCTTATAAAGCAGCCCAGAACTTTATTACGTCTATTTTCCGACGTGTCGGTGTATATTTCATTACCTTCTTCAGGGATTTAGAGGGTATACAACAAAACGTAGCCTTATTATGAGATTCTAACCCGACTCTGTAAGTTTCCTCACATTATTTGCGTGAAAAAGTACAACAAAATTTCAAATAATTTAAGGGTATTTTATTCAATCCTTCTTTGTGGATTTCAGGTATCTGCTTCCAATACATGAATATTGAATGCTATTTGAAGTATGTTTAAACCATGAAACATTTTTTAGGTATTGATATTCAAATTGTTCTCCAAATGTAAAATTTACGTATTTGATTTCTCTTAGTAGAAGAGGGGTGCCCAATAAACAATTCGCCAAGGGCGCTGGAAGTCCACACTACGACTCTACCAAGTTTTCATTTCATTATTTTTCCGTATTTTTTTTTTCGGAAATTTGTTCTTTATTTTGCTGAGCTCCAGAAATAACGGCTTTACATATTCATCATGGAAGTCGGAACGTTTCCGGAGCACCAGGAAATGCGAGGCAAGTAAACTGTTCCACATAATCCGGGACGTTTAGCCACTGTAAGCTTAAGATAGCTTGAACCTTAGACCTTAGTAAAAAATTTGAAAAAGTCGAGTTTTGTATTGCAATCAACTGCTTAGATCTGTTGTAAAGACCATTTTGTAAAATTTTACAGATTCAATAAATCTTCATGAATTTGGTCGAAGATTTACTTGGAGACTTTATTTAAAATTAATTGAAAATGTTAATTGAAATGGAGGGGTGGCACTTTGAATCTGTAATACTTTTCAAAATAGTGAACAGATCTAATCAATATGAAATATGTTGGAAATATTAGGCCGAACATTTTCACGTTGTTTATGGTGAGGGGCATACTTTTGAAAATGGTGAATAGATCCAAAGTGATCTGTTACTTACCTATGTCCTTTTGTAAAATTAAACCAGCCCTATGGCATTTGGGTAACAATTATGTAGAATGAAATCAGTAGTGATTCAGTTTCATTTAAAATGTTCGATCACTATTCTAGTTTGAATCTGGAACAAAATAGAACGAACTCGCTGGTTTCCCCAAAACATGTATTAAAAATTTTCAATTTAATGAAATCATTTTGTTGCTGCCAAGAAAGGTGCCGTAATTGCAAAGTGGATTGATCCGTGGATAAAATGACGCATTCATACACCAAACCAAATAATTTTCCGAATTTTTTAATGTTGTTGCATCAACATTTTATTTTAGAGAAAAAAAATCTACGACCTTGACTCAAAAAATATTAAACAAAATTATTTTCTGCGCGGATTTTTTTTTCTTCCTGTTTTTGCATTATTTATATAATGCTAAAAAAAACTATTTAATATTTTCGCGGAAAATAATTAAATTTCGTTTCGTTTCGTAAAATTTCGAATTAAATGGACCCGGATTTCGTTTCGTTTCGAAGTTTCGGAAGAAAATTTGAATTTCGTTTCGCTTCGTTCCGATCCAACAGTTGCATTTCTAATTTCGTTTCGTTTCGTTTCGTCAGGAAAAATTGTGTTATCGCATACCCTTAATTCTAGCAACACGATCGAAACGTTTATGTTAATAAAACCGAATGACTTTTGTTTTATCATGATTTTCCTTATTTATTTACTTATTGTGACGCGGTTTTTCATCAATCAAATCTTTCATTCGATTTTACGCGATTTTTATGATTTAATATGTTTCACGCAAATCTTGGGATCTACGAGATCCTTTAGACAATTCTGGAATTGACGTTGTTTTCTTTACGATGTTTCGATTTACGCGGTTCTTATCGTACGTACAACAGCGCACAAGCATTTTTTTAAAATATTGTTTATTTTTGAGTCGCCAAACAGCCTTAAACCTACCCTTTCCTCCACACCACATAGTTTGTGCTTGATTTTCTTAGACCGCCGTTGTAAACATGACAGAACTTGCAGTATGACAGTAGTTGAGAAACTGAACCTGGGTCGGTTGATCTGGTGCCGCTCAATGATAGTTCACCTACATTCTTCAAAGGCCAGTCGGCCACCTCCGCTGACGTGACGGCTACCAGCCCTCCCCGTTCAAAGTGAGAAGTATCTTCCAACCTATATTTAAACAACTACTTCGCATTAATTGGCACTGCTCAGAGCCCATGCCGTCCACCCTAGTACCCCCCGGAGGCCACATGGGCGTTACGATTCGCCACATAGGCGGTACGATACTTGGATGCCTATGACCACCAACTCCCGAACACCATAGAGAACAAAACTCTGCCAACACTATCCGAATTCGCCCGGGTCGTATTGGATTCTACTGGGACGCCTATTCCACAAACCAACAGCCGGCTTGGACGAAAAGTTCTCCGTTGATGGTTAGACGGAACGAGTCGATTCGTTAGTGGACTTCCTTCCAGTCATCAAAGACAGGTAAGTGAAAACATACAAAGGAAACCATAATGAGTGCCGTGCCGTCAACCAAGAAGCCTAGAGAAAGCAACAAAAGAACTTCCTCGAATTTGTCAATTCGACCCAACCCATCAGCCCTCACCACCTTACCGTAAAGACCGCATCATATTCGACTCTCTGGGAGTTGCCAATACGTACGGGGACTATTTTGCCTCATTTGTCTCGATAAGTATCCAGTCAACTTCCAGAGATTTATCACCGCCAGACACTCCACTCGAGAAGTTTCAAAACCCGCTGGATTTATCGAGCTCCCTGTTCAGCCAGCCTTTCTTTGCCGCCGAGCTATCATTCATCCTTGGCAGAAATGACGGGAAGTCCTGTAGTCCAAATGGAATAGGGTACTCGATGATCAAAAACCTTCCTTTTCCTGCTAAAGCCCTATTGCTGGATTTGGTTAGCCGAGCCTGATGGGACCAAATCTTTCCGGACGAATGGCGGCACAGACACGTCATCCCTGTACCAAACGATAGCGCCTCTTCTCGGGATGCCTCGAAATATCGGACTTTCTTACTAACTTCCTACATCGCTTCAATGTTGTCGAGAGGCAGTTCACCGTCGCCTACATAAAAAACTTGTGACCGACGGAAGATTCGGCTCCGACAGCATCCGTTCCGTTCTTGATACGGAACCGGGACCAATTTCGCCGTTGGAAAAATTTGCTCAAGAGAAAATCATTTCAAGTCATCGTGAATCAGTTTTCCGTAATCTACCAGAAAAGAACTGGCGAATGCAGTCCTTCCCGAGCAGGATCGACTACCTCGATACCATTCTCTGTTATTAACTAGTCTTGCATAAGAGGTAAAATACCTAAAAATAATACCAAAAATTAATACGTAGAATACTTTCGGCATGACATACTTAGGTATTTCAATACCAAACGAATAATAATTTGTGATTCGTTTGGTATTGTAATAACAGAGTATGTTATGCCTGAAGTATTGTGCATATTTATTTTTGGTATTATTTTTTGGTATTTTACATCTTATGCAAGGCTGGTTCACAACAGAGTATGGTATCAATTACAGAATGAGGTATTATTGAGGTAATTGCTCCTGCTCGGGTTTTGCTTCTTACTACATGTGGTGACTGCTATCTAATTTAACCTTCCTAATGCATTAGGAAAAAAAATACACATTGTGCATTGGGGTCCATTTGGACCCAAGATTTCATCACGATTAACCGGTTTTCGATCTTTAGGCACCAAACGAAAACTGTAGGTTCTTAGAATAAGCCAAATGGGAAAATTCATACAAATTGATTTCTCTAGTTCCCGGGGGCTACTCAATTTGGCACCTGATTTTTGCGTTTCGTGTTATGGATCATAAAATTTCTTGCAACTATATGCGCTCTGATGATCCCAACTGTATTTGCTATTTTGTATACGTCATTTCTTGGCAAATTCATTCTTCAAGCGGTCATCGGAAAGCCCTATGGAAGATCCGGAGCATCCGTAAATGTGTCCAATTCTAAAAGTTCATCCTAGAGCTTCGCGATTTTTTCGTAACTATCCATTCTGGCAAATCGTGGGTTCAATCAATAGTGAAAGTCTTCTGAGACCCGAAATGACCACGAAAATTCAACCATCTGTAAAATAGGTTAATGATGATGATAGTACTACCATCTATTGTAGCAAGGCGCCTGCCAATACCTAATTGGATTGGGCGTACCTAAAAAAACAGTATTTTTGATCTACTTTTTTTGTTTTAGATTTCTCGAAAAAGTCGTCTTCGGGTGACTTTTAGAGCTAAAAAAATGCAACTTTTGGTGGGTCAATATGCTCAATATCTTTTTCCGATCAAAAGTTATAATCGTTTTTCTGTCAAAATTACATTTTTTCAAAAGTTGATATCTCCGGTTAGGGCAGACCAAAAAAAATGTTTACACGGCATTTGAAAGAGCAATTCATATTCTTTATTATTTATTATTATTATTAATTTTACTGAAGTCATGTTTTTTCAGGTAAATTGATATAACTCGACAACGGAAAAAGATACAAACGATGTTATTATAGCAAAACACGCGCCCCAAAAGTCTTCAGAAGATGACATTCGTGCAAAATAAAAAATGAAATGAGCAGATCATAAATATGGTTTTTTGAGGGACACCCTAAGCCCACCCTATTTATTAATAACTCCATAATAAGGGCCCAAGTATCCAGAACAACTTTGTGGAACAATTTTTTTCGTAAAATTATACTTAAGGCCGAAAATGCATCTTTTCTCGTTAATCTTGCAATACGGTGATAATGATAAAACTTAAAAAATGTTAAAGCTGTAGATTTTTTATTTTTCATTTTTCACTAATGTCACCCTCTGAAGACTGGGGCTTTTCAAAACGCGTGTTTTGCTATAAGAATATTGTCTGTATCTTGTTCCATTGTCGAGTTATATCAATTTACTTGAAAAAAAAACTAATAAAGCATATCTCCAATTTTTTCACTTAATAAAGAAAATAAATTGCTATTTCAAATGCCGTGTGAACATATTTTTTGGTCTGCCCTAACCGGAGATATCAACTTTTGAAAAAAAAATAATTTTGACAGAAAAACAATAATAACTTTTGATCGGAAAAAGATATTGACCATATTGACCCACCAAAAGCTGCATTTTTTTTAGCTCTAAAAGTCACTCGAAGACGACTTTATCGAGAAATCTAAAAAAAAGTTGATCAAAAATACTATTTTTTGAGGTACACCCTAATCCAATTAGGTAAAATTGCTCTAAATCAGCCAACTTAAGAGCTACCGAGAAAGTTTTTTAAGCAAAATTTATTAGAATAAGCTGCGCTACAACTTTGTAGAACATAACATGTCAGTATTCCGAGGAAGAAAAAAAAATCAATTTTTTTTGGTAGCACCATAATAAAGGCCTTACTTATTTGAACAATTTTGTAGAACAACAGTTTTTTTCTAAAAAATAAAGTTTTGGCATAAAATGCATCTTTCCGCGTAAATCTGTATCCTGGACCATAGCACTATGGGGCGGCTCCATACAAGTAGGTGGCCGAAAATATTTTCATTTAATTTCTGCAATATTTCACACTTACATCGTAGATTATTGTCTAAAAGATGTGAAATACTTGTTTTGCATGTCGTTATTACTTCTAAGGTCTCCAAACTCCCTGGAATACAGATCTTTGATATCTATGGAATATATCCCTTTTATCTACGAATGTTTCATGTACACAGCAGTCTATAGATGTGTATTTTATTGCAGCGCAGACCTGTAGAGTTCAAACTAGAAAATTGTATACTGTTTTTATGTGAATTGAGTTGTACAGATGTTCTAAGTTGCACAAGGACTCCGTCAAATACAGGCCATTGCATCTACATACGTAACAGGTTGTCTTTGTAGGATTTTTCAGATTGGTTCAGGCTCTTAACCCGTAAAACAAGTAAAGGGAATACAATATAAAGCTCTATTAAAGCTAAACGAACTCCATGCAATAAAAGCTTCAAGATATATAAGTATACTGCAACAACATTTATTTATTCATTATGTACATGAACATCCTCAACAAAATCATCATTTATTTCTTCAAGATCGATTAAAATATCTGCTATGGTATATTTTTCTGTACTCGAATCTGTTGTATTGCAAGAAGTTTCAGTAACTAAAAAACTTTGAACATCTTCTGGATATTCCTGGATATATATAATATCCACAAGATGTATATACTTCAATGAGTTGCAAATATTTCATGATTCACCAAATAATAAGTACAAACACTTCACACGATTTACCTTCGCAATCACAGCTCACTATGCACTCAGATAGACATTCATAAATGTTCTGTTTATTTATTTCACCTAGGTACATACCAATAATTATCGAAAGATGTCCTTAGGTACAGACATTTTTGCTTCTCTTATCCACATATTGGATTTTAATTAATATCAAAATTTTACTTTTATGAAATAATTTCAATTGAAGCTTAGAGTATTTTCGTAACCCTCAAGAGTATATTGTTTTTTTTTTTCATATTTATTTGCTTGATACTTGATAGATAATGAGTTGCCTCCTCTTGGTGAGCCTACGCCAAATGGAATATCATATAGCTGCATAAGCTATCGTGTACACGGCCTACCACGAAGCCTACGACACTTTTCGTGTTATCTACTATCTCTATTTTAACTGTTCTTGATGCTCTTTTGTCATACGCATGGGATTTGTATCCAGCCCATCACAGTCTGCCGTGTATTATGAGAATAATTACATTTAATGTTTCAAAATTATGACTTTTTTTCGAAAAAGTGATCGGAATCGCAGATTTGCAGCCATAAGCAGCTGGAATTTGTTTTAATGCCTTCTGGGAGGTCCAAAGAAAGTCGTAGTGGTAGTCGCTAAGCGAAACTTTGAGAAACTTTTTTTGTATGGAACTTTTTGCATGAAATTTTTTTTTTTTTTGTGTCATTTTCGGATGTTTCACTACCTATTTTCCCATAACTAACCCGTTCTTCGCAAGTCCATGAAACAAGCTTTCAGAAACTTGTTAAAGAGTTGGAAAAGAGCTACTGTAGCCGAAGATATTGACAGTTGAATAATGCATTGATTTTTCAAGAACTAAAAAGTGTCTGGCTCTAATGCCTATATCTTGATAACCACATGGCTTAGAGTGCTGATATGCCGGGGTTTAATGCTCCAAAGCATTAGCATTTAGTAGGTCAACTTGAATTACGAATCAGAGAATATTCCGCAAATACATCTTTTTGATCCATTTAGTTTCTCCGTGCATAATTTAGCTATCAATATTTTTTCCTCGATAATTTTTTCGTGGATGCTATCTACTGGAGCGGCAGCATTGTTGCTAGACAAATTTGGAATACGATTCGAAAACCAATCTTTTGATGCCTTGTGGGTGTGTCTTTATTTTTATAGCACTTTATGTGAGGGGAAAGAAAAACTGACACCCCGAGTGTCGGAATATTATTTTAATTTTTTTGCTAAAATTATTTATCTTGTTCAGTGACATTTTAAGAACAGCAATTTTTAACCACTTTGTCAAAGACACTAAATTCCTATCTCTCGAGTAAACGAAATTATAGTTGTGCAAAGCTGATACGCCCTTAAAATTTATTTTCTCGGTTTACTTTTTTTTCAAATTGTCAATGTTCTACACAGTTGTAGTTGCTAGGAAAAAAAATGTTTTTATTGAAATGAGCCAATAGCTATAATTCCATTTTAAGAAGTCATATCGGTTTGCTTTTTTAAAACTCTAACAAATTTAAGGAGTTTTCCAGCATTTTTTTTTATGTTAATGAATATTTTTAAATAATCCCCCACCCTCTCCTTCCCTGGTCTTCTCTGATACCACTAGGACAGATTTTTATTAAACGTTTGTAACGGACTAAATGGAATAAAAATGTCGGGCTACACCCCATCAAGTCAGTTTTTCTAATTCCTCAAATAAAGTGCTCCAAAAATAGAGACACGCTCCAGGTCACATCAATAAGTGCGTTTTCACATTTTATAATTCAAGTGTATCTGACAACAGCGCTGCAACCGATTCAGCAGACAGCATACTCTACTACCCTGAAAGGTATACCCGTTTAAAAATAGTGTTGAAAAACTATAAAAACTTGTGTAGTTCCTTGAAATGAAGAGATAGCGATTTGTTTTCTTCTACGACAAAATGTTTTTTCGAAGCATCTACAACTTTGAGGGCATTGGAAAAATGAAAAAAATATAAATATAGAAGTTATAGCAAAATACGAATTTCAAGGGGGTAGGTACTATCTTTGTACCCCTATAACTTTGTCTACGTCAGAGATAGAAATTTGGTGACAAAGTGTCTTGTAATAGTCATTTCTACAATGTCTTCATACAATATAAATATTTTTAGCATTAAAATAAAGAAAAAAAATCTCAGAGAGCACTCTTTCAAGTCAGTTTTTCTTACCCCTCAAATAAAGTGCTTTCAAAATAAAGACACAGTCCAGAAGACATCAAAAGTATCCAATCAATAGTTTCGCTGGTAATACCAATGTCCCACTTTTTCAAAACCATTCCACTATGCGCCGCTAAGTAAAAGAATTCCAAATCATTTTTTTCCTTGACTCATGGGGCCTCATGGGATAATAGATGGATGTAGAATTTCTTTCACTACGACAGGATTTTTAAAAATGTTATAAGAAACACGGCGTTTATTAAGAAAATTAACTATTTTTACCCGTGTTTCATTGGTTTCAGATCTTCCGGTGGACCAGCAGAAGATTCATTGGGCCTAAAAAATAACCTCAATGAGAGAATCTATCACATTCATTATATCCGAAAAAATCAAGTTGATATCATTTTAATTGGCTTCAATATATAGGATTTCGGACTGTTGTACTTTTTACAACATGCGAGTTCTCGTGTTATGAGCATGGAAGCAAGTTGCGGAAGGTAAAAGTGTTGATTAATATTTGTTTTGTGGAAAATTCCCAATTGTTTATGGAAATATTGCATTATTTAGGCAAATTTTGTATTTATTTACTGCTTATGTGTATATTGTTCAGCAGAATTCCACAAGGTTAAAAGACTATTATTCTTCCATTTACTTCCACTATTAACTTTTTTATGTATCAACAAGCAGATACGTATTTCGTTTCCTACTTGGAAACTTCTTCAGTGTTTGTTATCGACTGAAGAAAAACATTGCTCATTAACTTTAAATATGGTGTGTAGGTAGAACTGTAGGTAAAAATTAGGGCATGTCGCTTGGACCGATTCGTCGTCGTCCCGTGGGTAGTAATCTAAACAGCCAGGTATATCCGTTTCCTTGATCTTTGTTAAGGTGATTATAGAATGAAGCCCGTGGTGAATTTCAAATTCACCACACGTTTATCTACATACACTTCCAAAAGCCCAAATCTGGCGTAATAGTTTTCGTACAGTGCCGAAACTCAAATTATGATTGTTCAGCATAACTAAACAAACGATCTACCATTATTTCAGCTCCATACGCGTTATGGTTCTTTCATCTCATGCTCTTGAAAAAATATTGGAAAAGCACGTGGTTTACAAAATGGCCGATTTCTGGCTTTATTGTATAATCACCTTAAGTAAGTTTATTTGTTTTTGTTTGTAAATTTCTAAGCTTTCCGTTACGTCAAGTTTCCAAGGATTTTGTATTTGTCTGAGAAGTGATATGTTGTCTTTCGTTAATTGATGATCTTCGTTAAATATATGTTCGGCTACTTTAGATTTGAAATGATAATGTATACCTTTTTCAGTGTCTTTGTTTGTTTTAGTTACTTCTGCCAAATGTTCTTTGAACCTCGTGTCTAGTGTTCGTTTTGTCTGTCCTATGTAGATTTTGTCACAGTCTGGGCATGATATTTTATAAACTCCAGATTTTCCTAATGCGTCAACGGGGTCTTTTGTGCTTCCAAGTAGTGTCTTCAGTTGGTTGTTCCTGCTACTGAAAACTAATTCGATACAATTTTTTCTAAATTTAGAGCGTAATGGTCTGGTTATATTATGGTCAAAATTAACGGATACTCGTCGCAATTCATTTGTTATTGGTGATAATGTAGTTAATGATTTTCTGAATTCCACAGTAGATCACGGCACAGTAGCGGTTAAGAAACACAGAGTGCCTACCAAAAAAAAGGAATGAAAAAAGAAAAAAATCAATCAATTTACCAAAACAAAATTTACACAGGAAAAACCGAAAAAATATTCTAAAAAAATTTCATCAGCACATTTCGACACATTTCAAATTACCAAAAAATCCCTTTCTACGATAGAATTCTACGAATGACACTTCCTATAAAAAATCAGAGGGTTATGTACAAGACACAACCGCCCAACGTAAACTACGTAAGGCAGTTTTGTTCATTGAGGATTGTAGTGCCATCATGCATGAATATTTTTAGAAAATTCATTTGATTACTTATGTCACTGGTTTCGAACAAAACTAGCGTATCTTAAGATATGAAAATTGTTGGATACGACAATTGTTTAAAAAATTTACTAAGAAAACCCAAATTTAGTCCTCAGTGGTAATGATGCCTTTCTTGGATCCGAATTGCCTACATTTGGGTTTTGAAGCATTTGATGAAATAAATCAATAGAAGAAGCCCTAGGGAAGCATTCTCTTTTCCGTTTGCAACATTTATTATTCAGAAACATTCCAATTATAGGCATATCTTGTTTTTCGTGCATCACTAGAAATCATAAAATGTCAACCATGTACCAAAACCCAATTAATTTGGTTGTGATGCGCGCGAGTAGTAAACGTTTCGGACGGGAAAAGAGGGTGTGTGTGTTATTAGATTCTAACTCCCACTGTCTGGCAGTGTCACCAGTGTTGGTAAAATCCTCAAAATCTCAAATCTCATCGGCGATTCAAACCATGCGTGAGTCAAATCCCATCAGAATTATGGCCGAGAGATTTGCTCATGATTTGAATCGCAATTTGCACCATTGCATGATATTTACGTGTTATTTATTGAATGAATTGAATGCATTGAATTATCTATTTTTCGTCTAAAACAATGGCTAATAATTATATATAAACAAAACATACGTCTCGATTGCGTTTTGACGCTTTTTAGAACGAAATCATTTTTCGGTGAGTGAGCGAAGCGATGCGATTCTGGCCGAGAAACTCAAGCGCGATGCTTCTCCTACAGAATCGCAGGCGAGTTAGCTCGTGCATGAAACCTCGATGATTCAGATTTGAGTATGATTCTACCAACATTGAGTGTCATTATGGATAAAATATTCATGCAAACATTTTATTAATATCATTGCAAGACTTTTGAATCAGGGAGCAAGAAGGTGATAGCTCTATTGTATCTCATATAGCCCGTTGCAAGAACGTATGCGTTCCGAAGCTTTTGTCGTGTACAATAAGTACCGCATTATTGCACCCACGTATTATAAAAATATCTTAAGTGCATTCACACTTCCTGAATCAAAGTTAAATCCTTCTGATTCAGGCGCGCATTTAATTGGACAAAATATTATTAGGCCGATATAAATATTTTTTTTAAATATGTCCCCCCCCCCTTCGAATTGTTTTGCTCAAAATTAACAACTTGAGGGGCAACAAAAAAAAATTTCCGGTAAATTTTGAGAACTTTCAAAACATTCTTTAACAAATCCGAGGAGCTTTTTTTCCATTTTAATATTTATTTTTTACTAGCAGACCCGTCGAACTTTGCTCGCCTAAAATTGATTTATTCTCTGATTAATTCTCGAGTTATGCAGAAATTTTTGGTTCATTTGTAAGGGAGCCCACCTTTCCAGAAGGGGGAGGCGTTGCAAACCACCACAGAAACATATCTTCTCTTCCAAAACCTCCACACGCCAGATTTGTTTCCATTTGCTTGATCTCGAGTTATGATGAAATTGGTGTTTCATTTGTATAGGAGCCAGGTTTCAAAGAGGAGAGGTGTCTCTAGCCATCTTAAGAACCTTCCCCAAAAACCTCTGCATTCAAATTTTCATGCCGCTCGATTCAGTAGAAGAAGAAGAAGATTACCTCCTCCCCCTTGACTTTGCGGAGACCATAATTTTTAATAAATATGTGTAATGGCCTTATTAGTTTTCAGTTTGCAAAAAAATGCATTTTCCAAAGTCGTTTTTAATGCAAATTGATTGCATTACTAGCAAGGGCATTGGCATTGATAACAATTGATCGTCTCATGCCTGCACAAACATGCCCTTTCTGGATCACTTTTATACACCATGCACTACATTACGCATTTTTGTTACATTTGTTTCGACCGCGGTCACTGGTCCGGCTCCATTGTTCTACTTTTTTGCGAAACACCGCACAAAAGGAGAGTCCAAAAGCCAACCGCACTGAACGGCGACGGCCGAAACGAGACTCTTGCGGACAAGAAAAGAGGGTGCTGCCAAAATGATCCGATACCCTATTTTAACATTCATAACCCAAAGTTTCAATATAATTGACAAATTGGTAGAGAATTTTCGAATCGATTGATATATAAATCTCAAAAATCCATCGGAAGATAAAGGCGCTATTAGAGTTCAAAATCTTACATGATTTCGTGACGGTCTCGAATTTGGAAATTTTCATTTGTCACCCTGTATCTGAGTCTTCCCCTTAGACGTAGTTTACGTCAAAATCCTCTGAGGTATTCTGTTTCCACATTTTAGGAGCATATCTTATGTGATTCCTAGAAAATTTCTCGGAGATATTCCGGTATGACCTGTAGAAAAGAAAAAAATTGAGAACAGAACATGAAAAGTATGCATAATCGATCGCACAGAATTACTGTTAGCGCCAGGAGCTCAAGTCGGGGATGCTGGTTTGGCTAGGGCAAATCGAAACGGAAGGGTTCTTCATCTTGAAGTCACTACAAAAAAACATTCTTGCTTTTCACGGTTTATTATCGATATTCTACTTGTACACTTGAACTCTTGACTAACTATTGCTGTTGTTTAGCCACATGATATGTGGCAGCTGAGTTTTAACTACTCTCAAAGACTGACTAAAGACTCCCACAGACTGACTCTTTCTAACTGTCACTTTGGACCTTTATACGCTTCCTATTCAATAGTGTTGCAGATTACAATATGGGTTCGTGTTCATATATTTTTAGTTGAACGCAATTTCAATTGTCTTGATCACTACTATTCATATGTTTCACAAAGAAACGCTAACTAATGATAAGTATAGGTGTACAGCGATCACTCGTACACTAATAAAACAGAATTGGATTCAAAGTAGAATTGTATCAATAGGGGTGCCCAAATCATCTGTTACAAAACTATTCGAGATAAATATTCACCAATAAAGGCATTAACAATTACATTCAGCAAAATTCCTCAATCTTCATTCCAATCTATGTCGTTACTGAAACCTCTCCGTTCATTTAGTGTCACACCAACCATTTTCTTCAATTACGGACCTCTTAACCGTTGACATAATCAACCGCCATCGCTTTACCATGCTGCTGCGCTGTTGTTGGTCACAAGATACTTAACCTAGTTAGTTCGCTGCCACTCAACGACAACTTGGTGGTAGATGATGTTGGACGAAGCTCACCACCACCGCACCGGCAAACAACGAGTCAAGTTAACACGCATAAAGGACACCCGACCGACGAGAAACTGTCCCGGCTATGGCGAGCTGTCCTAATTTAATTTTCTCTCACTTTTCTCCATTAGCTCACTGTAGCGTCCGTCTTGTAACATCAAGGATCACCATGAAGGGACAAAGGATCGCCGGTCTGAAAGGTACGAAAGGCTGGGGCCGGGTGGATTGGACTCAACTTTCATTGCCATCACATCGCTCCTTGCCCGCAGCAAAGGACGACGGCGTCGACGACCGAGTAGTGCAAGACAATGCTTCCGGGTCCTGTTCGTAAGACAGACAAATTAAAACAATTTTCCAGCACGTTTCTTCGCTCGCTGCAAGAGAAAGAGGTTCGTGCTGCACAGCTGACGACAGCATCATCGCCGTCTTTTCTTCGGATGCTTGCACCAGTAGACGCGAACACAAAGAAGGATGATGATGATAATGATAATGACGTGATGCCCTCCGGAGAAGTATCAGCGCTGCTGAGCTGAGAAAGCAATTAATTTCTTGACCTTGCCCTGCAGGACGGGCGATGGGACCTGTTGATGAAGGTGGTGGAATCACTTTCACTATTGTTAGAAACTTTGCGGCAGGAGGTGGCACTGGGTTGGTGAGAACAAGTGGTATATGACGCAATTGATGCCGTGAGAAATAGTGAATTCGGTTGAACAGAACTACGCTTCTTCCTTTAATAAAAGATAACGTCGTTGGTAATAGAATTCAGATTATTCTGGTGAAAAATCGAAACCCTTTGGCATAATTATGGAAACTAAGAAACTAATTGTGGAGACTTTATTGAAATATATTCTCGTTTGGGGCCTCTTTGACCTAGCGGCAAGCTACTTGCCCACAAACAATACCATGCTGCAGGTGACTGAGCATGATTTCCCCGATCCAGTCAAAGAAGAAAATAGGATAGGAAATCTTCTCGGCTTCTTTGAGAGTATCATCGTGTTAGCCTCATAAATATAAGGATGCCAAAATGGAAACTTGGCAGAGAAACCATGTACCGTCGTCGAGGATGATAAGGGTCAAATGGGGGTGAGAATGGGTCACTGTTTCAACTACTTTGAATGTTTGTAGAATGGGTTGAATGTATCTGAGGGTAAGTAGACTAAAATATAAGACACCTTTTTGATCCATTTTGATCTACGACCTCTAGGCTGCCGGTGAAACCGATGACCCATTCTCACCCCCCAGACCCATTGTCACCCCCGATGGCGGTAGTTAATAAATGTGAAAGAGCTAAATAGCTTAGCTTAGTTTTGGCTGACTACACATATGTATGGTTGCTAATCCGTGATTCAACCAATAACGGAGCCAGCCAGGTCCTTGTGGTCAGTTAGAAAGAAGGAAGGAATATTAGTAGGTGATTTTTGCTATTTGGAGACCGTGTTTACCTCTGCGTCTCAACAAAAACCACAGGAAGGATTATGAGTTAGTCATCGTTGGATCTGGATTCACTCTGATAGTCGATGCGACCGGGTCATTTTTCTACACAACGATTTTAACTATCTATGATTCGGCAATTTCCTACGCACCGAGCAGGAACACGATCAATCGCATATCAATTGATTTACTTTTCGTCTGCACAAAGCACAACGATTCCAGACCGTTCAAAGTGCCTATGAACCGAGCATGAACAGTTGAACTGGTTGTGTAGGATCGCGTTTTGAACGAACGAAACGATGCGCAGCACTCTATACTTAGTTGACTGTGTGAAGATTTCGGGCGAACACTCGTGCCTGTTGTTCAACATTGCGCTATAGCGGCTTCTATAGAAGGTGTCATGCGGAGAGCCGGGTCAGGGTGTAACAGCAGGGGTTCGATTTTAAACAGATCCAGTCAATTTATTTGCTTCGCAGATAACATGGACATTGTCGGCCGAACATTTGCAAAGTTGGCAAAACTGTACACCCGCCTGAAACGTGAAGCAACAAAAGTTGGACGGATGGTGAATGCATCGAAGACTTCCGGGCCTCTTGAAAGGAGGCTTCCAAACCTCCTGAAAGAAGGCTTCCGAGCCTCTTGAAAGGAGGCTTCTGGGCCTCTTGAAAAGAGGCTTCCAGGCCCTCTTGAAAGGAGGCTTCCGGGCCTCTTGAAAGGAGGCTTCAGGCCTCTTGAAAGGAGGCTTCCGGGCCTCTTGAAAGGAGGCCTGGCCTCTTGAAAGGAGGCTTCGGGCCTCTTGAAAGGAGGCTTCCGGGCCTCTTGAAAGGAGGCTTGGGCCTCTTGAAAGGAGGCTTCTGGGCCTCTTGAAAGGAGGCTTCCAGGCCTCTTGAAAGGAGGCCTGGGCCTCTTGAAAGGAGGCTTGGGCCTCTTGAAAGGACGCTTCCGGGCCTCTTGAAAGGAGGCTTCCGGGCCTCTTGAAAGGAGGCTTGGGCCTCTTGAAAGGAGGCTTCCGGGCCTCTTGAAAGGAGGCTTCCGGGCCTCTTGAAAGGAGGCTTCGGGCCTCTTGAAAGGAGGCTTCCGGGCCTCTTGAAAGGAGGCTTGGGCCTCTTGAAAGGAGGCTTCCGGGCCTCTTGAAAGGAGGCTTCTGGCCTCTTGAAAGGAGGCTTGGGCCTCTTGAAAGGAGGTTTCCGGGCCTCTTGAAAGGAGGCTTCAGGGCCTCTTGTAAGGAGACTTCCGGGCCTCTTGAAATGAGGCTTCTGGCCTCTTGAAAGGAGGCTTCTGGGCCTCTTGAAAGGAGGCTTCCAGGGCCTCTTGAAAGGAGGCTTCCAGGGCCTCTTGAAAGGAGGCTTCTGGGCCTCTTGAAAGGAGGCTTCGGGCCTCTTGAAAGGAGGCTTCCTGGCCTCTTGAAAGGAGGCTTCCAGGGCCTCTTGAAGGAGGCTTGGGCCTCTTTGAAAGGAGGCTTCCGGGCCTCTTGAAAGGAGGCCTGGGCCTCTTGAAGGAGGCTTGGGCCTCTTGAAAGGAGGCTTCCGGGCCTCTTGAAAGGAGGCTTCCGGGCCTCTTGAAAGGAGACTTCAGGGCCTCTTGAAAGGAGGCTTCGGGCCACTAGAAAGGAGGCTTCAGGGCCTCTTGAAAGGAGGCTTCCGGGCCTCTTGAAAGGAGGCTTCTGGGCCTCTTGAAAGGAGGCTTCCGGGCCTCTTGAAAGGAGGCTTCCGGGCCTCTTGAAAGGAGGCTTCGGGCCTCTTGAAAGGAGGCTTCCGGGCCTCTTGAAAGGAGGCTTCTGGCCTCTTGAAAGGAGGCTTCAGGCCTCTTGAAGGAGGCTTCGGGCCTCTTGAAAGGAGGCTTCTGGGCCTCTTGAAAGGAGGCTTCCGGGCCTCTTGAAAGGAGGCTTCTGGGCCTCTTGAAAGGAGGCTTCTGGGCCTCTTGAAAGGAGGCTTGGGCCTCTTGAAAGGAGGCTTCCTGGCCTCTTGAAAGGAGGCTTCGGGCCTCTTGAAAGGAGGCTCTGGGCCTCTTGAAAGGAGGCCTGGGCCTCTTGAAAGGAGGCTTCAGGGCCTCTTGAAAGGAGGCTTCCTGGGCCTCTTGAAAGGAGGCTTCCTGGCCTCTTGAAAGGAGGCTTCCGGGCCTCTTGAAAGGAGGCTTCCTGGCCTCTTGAAAGGAGGCTTCCGGGCCTCTTGAAAGGAGGCTTCGGGCCTCTTGAAAGGAGGCTTCCAGGCCTCTTGAAAGGAGGCCTGGGCCTCTTGAAAGGAGGCTTCCGGGCCTCTTGAAAGGAGGCTTCCGGCCTCTTGAAAGGAGGCTTCTGGCCTCTTGAAAGGAGGCTTCGGGCCTCTTGAAAGGAGGCTTCCGGGCCTCTTGAAAGGAGGCTTCTGGGCCTCTTGAAAGGAGGCTTCTGGGCCTCTTGAAAGGAGGCTTCCTGGCCTCTTGAAAGGAGGCTTCTGGCCTCTTGAAGGAGGCTTCGGGCCTCTTGAAAGGAGGCTTCTGGGCCTCTTGAAAGGAGGCTTCGGGCCTCTTGAAAGGAGGCTTCAGGGCCTCTTGAAAGGAGGCCTGGGCCTCTTGAAAGGAGGCTTCCTGGGCCTCTTGAAAGGAGGCCTGGGCCTCTTGAAAGGAGGCTTCCTGGCCCTCTTGAAAGGAGGCTTCTGGCCTCTTGAAAGGAGGCTTCTGGCCTCTTGAAAGGAGGCTTCTGGCCTCTTGAAAGGAGGCCTGGGCCTCTTGAAAGGAGGCTTCCGGGCCTCTTGAAAGGAGGCTTCCGGCCTCTTGAAAGGAGGCTTCTGGCCTCTTGAAAGGAGGCCTGGGCCTCTTGAAAGGAGGCTTCCGGGCCTCTTGAAAGGAGGCTTCGGGCCTCTTGAAAGGAGGCTTCTGGCCTCTTGAAAGGAGGCCTGGGCCTCTTGAAAGGAGGCTTCCGGGCCTCTTGAAAGGAGGCTTCCGGCCTCTTGAAAGGAGGCTTCTGGGCCTCTTGAAAGGAGGCTTCGGGCCTCTTGAAAGGAGGCTTCCGGGCCTCTTGAAAGGAGGCTTCGGGCCTCTTGAAAGGAGGCTTCAGGGCCTCTTGAAAGGAGGCTTCCGGGCCTCTTGAAAGGAGGCTTCTGGCCTCTTGAAAGGAGGCTTCTGGGCCTCTTGAAAGGAGGCTTCCGGGCCTCTTGAAAGGAGGCTTCCGGGCCTCTTGAAAGGAGGCCTGGGCCTCTTGAAAGGAGGCTTCCGGGCCTCTTGAAAGGAGGCCTGGGCCTCTTGAAAGGAGGCCTGGGCCTCTTGAAAGGAGGCCTGGGCCTCTTGAAAGGAGGCTTCCGGGCCTCTTGAAAGGAGGCTTCGGGCCTCTTGAAAGGAGGCTTCCGGGCCTCTTGAAGGAGGCTTCCGGGCCTCTTGAAAGGAGGCTTCCGGGCCTCTTGAAAGGAGGCTTCGGGCCTCTTGAAAGGAGGCTTCTGGGCCTCTTGAAAGGAGGCTTCTGGCCTCTTGAAAGGAGGCCTGGGCCTCTTGAAAGGAGGCTTCGGGCCTCTTGAAAGGAGGCTTCTGGGCCTCTTGAAAGGAGGCTTCTGGGCCTCTTGAAAGGAGGCTTCTGGGCCTCTTGAAAGGAGGCTTCCGGGCCTCTTGAAAGGGGGCTTCCGGGCCTCTTGAAAGGAGGCGTATGAGCCTCTTGAAAGGAGGCTTCCGGGCCTCTTGAAAGGAGGCTTCCGGGCCTCTTGAAAGGAGGCTTCCTGGCCTCTTGAAAGGAGGCTTCTGGGCCTCTTGAAAGGAGGCTTGGGCCTCTTGAAGGAGGCTTCTGGGCCTCTTGAAAGGAGGCTTCTGGCCTCTTGAAAGGAGGCTTCCGGGCCTCTTGAAAGGAGGCTTCCGGGCCTCTTGAAAGGAGGCTTCCTGGCCTCTTGAAAGGAGGCTTCTGGGCCTCTTGAAAGGAGGCTTCTGGCCTCTTGAAAGGAGGCTTCCGGGCCTCTTGAAAGGAGGCTTCCGGGCCTCTTGAAAGGAGGCTTCCGGGCCTCTTGAAAGGAGGCTTGGGCCTCTTGAAAGGAGGCTTCTGGGCCTCTTGAAAGGAGGCTTCTGGCCTCTTGAAAGGAGGCTTCCGGGCCTCTTGAAAGGAGGCTTCCGGGCCTCTTGAAAGGAGGCTTCTGGGCCTCTTGAAAGGAGGCTTCTGGCCTCTTGAAAGGAGGCCTGGGCCTCTTGAAAGGAGGCTTCAGGGCCTCTTGAAAGGAGGCTTCTGGCCTCTTGAAAGGAGGCTTCTGGGCCTCTTGAAAGGAGGCTTCTGGGCCTCTTGAAAGGAGGCTTCCGGGCCTCTTGAAAGGAGGCTTCTGGGCCTCTTGAAAGGAGGCTCTGGCCTCTTGAAAGGAGGCTTCCTGGCCTCTTGAAAGGAGGCCTGGGCCTCTTGAAAGGAGGCTTCCGGGCCTCTTGAAAGGAGGCTCGGGCCTCTTGAAAGGAGGCTTCGGGCCTCTTGAAAGGAGGCTCTGGGCCTCTTGAAAGGAGGCTTGGCCTCTTGAAAGGAGGCTTCCGGGCCTCTTGAAAGGAGGCCTGGGCCTCTTGAAAGGAGGCTTCCGGGCCTCTTGAAAGGAGGCCTGGGCCTCTTGAAAGGAGGCTTCTGGCCTCTTGAAAGGAGGCTTCCGGGCCTCTTGAAAGGAGGCTTCTGGGCCTCTTGAAAGGAGGCTTCCGGGCCTCTTGAAAGGAGGGCTTCGGGCCTCTTGAAGGAGGCTTCCGGGCCTCTTGAAAGGAGGCTTCTGGGCCTCTTGAAAGGAGGCTTCCGGGCCTCTTGAAAGGAGGCTTCGGGCCTCTTGAAAGGAGGCTTCCGGGCCTCTTGAAAGGAGGCTTCCGGGCCTCTTGAAAGGAGGCTTCTGGGCCTCTTGAAAGGAGGCTTCGGGCCTCTTGAAAGGAGGCTTCGGGCCTCTTGAAAGGAGGCTGGGGCCTCTTGAAAGGAGGCCTGGGCCTCTTGAAAGGAGGCCTGGGCCTCTTGAAAGGAGGCTTGGGGCCTCTTGAAAGGAGGCTTCGGGCCTCTTGAAAGGAGGCTCTGGGCCTCTTGAAAGGAGGCCTGGCCTCTTGAAAGGAGGCTGGGGCCTCTTGAAAGGAGGCTTCAGGCCTCTTGAAAGGAGGCTTCCGGGCCTCTTGAAAGGAGGCTTCAGGCCTCTTCAAAGGTGGCTTCTGGGCCTCTTGAAAGGAGGCTTCCGGGCCTCTTGAAAGGAGGCTTCGGGCCTCTTGAAAGGAGGCTTCCGGGCCTCTTGAAAGGAGGCTCTGGGCCTCTTGAAAGGAGGCTTCCAGGCCTCTTGAAAGGAGGCTTCAGGCCTCTTGAAAGGAGGCTGGGCCTCTTGAAAGGAGGCTTCCAGGCCTCTTGAAAGGAGGCTTCGGGCCTCTTGAAAGGAGGCTTGGGGCCTCTTGAAAGGAGGCTTCCGGGCCTCTTGAAAGGAGGCTTCCGGGCCTCTTGAAAGGAGGCTTCCAGGCCTCTTGAAAGGAGGCTTCGGGCCTCTTGAAAGGAGGCTTCGGGCCTCTTGAAAGGAGGCTTCAGGGCCTCTTGAAAGGAGGCTTCCGGGCCTCTTGAAAGGAGGCTTCCGGGCCTCTTGAAAGGAGGCTTCAGGCCTCTTGAAAGGAGGCTTCCGGGCCTCTTGAAAGGAGGCTTCGGGCCTCTTGAAAGGAGGCTTCCGGGCCTCTTGAAAGGAGGCTTGGGCCTCTTGAAAGGAGGCTTCGGGCCTCTTGAAAGGAGGCTTCCGGGCCTCTTGAAAGGAGGCTTCGGGCCTCTTGAAAGGAGGCTTCAGGCCTCTTGAAAGGAGGCTTCAGGCCTCTTGAAAGGAGGCTTCAGGGCCTCTTGAAAGGAGGCTTCAGGGCCTCTTGAAAGGAGGCATCCGGGTCCCTTGAAAGGAGGCTTCGGGCCTCTTGAAAGGAGGCTTCCGAGCCTCTTGAAAGGAGGCTTCCGAGCCTCTTGAAAGGAGGCTTCCGAGCCTCTTGAAAGGAGGCTTCCGAGCCTCTTGAAAGGAGGCTTCCGAGCCTCTTGAAAGGAGGCTTGCTTCTTGAAAGGAGGCTTCCGGGCTTCTAGAAAGGAAGCTTCCGGGCCTCTTGAAATGAAGCTTCTGGGGTTCTTGAAAGGAGGCTTCCGGCCCTCTTGAAAGGAGGCTTCAGGCCCTCTTGAAAGGAGGCCTCCGGGCCTCTTGAAAGGAGGCTTCCGGGCCTCTTAAAAAGAGGCTTCCGGGCCTCTTGAAAGGAGGCTTCCGGGCCTCTTGAAAGGAGGCTTCCGGGCCTCTTGAAAGGAGGCTTCCGGGCCTCTTGAAAGGAGGCTTCCGGGCCTCTTGAAAGGAGGCTTCCGGGCCTCTTGAAAGGAGGTTTCCGGGCCTCTTGAAAGGAGGTTTCCGGGCCTCTTGAAAGGAGGCTTCCGAGCCTCTTGAAAGAAGGCTCCCGAGCCTCTTGAAAGGAGTTGTTGAAAGTTGCTACAGCCATTTTTGTCAGACTTGTGTTGCTCGGGCCTGGGTCCGACAAAGGTACCCCCAGGGGTACATGTCCCCCAGCTTGAGAACCGCAGAGCAGGACGAAAAGATTTTCAAAAAAATATTCTAGCAATTGCATTTGATTGTCTGTATTATAACTATGCTGAATGAACACTAAGTTGTGTTTCGCGTTAATAAAGATTACAAAAAACTAAGCTGTGAGGCGGCTACGTTCCTGGAGGGGAAGTAATGCCAATAAGAAGAAGTATAAGAAGAGGAAAAATAAGAGTTTTTATTCTCTAAGAAGCTCCGTCTTTGATTCTTTAGTATATAATTAAAGCTCAGCTCGACAGAGAGGAATGAGAGTAACTCATTATCGTCGTATCGTCTTCGTTTGCTATTGAAGGAAGTTGCTCATGATGTTGATGATGATGATGACTCTTAAGTCTGAACCTACCTCAAGGATTCGAACTTTAAGAAATAAAAAAAAACCACACCCCGCCCTGCTAGGTATAACATAGAATAGCGTTTTACCATCACTCCGATGAAAACAACAGAGGTGAGCACCTAAGTAAATGAGTTCGAGTTCGGTTTGATGTCGGCGGGAGGGGTGTTTTTATTTACACAACTGGGCTTCTGCTGACCGACACAACCGCAATGTTAACTGAACAGGACATCGCACTGCAGACGGTGGACTGGTATGTGCGATGCTTCTGGTGGCTTCGGTAATGAACTTTAAATTAGCGGAGATGGGAATGGTCGGTCAGTCAGCTGAGTAAATTTGAAATTCGATAATTCGCTTTTGATGGGGAATTGATTAGCGGTTTTGTGGGAAACGGGTTGCATTGCATTGAGGACTTGTATTCTGGGCTGCAAACGAGGGAAACGTAGGGGCTAAAAATCAATCAATTAGGAATGCGGTTTTGTCCGCCCGAGTGTTCTTCGGTTGATAGCGTTGATAGTCATATCTTGTTGAAGTACTGCGATGGCGATTGCGTCTAGAACATAAAATAGTTTAAATATTATTTCAAGGCTGTTGAGGTAAAAAACATTCATGCATTCATGTATCATGTGATTTACACAAATATGTACTCTATTTTAAGGGAAGTTTAAAAAAAATCCCAAAAAATTTCATTTTAATTAAGCTTGATGAACAAAAAACAAATACTCTAATAGCGCGAGAATACTTATGGCATAAAAACACACAATGTACAGTTATGCGACATTGCAGCATCCAACACAGACAATCACAACAATCAAACTGATTGTCAGACAGGATTTTGTCTTCAATTCCATTCGAAGTTTCCATAATTCCTTATTGCTGCGAAATTACTTTCTCTAAATCACCTTAAAAGCTTTTGTTGTCGCACTGTTGGCATTAGCATCTATTCTTTCGTTCTTGTCTTCCACGAACCAAATTTGCGTCGATGACAATTTTTCCCAGCTGCTTCTGCTTCACCGAATTTTCCCGCTCCCCGTCAATCGACTGCCCTACCTACTCTGGGTTGAACAAATAAATTTGAGAAAATATCTACACGTTTTCCGTTATAATAAATATCCCTCTTTATTGTGGCGTGGATTTATATCTTCTTATTTTTCTCGTTTTTATTTTCCCATCTTCCGCCGCCACCTATCCATAGTGTTTCGAGCAAATATGATTGCTTCGGGTGGAAAATTGCTTCTGTTTGTCGGGCTGCTTTACCATTCATTCTTCGAACATGCCGCGAAGACAACCGGCCAGCCACACCGACGGCCGTAAGGCCGCCCCCTCTCGCCTCGCATCAGGCAACAAAGATAGCTACACCAGCCTCAGTCTGAGATGGAATTATGGACCGCGACGCAGGCAGGCCTATCCCTGTTTGCGCGCCTGATGCTGTAGGACACAAGTACCAGCGAAACAGAGAAAGTTCAACCGAGAACAAACAAGGATTTATGATTAAATTTCATATACACATAAATCCTCTTTATTTCTTCCAATATATAATAATGGGAAGTTGGAAGTCCGCTTGTTAGGCCGCTATTTTCTTGGTTGGTTAGGTTAGGAATACCGAGAGCGTTATTGAGAAAATGGTATCTTCACTGATACTGGTTGCAGACCCGATTCGAGTGAATTTGTTTCTGTGAATAAGAAATACTTATCGCGCTTATCTGCATTATTTCTTTAGAAAGCTCTTGCTTGGGAAAGTAAATACTCCAATTTTTTGTGATACGTTTGCATATACGGTAGTTTTTGTTTTTTAATGTTAAGATTCCCCCAAACAAACGCGACCCGACTGTAGTCGTCGCTTAGCGATTGCGATTCTGTCGCCATTGGTATGGAAGCGTAAATGGAACATTGCATGCAGCGACCCGGCGATATAATCGCGGCAACTAGTAATTGCTGTCGCGGGTTTAGATAGAATTAAATATAATAATAAAAAATAAATAATATAAGTAATCTAGGCTTAAAACAGTCTTTTGATTACTTACTTGATTCTTGATGGACTACAAATCCTTCTCGATGAGCCTACGCCGAATGGAGTATCCTCCGTCACTGGATTCGAACCTGGGTCAATTGTCACCCTGAACGTTTAGCGCCCTCAGGTCCTCTTCTACAGCAAAATGCCACCTTGAACGCCGTGATCCCCGAAAATGAAGTACTTTTTGCAAACACAACACAACAAACACGACTATAAGCGCTCGAACAGAGCAGCGTTCAAAGATTTGTTCCAGAGTCTCTCTTTGGAGATGCCGAACATGATCAAATCTTTCGATAGTATTGTATGCCCTTGATCTTCCTTATTGTTAAATTATAAAGATATTAGAATAAAGTGTTTTCCTATTCATTTTTTCTAAGATAGTCGAACAAAGGCTGAATTTCTTTGGTGGAGTAGAATCGCCAACAGAAATTCCGATTAAAAGCATCATGGTAAAAATTTGTGAAATCAAACTCCTGTCCTATGTATGGTCTATCCCTTCTTAAGAAGTTACTGTAATCGTGGATATGAATCCTTGAAAAAAATAATGCGTATGCCCGGAATAAGGCAATGTTAAATGTGATCCCTTCTTTAAAAATAATACGTCTACTCGGAATAACTCAATGCATTAATTTGATCTCTACTTTGGAAGTAGGTGTTTCCCCAGAATAATGAAGAAGTGAATGTTATTCCTTCCTTAAAAAAATGTATCTACCTGGTACAGTCAAACCTCCATGAGTCAATATTGAAGGGACCATCGACCTATGGAAATATCGAAATGTGGAATAGAAAATCGTTGGAAAGCTTTTTGAAGGGACCATCACAGTAACCCAGAAAATATTTTTTAATATGGCAAAATTTGCTTCCATGAGTCGATATCGAGTCATAGAACATCAACTTATGGAGGTTTGACTGTATAAGGAAACGGTAGATGTGATCTAATCATTAGAGTTGGGCGTTAGCTAGAAATAAGCCAAAGTAAAATGAAATTACCTTTTCAGAAGTAGGAGTTTGCCTGCAATAAGGTAATGATAAATGTTAATGTACTCTCTTCTTTTGATGTAGACGAGTTTGGATCGCATCTAGCAATAAATATCAATTATATAAACCGAAAAAAAAATTATCGAATTCATCGACGTGTTCATTTGAAGAAGGCAATATCTCTTCCATTGTCCTTATACTGCGTAGACGCGATCATTTAAGGAAGGTATTATTTCCTTCCTTAGCTTCACTCCAGGCAAACGTGTTCAATTGAAGAAGGGTCCATCTACCCTGTTTGTCTTACCCTAATACCGGGCGAAGCGATTATCAAAAAAACCCAACTTAATTCACCGAGTAGTGATACTGCCTTTCTCGCATTTGGCCAAGACACCAACCTTATATGGCGCTAATATGATTAGATGTACCATTTTTTTATAACTTTTAAACGCAACTGTCGATCGTTATCAAATTCAATAGTGCTCAACTAGGCTTTGCCCCCTGTCGAATGAAACTTGTTGTGAGAAAATCGGTTGATATATAAAAAGTTGTCCAATGTTTTTCTTAGCTTTTGTGCACACACATGCACACACACATACACACACATACACACAAACATACGCACGGACAGAAAGACATTTGCTCAGCTCGTCATGCTGAATCGATTGGTATATAACACTATGGGTCCCCGAGGCTTCTATAAAAAGTGATGATAGCCTTTCGGTACAACTTTGTTGTACGAGAAAGGCAAAACATTATCCCTTTCCTTCACCTTACACCGGAAAACGCATTGATTTTCTTCCATTATCTCTATCTTCCTTCCTTATTTTTCCATTCTCTCTTCCTACATCTCACTTCGTATTTCGCCCTTTCTCGCCCCTCACATCACACTTCTCGCATCATATTTTTCACTTCTCACTTCTTACTCCACACTTTTCACTTCTTACTATGTACTTCCTTCTCATTTCTTACTTTTCACTTCTCACTTCTCATGTCTCACTTCTCACTACTCACTGCTCACTTCTCACTTCTCACTTTTCATTTCTCACTTCTCATTTCTCGCCTCTCACTTCTCACTTCTCTCATCTCACTTTTCACTTCTCACAATTCACTTTTCACTTCTCACATCTTATTGCTCACTTCTCGTTTCTCACTTTTCATTACGCTCTTCTCACTTCTCACAGCTTACTACTCAGTTCTCACTTCTTACAACCCACTCGGCCTAATGAATGATGGTTCTGCGTAATAATCTTCGGCCCAATGACCCAGCATATTAATTCACAATTTTTAAGCGAGTTGTCCCGCGACCCTCACTTTTGCTGCAGTTCAAAATTAAGTCATAAGCCAATTATGCGACTTTAAATTAAACGATGCAGATTTCTTTTTCAGTTTTAGTTTTATCTGCACTGTTGAAACAATTCGGGGAAATGTTGCATTCGGGGAGTTGTTCCATTCGGGGAATTGTTATATTCGGGGTAATGTTACATTCGGGGAAATGTTGTTCGGGAAAATTTCATTCGGGGAATCGGTTTTCGGGGAATTGTCGTACAATCCTGATTTCACTTGTAAGTACGATGCACTCGATGATAAAAGCATACAGACGGTGTTAGGCCGTTTGGCCGAATGCCGTTTGGCCGAACGCGTTTGGCCGAATGGCGTTTGGTCGAATGGTTTGAAAAATTGACCTCAGATTACGAGTAGTGAATAGTCAGTAATGAGAAGTAGGAACAGAGAACTTCTACCTTATTTCTTCTTCTTTTTTCCTTCTTTTTTCTGTCTTCTTCCTTCTTCTTTCTTCCTTCTTCTTTCTTCCTTCTTCTTTCTTCCTTCGTCCTTCTCCCTTATCTCTTCTTTCTTTCTTCTTCCTTCTTTCAATTCCTGTTTCTTCCTTTTTACTCTTCATTCATCCTTCTCCCTTCTTCCTTCTTCATTCTTTCTTCTTAGTTCTCCCTTCTTCCTCCTTCCGTCTTCCTTCTTGCTTTTTTCTTTGTCCTTCCTCCTTCTTCCTTCTTTCTTCCTTCTTTCTTCTTCCTTCTTCCTTCCTCGTATTTCCTTCTTCCTTCTTTCGTCAAACTTCTTCCTTTTTCTTTTTCCTTCTTTCTTCTCCCTTCATCTTTTTCTTCCTTCTTCCTTCTTCCTTCTTTCTTTTAACTTCTTCCTTTTTCTTCCTTATTCCTTCTTCATTCTTTCTTTCTTCCTTCTTCCTTCCTCCTCTTCTTTCTTCCTTCCTCATTCTTCCTTCTCAAATATTCCTTCTTTTTCCTTCTTCCTCCATCCTTCTTCCTCCATCCTTCTTCCTCCATCCTTCTTCCTCCATCCTTCTTCCTTCGTCCTTCTTCCTCTTCTTTCTTCTTTCCTTATTCTTCCTTCTTCATTCTTCCTTCTTCCTTCTTTTTTTTCCTACTTCCTTCTTCCGTCTTCCTTCTTCCTGTTTCCTTCTTCCTTCTTCCTTCTCCCTTCTTCCTCTTACTTCTTACTTCTTCCTTCTTCCTCCTTCCTTCTTGTTTCTTCCTTCCTTCCTTCTTCCTTCTTCCCCTTTTCTTCTTCCTTCTTCCTTCATCAATCATCTTTCTTCCATCTTTCACAAACTTATTAGGAAACCTTTTTCAACTATTCGGCCAAACGGCATTCGGCCAAATGACCCTAAACCATACAGACATATGGTGCAATGAACAAAATTTGGAAGTCGTTTGTTGTAAGCATCAAATATCATCTGAAACCAATGATTCTTTGTTCGAATAACTTGTTTAAAGAAATCCTAACGTGTAAATTTATGACAAATGTCCAGTTTCTGATTTTTAAGAATTTAATGGTAAATCGCACATTGGCTATTATATTCCTCAGATGTCAAAGAAAATAAAAGAAATCATAATATTATAAACTAACAATGTTTTGTAATAAATTAAGGAATGTTGTAGAACAACTATTTTTAAAAGAAAACAGGGCACACCAAAATCTTCCGTTTAGAGGTTGTTGCGATAATTTTCGGCGTTTATATCTCTTGTTAGATTATATCAAAGCTTGAGCTTGAGCTTGAGCTTGATTGACTGCTCGTAGTTGCTACTCCATTATGACCAGATCAGCTGTTCTTGCACAGGGAACCAACAGATGTTTGCTTAGGACTAACACACATCTTCAATGTACAAGTACTGGTGATCTCATTAGTTAGGTCATACTGGCGCCTGCCACGTCAGAATGCAAGTCAATGTAGGGAAGGGGGAGGAAATGATGATGCAATCACTCGCCCACTGCAAGCCGAATATACCTCTGCACTTGCCACGAGTTCATGCGGAATTTGTTGGAATTTCTGGGTTAGGTTGGAGAGGCAGAGGTCCGTCTTGGTTAACGAGCTGCCAATGTGATAGATAGGAGAAGGTAACTGATGGAATTTCTAATTGGATGTAGGAAACGAGCTCTATAGTTCATTTCCAATTCTAGCAGATTACTGTTACAATACTCAAGTTGAAGGTATAGGAATAGTAATGAAACGGCATGGAAGTCCATTTCCAGTTCTAGCGATTGCTAGAACATGAGAAATAAAGAGAAAGATACAAAGCAGGAGAATGGAACGGACCTGGGATTGATCCCACGACCTCCTGCGTATGAGGCAGAAACAGTAGCCATATGACTACAAAGCCCGCTATATCTCTTGTTAGATTATATCAAAATTGAAAAAAAGACCAAAAACATTAAATTGACTTGAGCCACCTCGAAATGTTATCCGAATTAGCTGGAAGCTTGACAGGAGGCTTATTTTAGCATAAAAATTGTGATTCTGGGCTGACCGATTGCATTTTTGATATTTTTTGAAAACTTGAAATGGTTTAATATAGTGCTCAGCATTTCCAATACATTCACCATGTTTTTTTGTTTTTCTATGTTCATATAGTATGTTGGAATTATTTTTGAGCATTCCTAGTTTTTAAAACTGTATTGAACTGTATGAAATAAAAGCTAATAAAATAGTATCTATCAGCATGTGGTTGAAGAGAGCCGCTCATGCAAACTATAAGTTAAGGTTGTTTCTCTTTACCTTTCTAATCTAGACTAGTTCTAGTTATGGAATACAAATGATCTGATTTTGCGACAACATCCAAATATCCATTGAAATGGATGAGAGTGACGTCGAATTACATGGTAATATGTGTTATATGTTTCGCAAACAATGGTGCAATTGCATCGAGTCTTCGGCAAGGACAGCAGGATCGGGCCAACAATAAGGTCGGGTAGCTAAATACAATGCAGGCAAACAACTTCGAAATTAAATATTAGTAGGGGAGAACAGTGTAAAATGCACCCATGGGGCAAAATGGCCTTTTTAATAAAATCACCAATATAATCTTTTGTAGGACATTTCTGAACGAATATGCTGCAACTGCTGGACTATCTATTCTTTCTGTTCTTACTTTCGAAAACTTGTACAAAAAATGGGTGACTGTGTTGATGTTCAGGAGAAAAGGAGCGGCAATAAAGCGTCAAGTAAATCCTAAATCCGTGAGTACAGAAGACGGCTTCTACGTGCTGAATCATCGTCGTCTGAATAAACTTCGGCTATATCTCAGGCTTTCCAATTCCGTAGAAGAAGAAGACTTCTGAGTACTTAATCGGCTTCATCATTCTCTTCTGCACACGGTTTTTATCAGCGAACTCCAGTGGTCAGAAAACGGAAACTGAGCAGTTCATCATCATCCTCCACATCATCATCCTCAGCATCATCATGCTCAACATCATCATCATACGCTTCATGCACTTCTACTCAGACCAGGGATCAAGTTGCAAGTACTAGCAGGAAAAGATCGCTCAGCTCATCATCTAGCATCGACTGCAAGCGCGAGCTTCGGGAGATGATGAAACAATGAATTTCTCTCTAATCCGAACCTCTTATTCTTCTTATTGGCATTACATCCTCATACTGGGACAGAGCCGCCTCGCAGTTTAGTGTTCATTAAGCTCTTCCACAGTTATTAACTGCGAGGTTTCTAAGCCAGTTTACCATTTTTGCATTCGTATATCATGAGGCTAACACGATGATACCTTTATGCCCAGGGAAGTCGAGACAATTTCCAATCCGAAAATTGTCTAGACCGGCACCGGGAATCGAACCCAGCCACCCTCAGCATGGTATTGCTTTGTAGCTGCGCGTCTTACCGCACGGCTAAGGAGGACCCCTAATCCGAACCCCACGTGGTGCAAAACTGGCGCACGGTGGATTTCTATATACGTTGAATAAAACGGTAAGTACTGTATTGTCTATCAAATTAATAAGATACATAAAGTACTCTTAATTTATTAGACGCCCGATGCTAGGTATTGGGACTGTTCTGTGAGGAGAAATCCAAGAGATCCAAGTCCTTGCAAAGGTAGAGCTATTATCAGAAGCTCAAATGGAATGGACTGTATCACAGTATCTGGGGAACACAACCATGAACCAAGTCCAATTAACGTTCAAACTGTATATTTCCGGTCAAAAATATCATCAAGAGCTGTAAAATCGAAAGAAAAACCTGACGGAATAATTAAAGCTGTATCGGAAAATATAATCGAAGAAGTAATTATTTAGATCAACCATCAAAAATAAGAGGCGCAAATGGGAATTCACCTTTCTTTTCTTCATACATTGTTCTTTTAAAACGTGTTTAATGTGATTTCTTCCTTGTCCAAAGAATCTTGATGTTTTTTTTTATTATTTCAGCGAGTATTATGTGAATGGTCGCCAGACAACGCACAAAAAGACCACTGGAAGCCCACCTTTCCCCTCTTCACTGTGGTCGGTCTATGAAAATACCAATACCAAACAATATTCCGCGGACTTTCAATAACATTGAAGGGTGGCACAATAAGCGGAATACGCTTTTGAGACAAGGAAGTCCTCCGTTTTACGACGTTCTTAAGGTTCAAATGTCATACATCAAATCGACTTCTTTTTCTTGCTGTTCGCTTCTTTTTCTTTGCGGAGAGCCTACTCATTCGCTCGATCTGATTTTGAACAAAGTACACAAACATTTCATAAGGTATCAAACTCTATATATTTCCACAAAATATTAACGTCCTTTTCAATACCTGTACAGCGCATAGATTATGTCGATATGCATAAACATGAATGAATGTAAAATTATGATGCAGTTGACTACCTTCTCAAATGTTCGTCAAGATTCAATGGATTGTTTACATGACCATATGATCGGTCTTCTCTCTGTGTACATGAAAAGTGATGCCGTTTTAGCAGCACTACATTATCAACACTTGAATTATGAAAAAATAAATAACCTGCGTTGCTTATGAATGCTTGCGTTTTCACAGTTCTAGCTCACATCCAATATTTAGTGTCAATGTATAGCATGAAAAGCAACATTTTCATAGATTATTGCTTGATGTTTACGTACATATTCGAGAAAACAAGCATAATATATAGAACAAATCAACACGCAACACTGAACGATGATTATCGGGTATCTGCGAAGTATAAGAGAGCGTGAGAGTAAATCGACGGTTTCCCCTCCTGGAAAAATATTTTTTCAACTTTGCAATATTTTCTGCAAAATGCAGTTTTTTTTAAATAATATTACGAAATTCATCCAGATGAAGCATCCCACGGATGTATTGATGTCACCACTATATGTTGATGTAGTTTTGACACAAGAATGCTTCCCCGATTCAGCTGGGGCATGCATTTTCTCCTCGGTGGGCGGATTTTTTCCTGGGGGTGGTACAAGCACGTGGCTGGTTTTCTTGTCAATGACTGGATGTCGGTAATTTGGGCCTTAAGCAGTTTCAACTCGAAGAAAGAAATGATACCACTGATATTCTACGATCATTGCAGGCTAAGAAGATATGTATCTAAAATAGCAAAACATATCACAGAAAAGAATGAAAAACTAGACAAACTGGTACGTTCATATATTCCAGGTGAATTTTTTTTACCGGTGTGGCTCTAGTAGGGGAAGGAGGTCGGTTGCTGGCACTGGTCGGTTGTCGGCACCCCAACGTAAGTTTTAACAGAAAACTTCACGCAAAAAAAAGCGTTCATGAATTCGTGAACTAACAAATTCACGGTGTATTTTTTCGTGAACAACATCCACGGATTTGGGAACACAATCACGTTTTCTGGAACGTTCTGGAAAACGTGACTGGTGTTCCCGAATCCATGAAATAAATCACGGTGTATTTTTGCTAGTTCACGAATTCGGGAACGCTGTTTTTGCGTGTTATGTGGTCATTCTGACATTTGCCATACATGTACTATGTAAACACGATCTTGTTGTGTCCATTTCCGAAGCATATAGAAGTCTTTGTATCGTTTTACAGAGAAAACGCTTTTTTGTCAAGTGAAAAACCGAAATAAAACGATCGAAATGGTGAGAGCATTACGTTACAAAGCAAATTTACCCTTACATAATTGAATGCCTCCGTAGCGGTCGCAATTTCGCAATTATTT
This sequence comes from Armigeres subalbatus, assembly GCF_024139115.2. Lineage (NCBI taxonomy): Eukaryota > Metazoa > Arthropoda > Insecta > Diptera > Culicidae > Armigeres > Armigeres subalbatus. The sequence goes on from NC_085140.1 coordinate 73,771,278, forward strand.
GAATTTAACTATTTTTTTCACTTTTCAAAAGGGCCACTTATTTCGGTTGTCGGCAACCCGGTGATTATCAAGGAAAATCATCAGTTAATTGCCTAATTTCAGGCTATAAGACGATCCCCACCAGTGCGTAAATAAAGCCAAAATAGCAACCTCTATCATGACGCAAACTCGCACCGGCCGTTGGTAAACGGGTTTGGGAAATGTAAACGCAACCTTCGGTGAATAGCGAGTTGGCAAATTTGGCGACCCGCTCCAACCGTTGCCAAACCATCACACGGAAATATAAAGTAACCCATAAATAAAAAATCTGCCGTCTGCTGAAAAACGAACAGTGGGTAATGTCTGTGACATAACCGCTAAGTGGACGTAGGACTTGACCATGCCTTTAAGATACATAATAATTTCTCACATCAACTATTTTGGATAAATAATCGGCGTTGCATACCATTCCTTGGCAAAATTTTCTCATCAAACAGAAATCAAATCTACCTCGAACAAGAATCATCTAAAACAATTCAGGAAGTATCTGTCCGGTCACGGAATATTAGCCTCGACAGTGGCAACCTTCCCACTGAAGGACTGCCTGCAATAAGCCACAAGTTGGACCAGCAGGGGATGTAGGGCCTCCTAATCCGTAAGATAGCGACTAAAGGAGAACATTATTTTTAACTCTTAGAGCCTTGAAAAACGCTGTTTGCTTTGGCTAAGTCCAAAAAGTAAGAAGACGATCTTTTCAAATAACCGCGAATTTCTAGTGGTGGTATAAAAAAGACTGAATGCTCTGCGAGCGAATGCACTTTTCTTTTACACCTTATTTTGAATTTTCTCTGCTTCCCAATCAGCCAGTGTCTTGTATCCCGCTTATTTGTCAGCTAAAGCGTCATCATCATCAACGCGTTCAAGAAGGGCTTCTTCTTTTTTACGCTTGTTGCTCGCTGCTGGCGTCTATTTCCTAGCGGCACTTTTCGCTTGATACAGGCCAATAATCCGGGCAAGCGAGTTTAGAATTGCAGTTCAGGTGAGAAGTACGTGTTCTTTTCTGAGATAACATTGTTAGTAGTAGATGGAAGGAAATACCCGGACATGGGATTTCGGGTGATACGATTTAGAATTGGTAACATGGGACGATCATTCAGTCACGTTCGCTTTGTGTGCGGTCAGTATCAAACAATGTTTATCTAGATATTTCTTGATCAATGCCAAAAATACAACATTTGATGAAAAATCGATTGATAGTTTATTAATGTTTGAGCTGTTATCGGTGTTTTTTTTTAATCTAAATATCCAAATATTATGTGAGAGATTTGGACATCTTAATGATCCACTGTTAGTTTTGACACTATTTATGAAAATCACGCATAACATTTTATCACTAGAATATTGGATTTGGCACCCAAGTACAATTTCTATCCCGAAGGGTATTGAAAGCTTTGATATTGACCTCTATTATTGGCTCTCTGAAGAACCGTTTGTTTTTTGGACATACATGCTGCATCATGTGGCTTTTCTTCAGCCTGTCTCGGCTCATCACCGATGCCGGCCGGTCTCGGCTCGACTCTGCTGCTGCTGCCGGCATCTGCTCAGCATTGCTGCTTTGTCGGGTCTGTAGGGTGGACTGCTGCTGTACTGGCTAGGTTTCGGATGATGATGGTGGCTTCGATGACTTCATTCCCTGCTAAAAGGTGGGAGTGCTGTTCAATCGATGATGCGGTTGCTTCGCTTGTCCCGGCCAGAATGAAAGGAAAAAATCGCGTTGCGCTATTTTATGGCTTCTCGGCAGACCCAGCGACTGCTCATTCGCTGGTGTCTGCACCAATCAGAACGTGGTAATGGAATGATGCAAGAATTATGCGGTACCCATATTTATAGGTTCCCTTGATCTCAATGTTTTTCATTGAAAACAGTTTCATGCCTATTGAAACAAGTTTTTCGGGTCTTATTAAGCATGGACATGAAAGGCATACTTGAAATCTGTCGATTGAGGGGCTTACCGCAGAAATTCGTCCACTGAGACAAATGCTATTAACGTTTAAAATCTTTCAACACAGCGTAACGCGGTCGATTTGAATATTTTGAAATGACACCCGGTATAGTAAAGAGAGACGTAAGTCCTACGTCAAAATTGTTCGAGTACTCATCATCAAAACCATTGTGATGGAGGTCAGTTTGGTTAGGATTTCAACTGATTGGCGGCGCTAGTGCATATCAAATAACCTGATAGGTTAGATATCTCGAAATTTGGAATTTTTAGAATATTGGCGTCTTCTACAAAGTTGTTCGGATGGTCAAAACCATCATGACGAAAACAAGTTTAATTTGAAATACAACCGCTTGGCGGCGCTAGTGAATTGGAAATAACCTAAAAGGTTAGATATTTCGATAGTTGAAATCTTAAGAATATTGCCGTCTTCTACAAAATTGTTCGGATGATTAAAACCATCATGACGAAAGCAAGTTTAGTTAATAATACGACCGCTTGGCGGCGCTAGTGTATTGGAAATAACCTGAAACGTCAGGTATCTCAAAATATGTAATTTTTAGAATATTGCCGCCTTCTACAAAGTTGTTCGTTAGTTGAAGTTAGTTGAATTCCAAACTAAACTAGTCTCCATCATGAATGTTATGGCTACCCAAACAACTTTATAGAAGACAAAATCTTTCTAAGTCTTATAGATCTCGAGATATCCACCTCACTAAATTATTGTATATAAGCTAGCGCCACCTAGCAGATGTGTGTCTAGCTAATCTGATAATCACAAAATGCATTACGCACATATTTATATTACAAAAGTTGGAGCGCGTTCTGAAAGATTTGAAAATAAATAATATTTTTTTCCTGATTTTATTTATTTCCGTGTTTGCCTCAATAGCAACCGGATATTCACCACCGGTGCGAAGCATGGTTGCACTTCAACAACCTTGATAGAAACAACCGGTGCGAGAACAAGTGCATAAATAAAATATGAACGCATTTCGTTCCTATACTAGACACTCATTTGGATACACATCGGTGGGGATCGTCTAACCTATTATTATTAAATCGTCTAATTATTATTAAAATCTCGATAACATGTGTATAATATGTAACGTTTTACGTTTTTGCAATCAATTTTTGATTAAGTCAAAATAAGAATTTATGACGTTTTTCTCTTTTTAAGTAAAATCATAAATTAAAATTATTTGGAATTAATCAAATAGTGAAACCACAGACAAACAGACATAACACATTTAACATTTACTCATCAAATACATCGTCGTTTAAACACTAACGACATCTGTTGATTTCAGTTAGTTGGGCAAATCACGAACCAGGTGGCGGTAGTGAGCAAATGTCAAACTCGAGCAAATCCGATGCGCGCGCCACGAGAGATCGATTGGCCAACTAATGATTATTTGAATCGACCAGTATATCAGTGAACGATGGAAATTTGACGAGTGTTATGTCTGTTTGTCTGTGGTGAAACATTACATTACGTAAATAATTTGCAAACCGGACGAAAAGAAATTTGAAGTTTTATTTGCCGATTACGAGGTTTGTGTCTTGACTAAATTATTATCCAAATTGAAATTTAAATTGACCATGTACTGTTGTTGTGTTCTCATGTGCTCGTTTTTATCGACTCACCGGAAGGCGCGCACTCTTTGTCGCCATTTCAAATTTATTTGGCGCGAATTTAAAATAATTGACGACTTTTCAAAAGGATACACAGCTAATAATTTTGAAAATTCAACGACGTGTAAAATTGCAGCTCATCCCATTAAACGAATTAACATTCGATATTCAATTAAATTTGATTGAATTTCACAAGCAAGCATAGTTTCAATTTATTTCGATTTAAAAGAATAGTGGGATCGATTGAATGCTACGTTTATTTGCATGCTCCAAATATGTGCATGAAAATACATTTAAAATCACAACATATTTTTATCTGTGTAAGTTTCTTTATAAAATTCAGACAAGAACTCGATCATTTCGCTAAGTAAACGGCTGGTGATTAGAAGTGTTTGCGAGTAGATTACGAAGTTTTTCAATATTTAAAGTTGATTTTGGCTAGTTTGACTAAAAGGTAAAGTGTGATTGGAGTGAATTGTTCTGTGTATATTTTAATAAAATTTCTTAATTAACAGTTAACGTAGCAGACGTCATTAGGACATGTTTTTTTTTTAATTCCGCGAACACCGTGTTAGTTAGTGAAACGTACAAAAAGGTAAAACGAATCTTAATGTTTAATGTAAAGTTTTTGTTAACGAAACGAATTCGCGTTGGACTTTTCCAGCGCACTGCGCTTTTTGGTACGGGCTGGATTTTGAGTATTCGACCGGAGTCGGGTACGGGAATACTTGTGGCGTCTACAGGGCCCGCCATTTCGTCCAACGGACATCGAGAGCTCGAGCGTGCGTTAAGGCCCGCCTGTAAAGGTAGTTAAACGGAGGAGGAGTGAAGTCGCTCGTCAAAAAAGCGAAAACTCGGCGGTCGCCAATCAACCGTCGAAGGTAAGATCCCCAAGCCAATTCCCGTGGATCATTCCAGAGAGTGCGGTCCCCGTACGTCGTCAATAATCGTACGCTGGACCGAACCCGAACCGACGGTTAGTAGTCTTCCTTTTAGTCCTCGCTCGGTGAACCGGAAAGGTACGCGAAGCCGGGTCGTTAGGGAAAGGAAGCTACTAGCTTGAGGGAACGGTTATTCCGGACCACTCTCGATTCCGAAATCGGAAGCCTTCCGTCCAGCCGCCACTCCCTCCGCATCTTTAGTTTCGCTGCCCGCCAATCTGCAGCATCTGTGGCAAAGCTAATCAGCCGCCATCACCACAACCTGGTCGGAGAACATCGGTGGAGTACTTCCAACGCATCAGTGCATCGAGAAGCAAAAACCTGCGCAGGTATGTGAGCTTGTTGTTTCATGGCCATGATTTAGCTCTTTTTTTTCATTCCGTACCGTTAAAATAGCCCAACCCGAATAGTAGAATAAATGTTGTGTACTTCGAAGTTAGCTTGAGTTTTAAATTTGTATTGCGTTTCACGAGGCTGGGAAAATTCACTCCCATTGCGTTTGTCGTGGCTACAGTTTGAAAGTTAGCTTCGAAAGTTGCTTCCCGTTCTCTTTTCAGTGGGTTGAGCAAGTTCAGGTAGGTGGGAAGTTGGGAAGTAAAGATTAAGCGTAAGTAATTTTGGAGCCAGCGACCGTTCGAGAGTCCTCAAAGGTAAAGGGTCTGTAAAGGTCGGGTAAATAGAGAACACGACCGGTGGTCTCTCTTCGAGAGCGGCGCTTAAGCCACCGTGTTTTAAAATCACCTCGAAACAATTCGCGAACGGTTACAAATGTACTGAAATGTAATAAATGTCATTGCTATTGATACAATAAATCTTGATCTTTCCAGCCATAACGCTCCCACTTCATATAGTTTTTCATTTTGAGTGTTTTTTAGGGTGCAGAAAACCGACCACCTTATT